>NW_026652280.1:156298344-156450629 GCF_009828535.3 Hylobates moloch
TTGGAACCAACCCAAATGTCCAACAACGATAGACTGGATTAAGAAAATGTGGCACATATACACCATGGAATACTATGCAGCCATAAAAAATGATGAGTTCGTGTCCTTTGTAGGGACATGGATGAAACTGGAAAACATCATTCTCAGTAAACTATCGCAAGGACAAAAAACCAAACACCACATGTTCTCACTCATAGGTGGGAATTGAACAATGAGAACTCATGGACACAGGAAGGGGAACATCACACTCCGGGGACTGTTGTGGGGTGGGGGGAGGGGGGAGGGACAGCATTAGGAGATACACCTAATGCTAAATGACGAGTTAATGGGTGCAGGAAATCAACATGGCACATGGATACATATGTAACAAACCTGCACATTGTGCACATGTACCCTAAAACCCTAAAGTATAATAAAATAAAAATAAAAATAAAAATAAAAAAAAGAAAATGGGGATGGTATAGCTTAGTTTTATGACAGTATTGAAGAATAAGGAAAGGGAATATTCTCACAAATGGTATAAATTAATATAAGTATAAGGTTACAGTAATAAAGATATATGGTAATGGCTTAAGGATTGAGAAACAGATCAATGAAAAAGAAGAGTCCAAAAGGTGACTAGGCATATGTGGACCTTTGATTAGTGACCAAGATGACACTGCTAAACATTCAGAAAAGGATAAGCTTTTCAGTAAATGCAGCTAGCGAATTGGGTAGTCATATTAGACAAAATGAAATAAACTTGACATCCACATCACACCATATACAAAAGTAAAATTTAGATGAGTGTAGATTAAAATGTGAAAATCAAAGAACTTTTAGAATTTTATGCAGGAAAATATTTTCATGACTTTGGTTATCTAAATATTTCTTAAACAGGATACAAAAAGCATACCCCAACCAAAAAAGATTAATAAATTTGATATTAAAAAAACTTAACCCTTCTGCTTGTTGAATGATAAGTGGAAAAAACAAACTATGGAGTGGGGGAAGATATTTGCAAATAATCAATATAGAATATTTATATGGAACAAAGGATTTCTATTAAATAAATAAGACCAAAATGAATTGTGATGTGTATAACAGGTACTTCTTAAGTAAACATATACAAATGGCTAATAAACATATAAAAAGGTGCTCAATATCATTAATTATCAGGAAGATGTTAATTGAAACAGTGAGATTCTACCAGAGCTCCACTAGAATGTCTACAATTAAAAATTACTAACAGTACTATGCATTAGGGCTGATATATAATAGCAGAAATTCTATTCTGCAGGGACTGTAAACAGTACAGTAAGTTTGGGAAACAATTTGGCATCATCTCCTGGAGTTGAGTATATGTTTCTTATTATCCAGCCATTCTACACCTAGGTATATATAGCCAAGAGAAATGTGTGCACATGTACACGAAATGAATGTTCACTGAACCGTTATTACAGTAGCCCCAAATGAGAAATATACAGTGTTTATCAATCATTACAAAAACAACGAAACAAGCAAATGGAGGTGAATATGGCCAAACAATAGAAGCTATACAAAAATGAACACGGATAAACTGAATTTCATAAAGCAATATTGACTGAAAGAAGGAAGACATAGAAAAGCATGTCTTGGCCGGGCGCGGTGGCTCATGCCTCGCCTATAATCCCAGTACTTTGGGAGGCCAAGGTGGGTGGATCACCTGAGGTCAGGAGTTCAAGACTAGCCTGACCAACTTGGAGTAGCCCTGTCTCTACTAAAAATACAAAATTAGCCAGGCGTGCTGGTGCATGCCTGTAATCCCAGCTACGCTGGAGGCTGAGACAGGAAAATTGCTTGAACCTGGAAGGCAGAGATTGCGGTGAGCCGAGATCATACCATTGCACTCCAGCCTGGGCAACAAGAGCGAAACTCTGTCTCAAAAAAAAGAAAAAAAAGTATGTCTTTTTCTAAGTTGCCTTAAGGTAGGCAAAATCAACTATTTGTTTTAGAAGTTAAATTGATAATTTCCTTAGGTGTATGTGACCTGTTTTTTTTTTTTTTTTTTCTTGAAGCAGAGCTATGTATCTTTGGAATTCAGATTAAAATGTTAATTTTCTCTCAGTTGATTGAGATTTCTCTGTGCCAATAGATGATCACTCCATTTCCAAGTCATGGAGGGCTACAGAAAATTTATCTTGTGTCTTACAGTACCATTTAAAACTCCATAACCCCAAAGGTATTAAGTCAATTCAATTTTAATTTAATTGTTCTTCACAAGGTTTCCTAAGGTCACGTTCCTGTGGTTGGAGTTGGAGTTTCCCTGAAGGAATGTCAATTTTCACTGTCAGTTATACAGGGAAAAATTTTATTTTCAGATAGGATCAGAACTTAGGATATGGGTAAAAAGCTTTTTCTCTCCCTTCTCCAAGATCCAAGTGGCAGAAAACCTGAACTCTGATTTACAGGGATCCTCTGAACATCCCCAGCAGTAGTCAACTTGGTTCTTGTCCAGAGGAAACAGACAAGGAAGTAGGAGCTACCCAGACACAGTCTTAAGAAGGACCTGAGCCCATCATCTCTTAAGAGTAGCCACCTCCCGGGAGGCGGAGCTTGCAGTGAGCCGAGATTGCGCCACTGCACTCCAGCCTGGGCGACAGAGCGAGACTCTGTCTCAAAAAAAAAAAAAAAAAAAAAAAAAAAGAGTAGCCACCTCAAATAGACGGGTAAGCTTCTTATCCTGGCCTATATTTAGTAACCTGAGTTTTCACTTGCCAAGTAACTTGAGTTTTTACTTGCCAAATTGAATAATAAAACAGTTTCTGATACATTATAGAGAATTATTCAGAAGATCTCTCCTATCCTTGGACGAGCAACACATATGATTAGAGGCACTGCTGTTTCTCCTGAGACCTTGAGTCCCGTAAAAATTCCTTATTGTTCTTCTAACCACCACCACCCTCAAGGTGAGTTTCTATATACTTCTCCAGAATCTCTTAATTCTCGACATTACCTCAGGCTTGTGTTTTCGCAAGAGCCGGTACTTCCTAAGAGTTCTACATCTTTGTATGTCAATATATAAAGTCTATGATGTCTTCTTCCAGTTTTAGAATAATCTTGGGTTGTCCTGAAGTCCATATCAGAGATGGTAGGGCCAAAATAATAAATTATCTTCAGGCTCTTAGGAAAGAGACAATTTTCATCTTTTCATGACCTTTCTGAATAGATTAGCATGTAGGAAACGGTCTGAACTAATTTAAAAGCTGTAAGTAGACAAAGTCATTTGTAGAATAATTAAAATGAACTTGTAAGCCACATATGAACAAGAAAGTTTCTGTCCCAAAACTAGTGTCAAGAGAATTATAATCTGGAAATCCATTTACTTTCTTTATGATGTTAAAACTCAGAATTGTTTGCCTATTAGTGAACTGAACCTAATTAGTAAACTGAGAAGGGGAGAAATAATATTCACCTATAGTCACACAGAATTAACAGCTGTTATGTATAAGGCATTATTAAGACAGAAGATGAGTAGCTAGCATTTCTTTGTTCGAGGAAGTTACTAGTCTAATTTCAGGATAAGCCAAATATGCAAATAGAGATAAGGTAAAATATAACATATAAGAGTCTCTAAAAAAGATACAAATAGAAAACTACAAGTTCAGAGAAGGAAAATATTATAGATAATAATCTGGTAAAGCTTTGGGAAAGGTCATGGTTCAGAGGGACACTGAATAATCAAAAGCATTGAATAGAGTGAAGAAGACATTACTGATGAAAGGAAATGGCTGACAGAATGCAATACAAGTCAGAAAAAGAGTGGTCCAGTCCAGTAAGGGTTTAGGGAGACTACGTGGCAGTAGGGAAAGAAAGGCCAAGCATAGAAAGAAGCTCTGGATACAATTCCAGTTGCTACTAGACCAGCTAGAAAGTCTGGTATGGGCATACTTTCACAAATAAACATAATATAACCTGACAAGGCAATTTGCAAGCTAACACTCTGAGAGTAGGAAAATAAAGACCTTATTCTAGTAAAGAGATTGCATGTGATTATTAAACAACTATGATATTTCAACTAGGAAATTTTCTAGGGAGAGAAAAATCTCCTGTATGCATCTGAGTCAAGAACATGATGTAAATTCAGTTCTAAAGATTCGCTGATGTTTTAAGATCCAATCTGAATTAGAGAATATATAAGAACTAATAGAATCTGACAGAAGATCAAATGGTCAGACTCTGATGTGGAACAGTCATTTTTCTCTATAAAGAAATACAAGAGGCTGGGTGCGGTGGCTCACGCCTGTTACCCCAGCACTTTGAGAGGTCAAGGCGGGTGGATCACCTGAGGTCGGGAGTTCGGGACCAGCCTGACCAACATGAAGAAACGCTGTCTCTACTAAAAACATAAAAAATTAGCTGGGCGGGGTGGCACGTGCCTGTAATCCCAGCTACTCGGGAACCTGAGACAGGAGAATCGCTTGAACCCAGGAGGCAGAGGTTGCGGTGAGATGAGATCGCACCATTGCACTCCAGCCTGGGCAACAAGAGTGAAAATCTGTCTCAAAAGAAAAAAAAAAAAAGAAGAAAGAAATATAAGAAAGTAGAAAGAACAGAGAAAAGGCAGTGAGATAAACTTAGATTTGAATTCCAGTTCCAGGGGATGTTGGGTAAGCTATCTCAGTCTTTTACCTAGACTTCTGTGAAACAGGGATAACAAAACTACCTCATAAGATATTTGTATTCCTTTAGATAATACAAGTAAAGCATCTTGTCAAGGCCAACTCATGGTTAGGGTTCAACAAAGTGCATTTACATAAAAGGAGGACACATATTTACAAGACAGGCAAATATCCAGTAGAAATGAATAGGAGAAGATGAGAACAATATCCTATGAAAGGAGGAATATCGTTAAGAACTTTCCAATTACAGTCACATGAAAAGTATAGTCATTACAAACTTCCAGTGCCATGTCAGAGACGGCCAGTGCTCACTAGTATTCTTCTCTTAGTTCTGGACATACACCTAGACACTGTCCAGCTCCCTTGCAGCACGATGTAGCTGACTGAAGTCTAGTTAACGCAAATAAATGAGAGTGATATGTGTCAATTTGGGGCCAAACTATTAAAACCTGCACTTGTAATACTTAGTCTTCTTCCCCATTACCAGTTGAAAGAGTACGATTCTAGAGCAGTGGTTCTCAAACTTTTTGGTCTTAGAATTTGTATATACATTTAAAAATTAATTATTGATCATCCAAGGAGCCCAAGGAGCTTTGTTTTAAAAAATGTGGATTATATCTAATATATTTACTGTATTGGAGTGTAAAAGTAAAAAAAAATGTAAAGTTATTTATCAATCCATTTAAAGTCATTAAATGTTAATTTAAAAAACAGTTTAATCAAAGTGGCTACGGTTTCTAAAAGAAAAAATAGTGAGAAGAACGTTGCAAATTTCTTTAATATTGTCTTCATATAAGATAGCTGGCTTATCATATCTACTTCTACATATGAAGAATCCAGGTTCACACAGATAAATCATTGGGAAAGGAAGCAGTGTCTTCAGAATATTTTGGATATTCTTCTTTGATATGATACAAAAGTTCATTGTTTCTTAAAGTCTCTTTGCAAGATAGAATCTGCAATCAAAGCAATGAACTCTTTATATTGTTATATTAAAATCCATGACTCTATCTTTCATTTTTAACGGACTGTTAACCAATACATAGGTTTGCACTTTCATGCATTGGTCATTTGGAAACTACCGGTTCACTGAGTTATACATATTCTCTAAATGTTGACACATCTCATTATACAATGTCAATCTCACCACCAATCTTATCAGAGAAGTTTTTAAATACTGAGAAGTTTTCAAGCTTCTGATGGCAGATACAAGTTTTCCAAAATTCCAATTTTCACTTGAACCCATTTGCCACAAATACCTTCTGTTTGTTGTCCTTTAAACGATTAGCTCACTCTGTTAATTTTTGGGGGAAATTAATGCCAAATATCCAAGTCCAAGCTGTCTGTTCTTTCAAGCAAAAATAGTATTTCCGAGGGGAAAAAAGACAAATTCAGCTTGAAATTCAAACTTTTCAAGAGCTTTTTCTTGAGACAACCATTGTACTTTTGTGTGCAGCAGTTCTTTATATGTAGTTCCCATTTCTTCATGCAGAATATGAAAAAGATTTGAACTCAGAAGTCAAGATCTATTAAAATTAGTAATTATTCCTCCTTATCAAGGACATTCTTAGTAGAAACCAGTGGCGTTTTGACAGTAAGCAAGCTGCAGTGAAGAACAGAAGTACTAGTATTACAGTTTGATGCCACTGCTTTGATTTGTGTTAAGATAATAGTAGTTTTACTCACCATTGTTTTTTATTATCAGTGCCAATGTCAATATACTGAAAAAGACATATAATGTTCAAATATTATTAAGAAAATAGTTTTGATCTTGCAGAGCACTCCATTTCAGGTCCATGGACCAGAGTTTGAGAACTGCTGATCAGAAGAAAGTGAAATCACAGATGAATGGGACATACATTTTGATGGATTGGAGCAAAGCCCTCACACATGCTGACCCTTCCACCAAACACAGATCTACACTGGACTGAGACATGATTCAGAAATAAGCATTTATTGTCTAAGCCACTCACTGTCAAGGTTGTTTATTGCAGCAGTAAGCCCTTCTAAATTTGATAGTTTGAAGTTGGGTGCAACTATGACACAAAATTAAAATACTGGGCATTAAGCTAATACTAAGTGTCTGAAACACAGGTGGCAAGGAGACAGAAGCTATGAGGCTAGAAAGCCTTATTCTGCCTTTTCAAATATTTGGTAAAACTATTACTAGCTATAACTTGGAAAGCAGGCACCAGTTTACAAGATCCTATAGCTTTAGGCGAAGGGATGAGAAAATATCAACACGATCATGTGTGTTAGATGGTATTGCTGTTTTAAGTAGAATACTACCAGAAAGAGTTGAGCTCAAACAAGAATTTGCAGGTTTCATTAGCAGAAATGATAGGGAAGAAGAAGTTCATAAATCTGAAGCCTTGAAGGAATGTTAAAACCAACTACTTGTAGGCTTCTTGCAATAAGAAATAAGACCAAAAACAATTGTCTCTGAGAGTCTAAGTCGACTAAGACAGCCTTCATAGTAAAGATGGAACAAAGGGTATAGCCTCTCCAACTACGTCTGATGGCCTCATGTAGCAGTGATTAAGCAGAGAGACACTGGAATGAAGATGAAAGAACTTTGGGTATAGTTGCTGAAACAGAATTGACTGAAAGAGAATAGATCAAAAGCTTACTAAGTTCTCAAGGAAACTGTGCGGCCAAAGAAACTAGGAACCTGAAACTTTGGTATTTATGTAACTCTCTGGCCTCAATACTGGCATGAACCAGAAGCGGGCTGTGAATATTAGGTAGCCCTCAAGAAAGGCACAGCCCCAGGGCTTCAATCAGATCTGGTAATGGAGAGTAATGGAAAAAGAAGAAATTCCCAGAGCTTGGAGCCAGAGTTCCTGAGGGGGAAAAAATGAAATGTGTTCTTACATAGCAGAATTGAACTCTAATTAAGGGACACGACTCCCTTAAACCACTACCACCGTAGTAGGGATCTTCCCATTTTGTCTAGTCAGATTTCATAATTGTTATGGGCCAGTGTCTTCCATTATTTCTCTATCTTAGAGAGAGTTCCTATTATATCCCTCTGATTATGCCCCAATGCTGTTTATTGTCATTAGGTATGGGGCTTTGGATTACTTCTCTTTTTAGTTTGTGGGCTGCAGGCCCACGTTCTGCCAGTTCTCCATAAGGAGAACTGCTTGTTATCCAAGTAGCTCTATGTTGACCTGGATCCAGTGGCTAAATGCAATCTTGGATTAACTTCCTTGAGGAGGAGTGAGTACACCCTACGTGTGGGAAGAAGAGTAAAACAGATACATGAAGTTAGGAAGAGCAGACTGCAACAGGTACTGTCAGTGCTTATACTATAGATGAAGTTAGGAAGAGGAGACTGCAACAGGTACTGTCAGTGCTTATACTACAGATGAAGTTAGGAAGAGGAGACTGCAACAGGTAGATGAAGTTAGGAAGAGCAGACTGCAACAGGTGCTGTTAGTGCTTATACTAACCAACTACCGTAAGGGCCCAGATGCTAAGTCCTGCAGACAAATCATTTCCTCCACTTGTAGACTGCAGCTCCCACAAGGTCTCAGAGTAGTTCTGATTTTTTTTTTTTTTACTGTAAGTATATAACAACCTTCAACTCACAAAGATTTGTGCACCACAATCTATCCTTGTTACTCACACATTCTTCCTATAAATGACTCCCAAAATGATTCTAAACTTTTTTAAAATTGGAGATTCAAAAACTGTTGATTGTGAAACTACTAGTGCCAGGCATTGTAGCAAGTGCTGGTGATACAATGGTAAGCAAATCAGATGTGGTCCCTCCTCTCATATAAATAATGTGATTGCTTTTGCTGACATATTTGCATTTGACTCGATTTGCATTATATGCCCTACTAGTCCTGCTTAATACTGAACCCCAAATTCTAACTGCTGCTGCTCATATTCCAATATAATTTGCACATCCATTCAATTATCACAGCTGTGAGTCAAATGTTTGAAAAAGAGAGGCATTAACAATGAAACTGACCACTACAATTCTCAGCTATGTTATGGATTAGAAATTGAATTTCTTTGACATGCAGCTTGGGATATATAGTTGTAGGATTACAAATGCAAATATGTTATGGAAATTAAATTCTTCTCAAAGGACAGTGAATAACCCTGACTTCTAACATTTGAATTTTATCTAGTGATATAAAGTTAGGCACAAGTTCTGACAGAGTTTCCTCATGAACATACGTTCCTCTCACTTTCCAGTAGTATATTCAAAACATCGAAGTTTGATTGGTTGTAAATAAGTGATTTATTATAGGACAATTCCGAAGTTACTCTCATTGTCCTTACTGTAGCCTATCCTTTGCCATTTTGAATCTGCCCTTCTCCTGTGAAATATACCACTTCATTTCTCTAGGGGCCTAGCAAGGTGGACATTTTTGACAGCGTATCTTTAAGGCAGAGCCTAAACTAAGCTGGTCACTCATGAGCAATGTGGAATATTTTAAGTGAAACTTACTTTCTAATAGTAGTCTGTCTGAGCTTTACATTATTATCTTTCCTCATCATAAAGTCCATAAATGTATCAAGTCATCAAGCCATTGGAAAGAAAAATTTTACATTAAGCTTTCTATAATATAATAATAACTTTAAATAAAAGTTTGCTGAAACATTGATTGCTTAATTGAGGAAGCAAACTCACAAAAAGCTTGAAGACTTCACTATGCTATCTTATAGAATACTTTTATTTTAATAAAATTTTTATTATGAGGGTACTATTATGGATTTATGTACAGTATAGTACTAGCAATTTTAATTTTAATAGAGAATAATTGATCCACTAATCATTTTCAGATGTAAGTGCAAAAGTTAGGCATACTTGTTTAAAGTAACCCAAAAGACCTAGGTTTTACCAATGAAAAATTAACTTCCCAGACATTCAAAATTGACATTAAATTTTATTTATTGCATTATGATTACAACATTGAAGACTATTTTAAATAAATGCGATATTTACTTAAAGACGGGTATTAAGAATTGTGCTTTCTTGTATACTTCACAATGCTAACATGACATTGGATTCATAAATGGTAGTAGAGAAACAGTTGTTGAATTTCTTTGATAAACACATTTAAAATTTGCCTTGTCTTTTTCATTAAATTAATAGAAATCTGGGTAATACATAATTCGTGATTAAGTTCCATTCTCTGACCAGCCCTGAAGGAGCAAAAATTCATGTCTCTCCTATGGTGGAGCGTAAGTGGGGAGTTTAGCCATAGGAAGGGATTGCTTCCTGATCATTTGAGATTTTCCAGTTCAGTATGTGATTCGTTATGAACTGTATACATTTTTAATCTTCAATTACACTAATTATGCTAAAGTAGTGATTTTCATTAACCTCACAGTAACCCAAATCTGAATTTTGTACAACTGAATTTTTTGAACCCTTTCTTCTCAAATTTCTTCCTTTCTTAACAATTATATGTATGTGCATGTATATAAAATTGCATGTATATGTAGACTCTTTCATCTTGTTTCAAGACTGTGTTTAGCTTAAAATAAATCCACTTACAGTGGCTTAAATTTTACAAAGGCTTATTTTTCTCACATGATTAGAATTCTGAAAGTAGAAAGCTGTTGGCATTGATTGAGCAGCTCAACGACGTCAACTCCATGTTGTCTGTTATTATGCTTTTTTCCCCTCAAGATGGCTAATGCAACTTTCTTTCAACATGAGAAGGGAGAAGACACCTTATCACCAGTCCCTGCTTCTATTACAAGGAAAGCAAAAACATTCTAAGAAACTCCCAGTAGTCTTCTGCTGAATTTCCACTGATCAGAACTGTTGTTGCAACCCCAACCCTAGCTCCAGGGGAAGCTGAGGAAATGAGGAATTAATCTTTATATGAGGAAAGGGAGATAGAAATAAAAAATTCTTAAAAAGAAATTAATTTTCAGTCCCTAAATGGAAGTGGCAAGGGAGAGGGAGGCTAAGAGTGTTTGCTACAAAAGTGTTTATAAATTCTTCATAAAAGGGATTACTGGTGATAAAATTTAAAAATAATTTTAAAGCAGAGATAATTGCATGGATTTATAGTTCAGCATATTTATATTTAGTCTGATTGTTTTATGCCAAATATTTGGCTCAGAGATGGAAAAAGTAGAAGAAAATTATCCCAGGTTCTTGCAAAACCACAAATAAAAATATACTTCAGCTAGTTTTATCCTGTTAGGTGGGATAGGTTGTGAAGGTATCTATATGTCACACTGAGAGACTTTTTCTAGAACCCATGCCTAGTCTGTAAATTTGGGGCAAATTATTTCTAGTCAGTCAAGAAATTACAGTTGCCTGGTGTCGTTAGGAATTTCACACATTGCCACAGTAAGTAGATTCGCTGCATTTTGCAAATAAGAGAGATCACACATGTCGTTAAATTTCTGTATCCCTCAAGTCACACAGAAGTTAACAGGAGAGCCAAGATAAGTAAATCAGTGCCAAGAAAGGAAACATGAATGAAGACAATGAAAGTTGCCTAAGGGTGATTTTAAATTGCTCCTGTTCTTGCACAAAAGAGCACAGTCCAAATTGGTGTTTGGTCAATGATATCAACGTGCCTCAGACGCCAGGGCAAATGAGAGCTTTATCTGCCTACGGTACTAACAGGTAAAAATGAACACATTCCCCAGCTGATTTGCATTCAGTTTTAGTGGCAAAGAAAATAGCGATACACAGTTATCATGTACTCCAGCGGTGTACTCTAATTGTATTTGATATTGCTTGAAATAAATGGGACTGCATTTGGAAATTGTTTTTCATAATGAACAGTTTATTATGCTCCTGGTGTCTGTCTTTACAACAAAATCTGAGGAGGGGACCCGTGTCTGTCACATTCATTTTCCATTGTTATCACATGTGCCACTTCAAGCACAAAGGTGATTAACAAACGCTCCTGGTAATGAAAATAAACCAATAGAATTTTTCAGTGAAGAGTTTATATTTGTATATGATATATCCATGTGTATTTCTTAATGAACATGAAATGAAAAGTGGGCAGATTTGTCAAGAACATGGCTAGTAGATGTATGATTAGATGAATATTTTCAAAATTCTGAAACTTTATGAATGATAATTATCACAATTGTAGGATAGATAAATATTATTATATTTTCTTATTACTCCGTATTGTTTTCCAGGCTTTTAATAAAATCTGTAACTGTCTTTCATTATTTTCGTTATTTGATATGTACTTTTTCTGCCATTTATTCTGCAAGTGTAACCTAATGGCACAAAGACATATTTCCAGAATAATTCTTTTCTAACTTCCTCCCATAAGCCAGTTATAATGGTTTGGGGCAATTCATCAGTAGTTATCAAAATGCTTCTGCTTGCCTAATCTAGAAACATGTCGCTTTGCCCAACATTTGAAATATACATCCGCTTAATGAGCAAATATTTCAAATCAAATGTTCCCACTGTGTGCCAGTCACTGTGCTATGGGCTGAGAATATAACAGTGAATGACACATGCTCTCTCTGACCTCACCAATTGGAAATGCAGGCAAAGAAGGCTGCTTCATTTAATACACTGTGGTAAATAACAACAGATGCACTGAGCATTCAGTGGTGTCATTTGAGAGGCATCTCATACAGTCTGGAAGAATATACTTGAGGTGAAAATCAAAAGATAAGTGCTATGGACTTAATGTGTCCGCCATAAATTTATATGTTGAAATCCTCACCCCCAATGTAATGATACTAATATCTAGAGGTCAGGCCTTTGGGAAGTAGGTAATTAGGTCATAGGATGGAGCCCTCATGAGAGGAATTAACGTTCTTATAAGAAGAGACCTGAGAGAGCTTGCTGGTTCTTTCTCTGATCTCTGCCAGATTAAATCAGATAAAATGAGAAGATGGCCATCTGCAAACCAGGAAGGAAGCCCCTCACTAGACACAGGGTCTGCTGGCACCTTGACCTTGGACTTCCCAGTGTCCTGGAACTGTGAGAAATGTTTGCTGTCTACGCCATCTAGTCTATGCTATGCTTGTTATAGCAGGCCAAACTGGCTAAGACAGTGATTGAAAGTTCATTAAGTGAAGATGGGTGGGGTAGGCAAGATTGTTTCAGGAAGATGAAGCAGCATGTAAAAAAGTCAAGGAGTGAGAAAAAACATGGCACATAGAGAACCTGAATTTGTTTAGTGTGTCTAGAGCTTGTAATAAGGGGAGTAGAAGGATGAGCTTTGGCTTTAGCCAAAATCAAAATGTATATCAAGGTACAAAGGGAAGAAAAATGAAAATTAAAAAACCTTTCTAAAAATATTGGGAGGGTCCTGTCATTTTTAGCAATGCTTAAAATTTTAATTTTGTGTTATATCACTCCTTTATAATAAAATGAGAAATTATTCTAAAAGCGAAGAAAGTAGCAATGAGTCTGAGATGAGCCCTAGTGAACCAAGTCCAGGAGATTATTATGACGACTTTTACTTGCCTTCCAAAAACATAAACAAGTACACTCAAAATCTTGCCAAAGAATCAGACAGGAGCCCAACTACCATGCTTCCATCCAGAAGAGCACTAAACCGTACTTCATTTGGGTTTTAAAATATAGAAAACTAGACTGAATATTCCAAACCAACAAAAATTCGCATAACTGGACCACCTGAAACTCTTCAGTCACTTCATTTCATTCTGAAGAGTATCACCAATGTCTATTTATCTCCTGTAGTCAAATCATAAAACCAAATGTTTCTCCAAAAAATAATGAAGCCCAGCACTGACAACCTAAGTGTAGGTGCACAGACAGCATGAACTATAAGGAACCCAAACTCACTTTGAAACTGACAAGATGGCACCTGTTAAAATTTGTTTCTTGAAGTCTTCTATTTCCCAATAAAAAAAGAAAACTCTAAAAAAGAAAGTATTAACCAAATGCAATGATGCTTTTGTTGGCTGTTGTTGCAATTCATTCTACACCTACCCCCTCCCGCATATTGCTCAAGGAAAGAATCTATAAGATAGTACACAAGTGGGTCAAACTGCCATGGACTCTACAGCTCATGAACGCTTCATCAAAACTATACTTTACCTTAAGCCTTTAATAAATCTAGGTTTATTTTTCCTTTGGAATATAAATAGCTGGACTTGTGCACTATAATAGAGATTTCATATACTAATTTAAAACTCTTTGTTTTAGTAAAAATGCATATTACAGTGACATCATTGGAAATTAATAAGATATTTTAATTATCAGCTTTTGGTATCTTATTTTTTTCTTTTGGTGGGATATAGGAGAGTGAATGATTTTTGAAGATAGAAGATTTTTTAAAACTCTTTATTATGATATTTGAGCAAAGTAAACCCTTGACATTTAGAGGAGGATTCATACTAAGTTGCTTGTGAATCCCTTATGCCATTGTTACATTTCTCAGACAAAATGTATGACATCATAATTAGAGAACTGATGGTTTTCTAGGCTCGGGGTGTTCTGAATAGCTTTGAACCAGCTCTAACGATACACTGTTCAGTGTGATGCCTCAGGAAAACCAGATTATTGTGTTGTGGAATTTCTGAAGAGCTCCTTATTTAGTAAAAAATCTCAAATGCTGAATGTGTGAATGCTAAGGGCATTTTGCACTTGCATGAAAGGGAATTAGTTCAGTCCAGAAAGTTTGAGATATGTATAAACATATATGCATTTAAAGCAACTGTAGTTTATCCATTTAAAAAGAACAACACAATCATTTGAAAGATAAAAAAGTGACTTTTAGTTTGACTTAAGTTTTTTAGATAATATTACTCTAACTTTCTGGCATAGCATTAGAATCATTCCTTACATCTGGCACACTTTATTTTCCAGTCATAAGTCTCATTGAGTCCTAAATAACCCTACAATCTAGTCCAAGTAGATTTTCATTCTAAATAAATACATAAATAAATAAAAACTCATGTCCTTTTACCTGAGTGTATGTATGTGTGTTTTCTGTAGCATATATTTATTTCTTCTTGGTCTATTAAAATACTTTCTATATTTTAAGACCCAAATGAAATGTCTCCTTTTCTAGGAACTGTGCTCCAGTACCTGAGCCAGTTGTGGATTTTCTACGTCTAATCAAAACTATCATCACATAGCACTTACCCAGTAGCATCAATCATGATTATCCATATATACATTGCATGTCCCTTAACAGAACTACTTCTAAAGAAGAGATTATGCCTTATTAATTTTTGCATCCTCTATGACATGCAGTAAGTGGCCTGCACAAAGCAAGTTCTCAATAGCTTTGTTGAATACATTTTATGTATTTAATAGAATCATCCAGGTCAATCAGCGCAATCATCCTGTATTAGTCTGTTCTCATGCTGCTAATAAAGATGTACCCCAGACTAGGTAATTTATAAAGAAAAAGAGGTTTTATGGTCCCACAGTTTCACGTGGCTAGAGAGACCTCACAATCATTGCAGAAGGCAAAGGAGGAACAAAGGCACGTCTTACGTAGCAGCAGGCAAGAGAGCTTGTGTAGGGGGACTCCCCTTTATAAAACCATCAGATCTCCTGAGACTTACTCACTATCATGAGAACAGCATGGAAAAGACCCACCCCCATGATCCAATTACCTCCCACAAGATTTCTCCCATGACATGTGGGAATTATGGGAGCTACAATTCAAGATGAGATTTGGCTGGAGACACAGCTACACCATATCACATCCTCACTAAGGTGAGAAGATACCTGCCTATCCAGCCAGCCTAGCCAATCACTCTGATGTTCAATGGGGTATTACATGTTAAAACTAGATTGTTCTCACACATTTGCTGAAAGACTAGTTTTAACGTTTTGTTATATGTGCATGAAGTGTCTTTTCTAGTTTAATTGTGTAATGTCATTAGTAGTAAATAGCTTAACTTTCTTTTACAGAGTGGACACTTTTTAATTTTTATTTTCTTATCTTACAAATCTTAACGTGGCAAGAAGTTCCTTAGAGCCACCCTAATATATGCTACCAGCTAAAACCTAATGTAAGCAAACCCAGGGGAATGTGAAAAAAAAAATGGTAGATTTAGAACTACTTAAAAATAATTACAGCAAAACTCATAAAACAATAAAAAGTGATGCCAAAAACATCACATTGCTTCATCAAAACTCAATCTGTCATGTGTGTTACTCTCTTGGGGTTCTGTTCTCTGCTAGAGCTAATCCAATAAACCAAATCACTAAATCAAGTTAAGGTATTAGTGAATTAATGTTTTTCTAGTTTCATGTTTTGAATATTAACAGCGGACTTCTATAATTCATCTGCCTCTCACCAATCAAGAGAACTATTTGGGGATTTTACAAGCTGTAAATTTCCTTAAAGGGCCAATACATAACTTCACATTATTTTTTATTGACACATTTAAAATGAAGAATCATTTTGTTTTGAAGGCCAAAAATAAAATGGTAGCATTTAACTTTGTGGGCTAGGATAGAATATGGAATGACTCGGCCAAATCACGTAAAATTAGCAAACTATACAATTTTTGAGAGGTTTGGAGTTTTAGATTTTGAATTTGAAAAATTCATCTTTGTAAATTCCCAGAGAAAACAACATAGAAGCCACAGCTTGTCTTTTTAAAAAGTCCCAAGCATACAATTCATTTCCGCAGTTCCGAAGAAAAGGAAACCAAATCTTAAAATATTCAAGAGTTTGATAAGGTCAAAAAAAAGCAATTTTATAAATTTTATATTTGAATTTTTTACACTATTCATATATTTGAAGAATTATTCACTTATTTTTTATTAAATTTTTAGGAATAAAAAATAGAACTATCTTTTAATATCACAAATATATCAAACTACTAAGGATAAAGGAAGAAAAAGGCACAAGCAAAGCAGCCACAAATGGGAGTGGTTATTGTGCTTCCTAACTTCTCATCTACATTCTGGTGTTTCAAATAATATAAAATAAATTTAAAAGAAAATAAGAAATTGGAAGGTTATCAAAGAGTTATTACAAAAGAATACAATTATTTTTCAGCTACCGCATACAAAATATCTAGCCTCTAGGACCTAAAAAGCAATAATTAAAGTAAGAATTTCGACTTATATTTTTCTTATAAACTTACATTTCTATTAGTTTTCTGGATTAAGATATTTATAATATCTGTAAAAAAGATCTAGCAGAATGCTACTTCAGTAATAAAAGTTAATATGAATTACAATATATGTAGAAATTATCACTTTACATAACAAAAGCATTATAAAATGTAACAACTGTAACATACTAAATTATTTGCAAAATGCTTCTTACTTAAACTTTTTTCCTAACATGCAAGGGAGCACTTGTTTATCACAGCCATCATTAGCATTACCAAATGTCACCAGGATAACCTAATTAACAAAATGTATTCGTGAATTCTATCTAAGCTATATATCTGTAGTGGATTGAATAATTGCCTCAAAAAATCTGATCAAGTCCTAACTTCTGGTATCTGTGTATATAACTTTATTTGGGAACAGCGTTTTTAAATCTTGGGATGAGATCATGCTGGATTTATGGCGAGTGCTGAATCCAATCATAAGTATCCGTGTAAGAGAGAAAAAGAGAAATGACATAAAGGGGAAAAGCCATGTGAAGACAGAGTTAGAAATTGGAATAATGCATGTATAGTCATGCTTCACTTCACACTGAGAGTACAGCTGAAGAAATGTGTTGTTAGGCAATTTTGTTATTGTGCGAACCTCACAGAGTAAAGTGTACTCACACAAACCTAGATCGCATAGGCTACTACACACCTAGGCTATAAATCTGCACAGCAGGTTACTATACTGAATACTGCAGGCAATTGTAACATAATGGTATTTCTGTATCTAAGTTTATCTTAACATAAAAAGATATAGTAAGAATAAGGTATTATAATCTTATGGGATCACTGCTGTGTATGCTGTAAGTTGCTAACCTGAACATCATTATATGGTGCACGACTGTGTAAGCCAATGATTCTCGAGCCACCAACAGCTAGGAGAGAGGCATGGGAGAGACTGATTCTCTCTCAGAGCTTCAACCTGCTAACACCATAATTTCAAACTTCCGGTCACCAGAATTATGAAAGAATACATTTTTGTTGGTTTTAGCTACCCAGTTTGTGATAACTTGCTATGATAGCCCTAGAAAACGAAATACTATGATAGCACAGAACAGAGATTTGACGTTAGTAATAAACACCAATACTTTTAAAATCAACTTTATTTTTACCAAATTTTATTTTATTTAAAATGTTCCATTTTAAGGTTTTGTAAAATAATGAAATATGTATCATAGCATTAGCTGTCTGCCTCTTGAAAGAGTCATTAGTTTATTCCAAAGGACATTTACCGTCTTGTAGTTTACTTTGTGTACAATATTCTAATGCAAAGCTACAGTCAACCATGCACTGCTGTTTAGGAATGTTACTTTTGTCATCAATACCGTCAGTTGACTGTGAAAGTATAAAAAAAATGAAATGTGTGTATTAGATCGAATCCATTTGGAGAAAACAGAAAGATTCTGGAAAATTTATAATTGAATGACAGAAGACAGAGCATCTGGGTTCTGTTCTTGTTCTGACATTTTAAAGTCATGTGAATATAAAAGTAACTGAGTCTCAATTTATTTATTTGTAAAGTAAAACTGATAGAATTTGCCCTTCCGACTTCTTAAGATTCTCTTTGAACTAAATAACAGGTATATAAGAATGTTTTATACATTGTTGGAGTCACACACTTCAAAGTTTTCTTATTTAAATAATGTTTTTATCATAAAAACTACAAAGAAAATACACATGTGAACCAGTGGAGGTACCCTTACAAAACTGAATTCGGCTGTCCCAAAGCAGCAGGGTACAAAAAATAATACTTTAGACTAACAAATTTTAAATTTGAAAATGCTGTGGGCCTCAAAAGAGCACGTATATTCACTTTATCCTTGTTAATAAGCAAAAAAGGGGATAGTATAAAAGAGGTCAGTGGCCTAACCCAATATTTTTATTTTCCCATGTTGACCTGGAAACAGTTTTATATATTGATATTTGTTTTAAACATATTTATCACTAACAAATCAAAGATTAAATTGTTAAATTAAAAATGGCATTATTAACGGGAAAAATATGATCTAAGTAACTTTGTAAATGAAAAGAGCCTATAATACTAAAGGCACAAGTAACCACACAGAAGTATTATCCTCTAGTTGAGAAAATAAGTTCCCACAAGGATATGATTGAATAGTTCTGAAACCATTATACGTGTATATTCGGATTTAAATATTAAAAGATGGATGGTAGATGTTGGAAACCAGTTTTCTTACTGTTGGACGGGGAGGTTACAGAGAAGCAAAAAGGGGAGGCTAGAATGATCCATGCAGTCATGGATTAGAGTTGGAAACAGTATGAACTCGTGTTTGGCTGATACAGACACAGATGGTTACAAACAGAAATATTTCTGAATATGTGTATCTATACATTTTAGTATACACACATATATTTCCTTGCTTTGTCAGCGGAGAGGGCCTGGAAGCAATGACACTCTTAGAGCAATAGTACACCTAGTGTCCTGATCTTGGCTTTTAATACAATTCTTTAATAAAAAGAACCAGAGGCCAGGCTCGGTGGCTCATGCCTGTAATCCCAGCACTTTGGGAGGCCGAGGCAGGTGGATCACCTGAGGTCAGAAGTTCAAGACCAGCCTGGCCAACATGGCGAAACCCCGTCTCTAATAAAAGTTCAAAAATGACTAGCCGGGCATAGTGGCAGGCGCCTGTAATTCCAGCTCCTCAGGAGGTTGAGGCAGGAGAATAGCTTGAACCCGGGAGGCGGAGCTTGCAGTGAGCCGAGAGCTTGTGATTGCGCTCCAGGCTGAGTGACAAAAGCGAAACTCCGTCTCAAAAAAAAAAAAAAAGAACCAGAGATCCTTGGAGAAATGGCTAATTCTAAGACTGGAGCAGAAAATAAATACAAGATAAGCCTGGAGTATCTTGTACTGCCCATGAAGTAAGAAAATTATTACAAGAAAAAAGCATGGGGAAAGTCAAAGGGGCACAGGAGCCAAATGAAGAGCAGTGAATAGCAAAAGCCAGAACAAGGTGTGCTATACAATAAACAAAGTAGTATTGGATTATAACTCAAAATATAAAGTCAACATCAATGAGTCCATACTGATATAGATGGTACTTTATCTCTCGTCTTCCTCTCAAAACCCTAGTCTAATTATGAGAACAAAAATAACACAATCCCAGTTAAGGACTATTCTAAAAAAATACCTGCGCAGTACACATCACAACTGTCAAGGCCATTACAAATACGCAACACTGAAAACCTGTCAGAGCCAAGAGGGGCCTATGGCAACAAGATGACTAAGGGCAATGTGGTATCCTGGATGATTCTCTGGAAAAAAGGATGCTAGGTAAAAACTAAGGAAGTCTGAATAAAATATGGACTTTAGTTAATAATATCTCAATAATAGTTCATTAATTGTGACAAATGTATTATACTAATACATAATAATAAAGGGGAAATTGGGTGTAGGGTTATATGGGAACACCCTGTAATATCTTTGCAATTTTTCTATAAATCTAAACGTATTTTAAAATAAAATTTAATAAATTTTTTTAAGAATTGTTTTGCCTGGCCTATAAGGTAAAGCCTAGAGGTGGAGTGGCTCTAGACTTAGTCTAATCTGTGTCTCAAAATATCACAAGGAACTAGGTAGCTTCTATCTGCCCATTCTGCTCAAAGTGGCAGTTTATTTTCTATGTATCTTCTTGGAAGTGAGTAAACGTGTTTTGCAGACCTCCTTTCATGTCTCAGAACTGAGTTCAAACCGATCTTTGGCAAAGAGACTGGAATGGCAATGTTTGAGCTAGAACAACCATGATTTATCCTGGAGGTGAAAATAGATTTATCCTTCCCCAGGACTTGTGGGGAAGGAAAGATATCCAAATAAAATCGGAGCTCTGCCAGCAAGGAAGAAAAAGGGATTGGATGGCAAGCAGATAACCAGCTATGTCTGCTGCCATCCCAGAACCATGGAATTGGGAGCCAAGGCTATATAACCCAAGCTTCAACTTCTATTAGTTTTCACTTATAGTATGTTGCTTCTAATTTGTCACATGTGACTCCCTGATGAATATTATTTTCTAAAGCTTATATAATCAGAGATCTTATTATAGATTTTATTTATAATGAGTTTTAAAGATACTGGCAAATAGCTTACAAAATGGCTTAGGACATAAAGACTAGAGTTCATTTTATGTTCTATCTACTCCCCTGTTATAAATTACATAAATTATCTCATGAGAATAGAAGGTTTCCAGTGAAAAGTTAGCCTGCACATATGCTCACAGACTAAAAGAAAACTGCAACAAGATAAGTGGCAAGAAAGTTGCCAGTCTGCATCTTCAGGTATACACAATTATTTTTGGCACATGGAACAAAAGGAAAAGAAAATGTACCACAAAGAAACGGGCGTAAACCCCAACTATATTCCATCCTACTTGTGTGATCTTAGACCTATTACTTATCCTATCTGGCCCCTTTTTTAATTGTAAAACTGAGATAATATCTACCTCATTCCTGTGTGGCATACATCAGCTAGTGGTACACATACATGCTGTTTTTCTTTTTTCTACTTTATAGGGATTCTTCCTAGAGCTTCAGTCATATTTGAGCCAATTATTATGCTTCATTTGTCATGTTAGGTCAGGTAGGGTATGTATGAACAAAATATATGAATTCCTTGATGACCTGAAATAGTCTGAAACGTGGATATTTAAAAAAAGTAAGAGCCTCAAATGGGACCAAAGTGAATAATGTTCAGTAGAAATATTTGGAACATGAAATCTGTAGAATGTTCGATTATTGACTTTGCTGATGGGATCTTTGATTTAACTAATTGCATCCAATATCCTTTTGTACTGAGAAACATTTTTGGCTGGAAACATGTTGGAATGTGTGACGGTTAAATTTATGGGTCAACTGGCTAGATCATGATGCCTATATATTTGGTCAAACATTATTCTGTGAAGTTGTTTTTTGGTTGAGATGAACATTTAAATCAATGGACTTTGAATAAAGCAGATTACATTTCATAATGTGGGTGGGCCTCATCTGATTAGGTGGAGGGCTTCATAGAAAATGATTGACTTCCCCTAGCAAGAAGGAATTCTGCCAGGAGACTACCTTTGGACCCACACACTCTTCCCTGAGTCTCCACAACCTATCCTATCCTGTGAGCAAAACCTCCACAATCATGTGAGCCAATTTCTTAAAATAAATCTCTCTCTAGATAGATAGATATATCTAAATATATATATTCATATATCAGGCCATAATTGTACTACTGATTTTGCCCAAGATCCTGCCACCACTACTTATTTTAGTTTATTTAAACCAGATCAAAACATACTTTCTGGTATTTTAGCATAGACTATATTCGTGAAAGTTTAGTCTCAGGATCATAGGTAAATGAAGCTTCATTACCTGACGCTCTATAGCAGCAGAGTAGGAAAAGCCCACACCTCGTTAGAATGCTGGAATTTAGTTACCTGTGACTAAACCCATCTTACCAGATACGCATTAGCAGACGGGACAACACATTCGGTTTTAAATCGATTCAAGTATATATTAGCAGGATTTTGCTCAACAAATCATTGTATGTCACTTTAAAAACTATTTGGTAGATGAAAGGAGGCTCTTAGAACATTCTCTAGTGATTATTTTGAGAGGTATTTGAGTCTTTCTTGTTTCCAATCTCCCTATTTTCTATTACTATGATTTAAATGAGATCACAAATACTTGGAAAGGTGCAAACTGCAAAGAAGATGATCATATTGCTGCATGGTATTGCATGATGCTAATTCTTTGAATTAATATCCTAGTACTCTATTTTGAAGTTACAGGTAAATGGCCATCATGTGAAATAGATGTCAGTCTAGAAGAATGTCCCACGGATAGTTCTACCTTGTATCTTCACATCCATTCTGAAACCTGCCACTTTGGGGTTTCAAATCAATAAATTTTTTGAGTCAACAGCAATTTATTGAGATTTGTTATGGATCATGCATTTTCTTAGGTGCTAGGGACATTATGCTTGATGCCAGGATTCAAATTCAATCTGGAAGATGTATTGCTCAAATTATGGCTAGTGAGACCAGTCTCATTTAATGGACATTTTTTATTTATAGCATATGGTAGAAACCTAGAAGAATGGGAAAACCGTATGTAATAGTAGATACTATTTATTGGTTTTTTATTTCGTTTTAGGCAACATATTAAGGTCTTTACATATATTATCTCGAACTCATGTAATGATTCTTCAGACAGGTATCCTTGTTCTATAGATAAAGAACCTGAGATTCAGCAAAATTGAACAACCCATCCAAGGTTAGCTAGAATGTGGTGGAATAAGATTAATTCCCAGGCCTATCTAACCCCTGTCTTTAACTCCTTCTCCTAGTCCTCCCCTCTATTAATATAGACCCTGAAACTATGTTTAAAACTGAAAGATAAACCTAACAGTAAATGTCATAAGACACCATCACATATAGACTTATTTTTATTTGATCATTCATTTGATTACTGCTCCAATAAGAGGGGAAAATATTAGAAAACGGAAACTTGGAAAGTGAATATTTATTGGCTTTGATTTTTCAGTTATATAAAATAATCAGTAAAAATTTGAATTAATCTCTGAAGTTAATCATTCTCTGCGTGCCTCATCAACACAGTAAGTGACTGACACCAGATTGTTCTCACTCAATACCCTGAAATTAGCTCTATGTATACCAAATGCAACCAACTGATGCCAGTGAAAGAGGAGAAAGAGGAACACGGCTCACTTTATAACCACACACCACACAATGAATGTGAAGTCCATTTGTGGGTGAACTTGTGGGAATTCATTTGATATCATCTGCCATCCATTTTGCTCTCAAAATAGGTACAAGGAAATGTTTAAAAGTAAGTTTTAATTCTAAAGAAGATAAGTGGTTTAGCTTTTAGCTAAATCTTGTGACAGATTTTTCCAGTATTCAAATGATTGACTTCCAGTTCACTTAAGATGAAAGAAAATAGTTTGTCCCACTTAAAGCTTAACATGTATTTATAACCACAATTTAGTTACAAAACAGGTTCTTTCGGCGACACGTCCGTGGATACTATTGTTTACATCAGGTGGTTTATCGTCAGAATTTCGAGCATGTTATTATGTACCAGTTTGCTTATGCCTCAACTGACCTCTGTGAAGAAATAAGTATTATCAGATGCAGGAATCTAGGCACAGGGACATCACATTATGGTGAGACAGCTGTTGTACAGTCATTAACAATAAAGGCTCTGGAGCCAAATTTCCAGGGTTTTGTCCTGGTTTAATCGCTTAGTATGCTGTGTGACCTTGATCAAGTTATCTAACCTCTCCAGATTTTTAACTTTTTGTCCAAAAAGGGTAGTGACACTAGTATTGCTGCAAAGAGCGAAGGAGATAATCTTCTTAAACTAGTTAGAATAATGCCGGTGCTCTTCTTATAATGGCTTGCCTGCGAACAGAAAACAAGAAGTCTTATGCTTTAAAGCACCTGGGCAGTCCTTCGTCTGCAGATGTAGACTCGCAGGTATCATCGTCCTGTGAGTGATTAAGGATAATTATATAAAAGATTCACTTAAAAAGTAATTAAATTCTCACATCAAATCACACAAGCTACTTTACATGAGACAGTTTAACAGTCTATGAGTAGGCAGTCACTCACTGGGTATGTTATTAAATGTTTTTTTAATAAAAATATGTGCTTTATTGTAAAAGCTAAGGAAGTTAAGGAAAAGTGACTGGAGACTTAAATGGCATAATTGTAGTTAAGTATTTTCAAGAGGTAAATGCTGGGATATCTGTACAGTCTTCGTAATACACCGTAATGTATTACTGAAGTGCCATCTGGCAGACTCAATTGTTGTCACAATGAGGAATGCCATGCATCATTTCACCACATCTGACATGCTGTGAAGTCAGTACAAGTCAAACTTTACTAAGTGTGGTGGTGTCCATTTGCACAGTTAGGAAAGCCAAGGCAGGGGAAATAAGGTTGTAAAGTCAGTGCTTGCAGCAGAGTAACCACTATTGAAAAAAAAATGAGTTACTAGGATGCTGTTGTTTCAGTAGTGGCTGAAGGCCAGACTTCCTGGGTTTGAAACCCAGCCCCATCAGTCATCAACTGCAGATCTTCAGCAAGTCGCTTAACATTATTTGTTTGTTTGTTTGTTTGTTTTTTGAGACAGAGTCTCTCTCTGTCGCCAGGCTGGAGTGCAATGGCGCGATCTCGGCTCACTGCAAATTCCACCTCCTGGGTTCAAGCGATTCTCCTGCCTCAGCCTCCCGAGTAGCTGGGATTACAGGCACCCGCCACCATGCCTGGGTAATTTTTGTATTTTTACTAGAGATGGGGTTTCACCATGTTGGCCAGGATGGTCTCGCTCTCTTGACCTCATGATCCACCTGCTTTAGCCTCTCAAAGTTCTGGGATTGCTTAACATGCTTGTGTCTTAGTTTCTTCATTTGAAAAGTGGACACATTGATAGTGCCTGTCTCCTAACACAGCTGTGAGGTTTAAATGAGTTGGTCTATATTCAATGTTTAAAGAAGTTGCCTGATATACAGTAAACAGTAAAAAAAAAAAAAAAAGAAAGATCATTTTTACAAAACACTAGGTATAGTAATGTCATCTTCTACGTATGTTAATAATAAAAGGGACTGATGAAAAACTCTTCATTTTTTCATATAGTTTAGGTAGCATGTCTTCCAGGTTGAGTAAGAGTCAGTCAAACAAACAGGTAACGAAGTCACCGAGGAGAGAAGCAGCATGAGTGGATTCAATGCAAGGTGATGATTTGACCACATCTAGGTTTTAGAGAGACACCCGTTAGCACCAGAGACTGACTTGGAGGGAAAAAATGTGAGTGGCAGAGAGATCAGTTAAGATGCCACTGGAATATTTCAGCCTAGAGATTATGAGGATCTGGACCAGTATACTCATAACAAGATAACAGCGTTGAGTGTGAAAGTCTGTATGGATGGAGTATGAACAAGACTTAGTATAGAATATAGGAATGCAAGGAGAGGGAAAATTCAATATGAAGCCCCAAGAGGCAGGTAATAAAAGTAATTCCAAAGCCATTTCAGAATGGTTGGGAGCTGTAACAGAATTGTTAGCATCAAAGCAGAGCCATCCTAGGGGCTACTTTGAAGTAGAACACATGAGAATACTTATGTGATTGTTTATATCTGGAATGCTTGCCAAATAAAACTGGTCCCAATAAACACTAAAAAGTTTTTGGAAAATAAATTAATGGTACATATAAAAAGTCATAAAATTGTTCATAATCTAACATGCTAGAGTTTTTCTTCTAATAAATTATCTCGATGAGTTTACAGTAAGGGGATAAAGAGCGGCATACACAAAGATGTAATTTGGTAATTACTAATAATAGGGAAAATGTCTGTGTATATCTGTTTAGACTAGATGGGTATGTAGTATGTCAACTTCACTGAATATTATACGGACAGTAAAAATTAATATTTTAATAACTCCTACCAATTATTGAGTTCAATACATTAGACACTCTATTTTATCCATCCATCTCAATACACCACAGTATGAATTGTCATCTCCATTTCAGAAGGAAAAAAAATAGCTGCAGAAAATTAAGAAAATTTCCCAAGGTCTCTCAGTTTGTGAGTGGCAAAGACTCAGGAGATATTGCCCAGGGATAGATTGTGTTAAGGGAGTTAGGGTCAGTTGTGTGTATTCACGGTTGTAAGAAGTTCCCAGCCTCTGCTTCCACAGATGGGAAATAACAGAACATAGATTCAGACTCAGATCAGGTTACTTGACTACAAAACCTGTGTTCTGAACATTCAGCTCACAAACTATTGTTTAAATGACAAAAGATGAAAATCATGCCCAGTCTCTGATTTCAACTGTAAATATGTACACCTAAAAGGCAAATAAAAGAAGACTACATGAGAAATGAAAACTGCTGTGTTTTCTCAGTTTTAAACATTTCCTTATTGTTGCAATTTGGTGTTACAAAAACAGAGCATTTAAAAACAAGAGGATATTAAGGTTAGGAAAAAAAATGAGAATTGTATGAGAATACTTATGTATTTTATAGTATATCTCACACACTCAAATCTTTTGCTGACACCTTAAACTGTCAGTACATTTTTGAAAATCAATATCTTCTATTTGCTTAGGAATAAATCTAAAATATCCCTTCAACTGTTTGTGAATTGGTTCTAAAAGCAAAACTATAAAAACAATAAAAAACAATACAAAGCATGTGATACATGTCCAAATATTATTTTGTTATTACTAAATACATTTGGATTCTACCGTAGGTTTTTCATTACCTTACTTTATTTTTCATGAATTTGCTTATAATAGAATATCACCTTTTAATTTCTTAATTAAATTCTAATAATGAGATTTCTTAACAATTCAAATTTTAAAATGCTCTTTTTTATGTTTCATTACTCGGCCTGTCTTCCATGCTATACACTACAAATTCAAACAAATTTAATTCTCTGGAACTGATTCTCTAAAAAACCTATATACAGAATTAAACAAATATTAATTAGAAACATTTGTTTAGAAGTGAGCTGCATGGCCAGGATCAGCTATATTTGAACTTTTACAATATATGAGAATTAAACTTGCATTGTGTGGGTGTGTTTAAAATATTTATGTAAAAAGAAAAAATGCTAAAAACTTTGAGACATTAGAAGGTAGCATTCAAGTGTCAGGAGTCCCAGGTTTAGATCCTAGCTTTGCCTTTTAAGACCTGGGGAAAATTACTCATCTTCCCCCAGCACTCATCCACACGTTCCTTATTTGTAAAATTGGGAATATAAATTTTTCTTTTTCCCAGATATGTTGTGAAGCTTAAGTACTTGTGTGTGTCAGGCATATACTGAATTATATCTGGTAAATGAAAATATTAGCTGTTATCGCTAAATATAAAAGTGAGAGGCTTAGCATTTCTACTCCTATGATACGTTCTTAAATTTCCACAATTTCCCCTAAATGCTCAGCTATGCTTCAGCCAAAATATTAACAGAAAGAAAACAGACATAAATTCAATCCTGCACTCAAATCAGGCGATCTTCGCCAGCTAGATGGAACATTTACAATAGCATTTGGCTAGCATTAGGTACTTTTAATGTAACGACTTAAAGCTTAAAAGTTATGAAAATATTCAAGTGTTTCTAAAAAGTCAGCTTTTTTCGAGTAAAAAAAAATATGCACTCACTCTTTCTTTTCTAATTATTTTGTTTGTCTGAATTACAATACGATCTGCCTGAATTTGAGAGGCAGATCCATTTTTGGCAATGTTCTTATGGTCTTTTGAATCAGCAGACTTTATGTCATAATTTAATTTCATTTAAAATTTTTATTTAAATGGAATGTGTGCACTTTTTACAAACTAAAGAGATACATACAGTACATGTGTTGTGGGTGGTATGTGTATATGTGTGTGAGGGAGGGGAAAGAGGAAAGATAAAACGAGAAAGTTAGGACTAAATTTATGGCAGAGTTCTGTTTACTTGCGCTATCCTACAGCAAGCGGCACAAAGTAATGTAATTGCCTTTATTCTCCTGCAGACTATAAGGCAAATGAGACTAGAGATCGATTCCTTCCTTAACACTGGACATAGTGCCTTGCACATAGGGAACACAATTAGATTAATATATTTTTGAATAAATGTATGCAAGGCAAAAAGAATTTAAAAAAGAGGAAATAAAAGAAGACATGAGACGGGGGAGGGAGTTTTTGTATTACTGAGGTAAAACAGTAGACCAGCCTTAAAGAGAGCGTCTACAGATGGATGTGATAAGCTTGCTAATGACTTATTAATAAGAATAAAAAATGGCCACTTCTTGCTTCATCTGATTCTTGTTTATTCTAATTGGATGAAGAAATAGATAGGTAAGTACTCACCTGATCATCAATCCTGAATCACATATTAGATTTCTGGTGAATTTCCAGATAATATAGAAAAATAAAAATATTTATCTTGGTGATATTGGATTATGTAAAACTGTGCAACCATAGAGTTGTGAAAACACTAAGGATCAGATTTATAAATGCCCTTAGGGTAAACCCGTCATGGAAGCTATCGGTTTTACTACAATTTTCTATAGCGAGATGATTTGAGGATCACATGGCCTTCCTTCGAAGTAGGTGTGATTTATGTTTGCAGGGCAGAGAGATTTTTCCTTCTGACATCTATGAGAAAACCACTGTTCTGCCAAATCGCTTCTTATTCCCACCCTTTTTATGAAGTGGCAACACAAAATAATTCTCAGAAACGTTAGATGCTGATAGGAACAAATTGAACTAAAATGTATATTCTGTGGAAGCTCTTCCACAGTAACTGAATATCTCATGTTTGTTTGGCATTGATTGTCACGTTTTTGTTTCTCCCTGCTTGTTGTCAGGAAATCTTTGAAAAGTTCAAGAGATACAGCAAGCAAACTCCTATAATTGGCTTGGCACAGGGTATTCCTCCGGTATGTAATCCAAAATCAATGATCAATGTTTTAATAGGATTTTTTAGAAGTAATTTTTCCAATTTCAATTCATCATCATCATCTATATCGAAAATTAAACTTTATGTGTAGCTAAGGTATTCTATATTTAAAAAACAGTTATCGTTTCCAATAATTGCTTCTCAACATAATAGTAATACTTGTCTCTGGCATTTTATAGCATGTTTTATATTTTTTAAATTTTTTTCAACATTATTTCTCAATCCTTACCTCTCTGTGAGATTAAAGAACTCAGAGAGGCTAAATTTCTACAAAGATTCCTTCCTGTATATTTTTTTTATGTCTAAAGCTCATATTTGATATCAAGCCTGGACTAAAGAACTGGCTGGAACCAGAGACTATCTTAAAGAGCCTAACAATACAATATAGGCAGATGCAATTAGCCTACGGCTGGCATTGTGATTAGCTGGACATACCAGTTAGAAACCTACTACTTTCTTTTTTTTTTCTTTTCTTTTCTTTTATTATTATCATACTTTAAGCTTTAGGGTGCATGTGCACAATGTGCAGGTTTGTTACATATGTATCCATGTGCCATGTTGATTTCCTGCACCCAATAACTTGTCATTTAGCATTAGGTGTATCTCCTAATGCTGTCCCTCCCCCCTCCCCCCACCCCACAACAGTCCCCGGAGTGTGATGTTCCCCTTCCTGTGTCCATGTGTTCTCATTGTTCAATTCCCACCTATGAGTGAGAACATGCGGTGTTTGTTTTTTGTCCTTGCGATAGTTTGCTGAGAATGATGAGACCTACTACTTTCTAAATGCCTCAAAGACATGAAAAGCTATTTTTATGTGATACTACAGTCTCTTTTATATGTGTTTCACTTGTCATGGTAGTGAGTTGTGGTAGAGGCTTTCCAATCCACATTGCTGCTGACAATTTTTGGAGTACAGTAGGGCTTACTTGGCACAGGATATAATTGCGAGCCGTTGCATTTATTGTTAATATTATTAGATTTTGCTGATCCTGGTTGCCAACTAATTCTTTTAAGTACTTTGGAAGAATACAACATAACACCATGAAAGTAAGATTAAGATGTTAACTTGTCTGAGCACTTACCATGTGCTATATCACATTGAATACTGAATAACTTGATGATATAGACATCATTAGCCCCAGTTTATAGATTAGGAAACTTAAGCATGCCTCCTGACTTTAGCTTATAATCCAGTTGGAGATACACCACACAGAACAATGAAATTTGTTACTTATATTTTGGGGAAATTTTAGGATATTATCAGTAGCTTAAAGAAACAGTGGAATCTTCAAATTGCAGATGATTATACTAATAATATTATGAACAGAAAATATTTGTAGATATTTCATGGATAATATTTTTTCTACATTTTCTTCCTTACAACTGTGGAGGCAGTGGCTTTCATTGCAGAAGGAGAGGATAAATATAGCCGAGGACAAAGAAGTTATTGCTCAGGCTTGAATTTCAAAATAGAGTGTTTAATGTCATTCTCTGACATAATAGTCAGAAAGCCAAACACTTGCTGAGAGATTTTTCTTGAAATTTCGAAAGCTGGACATTATGTATGAAGCTAGGAAAAATAGGCATAGATTGTGATTATTAGCCACAGACTACAAAAGAGTGGTTGATGTAGTATCTGATTTCCCACCCCAAGGGAAACAAGTGTTTCACCATCTAGAAAGAGAGAATGATTCAAAGTAAGCCAAACTATAGTATGAATCCTAGTGGGTGCCTAATAAGGGGCCCATCACTAGGATTAAAAGTTCAGGGTGGGTATGGCAGAAACATCCAAATATAGCTTTAATAGCATCTCTTATTCAAGTTTGTGCTTCTCTTCCCAAAATACAACCCTGGAAGTCTACAAGCCTCTAAGAACATCTCAGATTCACAATTGGTCTGAGCAACAAAGTGTCCATTTAGAGACTAACGGAGATCTCCACAGACATGGGCCAGAGGACTCACTCCCCATTGGATTCTTTATGCCCTAGTGAGACATGAGTCTGAGCTAAATGTTTCTGACATGAGCATGAAGTGCTGAAAGGGTGGAAGGATTTGAAAGGATGGAGAGTTCAGATAAGAACATAAAGTATAGACACCTGAGTGATTAGAAGAGGATGGCACAGGGAGTAAGTACCCCTCCCACAGCATCACAGCATGTCTGTCACACACACACACACACACACACACACACACACCCTTTTTAATGAAGTGGTAATGCGAAAAATTCTCAGAAACCTTAGATATTGATACGAACAAATTGAACTAAAAATGTATATTACATGTATATTAAATCACATGCACGCATGCGCGCGCGCGCGCACACACACACACACACACACACACACACACACACACACACCCCAGCAGGAGCAGCAGCACCAATTGCATAGGGAAGAAGGAAAGGAGAACATACTGTCTCAGACATGAAACAACTTGATAAGTTTGTCAAGGAAACAGAAATTTAACAAGTACAGAATTCAGGCCTTGTGAAATACCTTGATATCAGTTATAGATTTTTTAAAGTTACATTTTGTCACATCAGAGTTTGTGACAGTGACTATAAATTTAAACCTACTAAACTATAAATTAAAAACCTCTAGACTTTAATAGTTTATAAAATATTTCCATTTATTTATCTCATTTGATTCTTATGACCAAATGGTGAGATAGACATTAATATTTTTTCTTCATACAGATGAAAGAAACAAGGCTTACGAAAATTATACAGCCTGTTTCAAATTTCCTCACTATTACTTGGCATGGTTAGAATCCATATTTAGGTTTTACAATGGCAAAGCTCATACTTTATCCACTATATTGCATTTGTTTTATTTTATATTATCTATTCCATTTACAAAACTACATGCTTAATATATTATTTCATATAATTTAGAATATAGGCCTGATCACATTATGCCTGATAAAGTATGATGTGTCTATAGGTTAGTCATTAATTTCACATCTGGTTTATCCATTTTTTTTTTGCTATTCATTTATTCTTCGAATAAATATTTACTGAACAGATAATGTATGTTAAGAGCCAGGTATGCAAAAAAATAAGATGCCATTTCTGATAAAATAATGGTCATCTTACCGAAAAAGAGGCACATCAACAATTAAAATATAACATGGTCAGTCTTACGGTAGAAATGTATGTAAATCACTTTCAAAACACAGAGGAAAAAAACCACTAACTTTCCCTGGGATGGAAGGAGGCAGAAGGTATAGAAAGCCTTCATGGAGAAAATGGCATTTGGAACTACAATCTAAGGAATGAATAGAAGGAATTTTTCAGTATTTCTGGCAAATAATAAGGCTTGGGCAAGACAGGGTATATTTTTAGAGCTCCTAATAGCTCAGCGTGGTCAGAATATCGAATGCACATGGGAGGGTGCATTAGTCCATTCTAACACTGCTATAAAGATACCTGAGACTGGGTAATTTATAAAGAAAGGGGTTTAATGGACTCACAGTTCCACATGGCTGGGAGGCCTCAGGAAACTTACAATCATGGAGACAGGTGAAGGGGAAGCAAGGCACGTCTTACATGGTAGCAGCAGAGAGAGATAATAATAGGGAAACTTCCAAACACTTTTAAAACCATCAGCTTTTCCAAGAACTATCACAAGAACTATCATGGCTCTCCCTCACTATTGCAAGAACAGCATGGGGGAAACCACCCCCACGATCCAATTACCTTCCATCAGATCCCTCCCTCAACACGTGGAGATTACAATTTGAGATGGGATGTGGTCGGGGACACAAAGCCAAACCTTATCAGAGGGTGAGAGCAGAACCACTGTGTGAATGTGTTATCCACATCAAAGATCTGGGGCACAAGGAGTCAGTGACGGTTTAATCAGGAGAAGTGTCCTATATAGGCCTGTATTTCACAAAATCTCAAGGTGGGAGGACCCCACAGAGGTGAGATTGAAGGAAGAAAAGTCCAAAGGAAGTGAGGGATCAGTGAGGTCCACTCAGGGCCCACTGGAATCAGGCACAGGAGACATTAAGGAGTCCTGAACTGGGGAACTGCTGTGGGAGCAATGAGAGAAGAGGAAAATGAAAACTATTTAGGAACTGGAGAGCATAAAATTAGAAGAAAAAGCGTATGCTCATAAGGGAAGAAAGAAGTAGAATATTTTAAGTTTGGATGAGTAAGTAATACAAAGACAAGAGAAGGGATTTAAGAAGGAAGCCATTTCCTATCAACCAGAAAAACACTCTGTTATACCACATTTTACTACTTGCATACTTACAAATATTCCAAGGGCACAGCAGATATCTAGATATGCAAACATGGACAACATATTTCTTCAGGTAAGTATACTGAATGCAAGAAAATACCTCCACAAATGTCATTATTTAGATATAGATGTGAAACAGCAAGAACATTTTGGGAGTTACTAGAGTCACTTGAATTCTATATTGTTCCTCAGAATTCGGAAAATAGAAAATCCAAAGTTTAACAATAAATGGAATTTCTTAGAATCTCAGCTTTTGATGCTAAATAATCAACAAAGGGTAGTATTTTAAAGAATTGAGGCACAAATATTACAGCCTTAACACTCAAAATGCCTAGAATAAACTTTGGTAAAATGCCTTTTTTACATCAACAGTTCAGTTTTCAAAATCGACACTGATATCTATTCAGCTGATTTATTTCATTCTTCAATTATGATAATAATAAATAACAGTTATCAAGATTTACTGGAATAATTTTAAGTAAATGGTACGCAGTACCTCACTGAATTCTCCCCCTAGGATCCCAGAAAAAGAGAGAGGCCCTCAGCTGCTGGTGAGTCCCTGCTGCATGCAGTCCTCCACCACATTGAAAATCTCCCCAACTCCCAGTTTTCATGCCAGACACCCTGAAGACTGGAAGAGGCTTAGGGAGCCCCATTTTGCCATGTACCATCAATAAAGTCATCTGTCCCTGCCCCATCCCCCGCCAAAATGAGAATTTTTTTAAGTCAAGGGGAACCTATTGGGGATCTTCTAAAAGGAAAATTAATTCTACAAAGAAGGCATTTACAAAGATTAGTTTGACAGATGGTGACAGAGACTAAAGTCAGAGAGACTAATTACAACAATATTCAAGTTCTTACACATAAGGAAGGAAGGACAAGGAAAGAATAGTCTTTTAAGTAGGTCAATATTTTAAATTGACAAAAATTTAAATTAATTTTATTTCAGTATTTTGACTTATCCTCTAACATCTGGCGGTAGTAAAGCTGGCTGAGTATCAGACTAGCTCTTGGTACTTTCACTATTTAACAACAGTAGATTTAAGTCTACAGTAAACCTCAATTCTTTACAGATTTATAAAAATTTATAGTCCCTTCATTTTAAGAATCATTTTTGTAAGCCAGATTTTTAGTAGCTGATTTCGTCTGTGACACAAAAGAAGCAAAAGCAGTATCTTGTGCAATGTTTAAGATAAACAACGGAACAGTTTGCTAATTAACATTCTTACAAGGATATATTTCTTGGTAATAGTTTATGTGGTTCTCTCTGAACTCTGGTGGCTGGCTGTGTCATTCTGACAGGGTCCGTGGCCCTCATTTAACAGGCTGCAAGTGTTTTATCACATGTTGTACTTCCAAGAAATGTTTACTGTGATAGCTCACAACTTATTCTTGACATCTGCAGACTCTTTCAGAGTATCTCTTTTTGTGTTTATGTCGCAAATTAGTATTGGTATCATAGATACTTATACATATGATGGGAATTATTTTCATAATGACACAATTTGTAAATCTATTACACTATGTGCAAGTTATATACTATTTATCAACTTTTTAGAAGCTTTGAATTTCATCTAGCCTGATCTATGCAAACGGTAAAGCCATCTTTGGAAAGATTAGAATATTCTACAACACGGAATTTTTCTGATATAATAAAACTTTCCTGGATTCCTCTATCTCTTCAACAAAAGAGAAAGGTACTTTTTTAGTCTATAAATTGTATATGCTTCCCTTTTGCTCCTTGAATTGGCGCAAAGATCTTTAATGATTACACATTTTCATTCTTTGTTAAAAAATCATATTTGCTCACAGAGTAAATATGGTGAGGATTACATAAAGAAAAGTGTATATATTACGCCTAGATGAGTTCCTCACGTAATAGTAGGCCCCCAATAAATATTGACTCACTTCTTCTCCTTTTATTCCATTTGAATACAAATTCATTTTGAAGTAGTTTTGTAAATGTTTGAGATAAAGCATTTCAAAATATCAGGAAGATAGAACTGCGTACCAGTCTAGCAGTTCACAATCAATGAACATGGATGAAACATTTTGTATAACATTTTGCTACATGTACAGTGCTAAAAGAGAAGATGATAGCAGAGGCTTCCTCCAGGAAGTGATCACTGAGTTGAAATTGGAAGATAAAATAGGAGTTAACCAGGTAAAAAGAGAAGTTAATGAGAACAACACAGGCAAAGGGCCTGAGGTGGTAGGAAACAAAGCCATTTCTAGCCTGAAAGAACACTCACATTTGTGGACATGGAGGAAGTGAAGCTGGAGTGTAGATAATAGCTAGACTTACAGGAATCCATATGTTTTCCTGTGCCTCATAAGAAAACATATTAATTTTGGTCTTTATCTCAAAAGAAATTGCAAAGCAATAAATTGTCTTAACTGGGGAAGGGGTAAGATGATTCAATTTGTATATCTAAAGTATTATTTCTAAAGAATTATTAAGGTAATAGTGTGTTAGATTGCTTTTCTTAATTAAAATTACTTAATCTTCACAATATTTATGTGAGATGGGTATTACGTTCACTTTTAGGATAAGTTATGATGTAGAGAGTTAGAATAACTTTTCTGAGGTCACCTAGCTAAAAAGTAACAGAAAACAAATTGAAATCCATATCTTTGGTATTACTGAAATTCAACTATGCATGCTACTAAACCACAGCTGTTGGCAAAACACAATTTTGAGAGACATTTGATAAAATAAAATTTTGAAGGCCAGGGTAGCAGATGGCAAGGCAGTAACGGAGGTTAGGCAACAAAGAGTAGTAAAACTTCTAAGTCTTCTAGAATAGAAGACCCCCAAAATAACCTCAAATATGTTTGTCTAATGGGATAACAGAAAAATAAATTTTAAGGAAATAATAATTCTTTCCACCTTTTCCTCTGAAACTATTTTTTGCTGATCAGCCTGGAGTTCACTTTCACGAAACTATAGCCGATGTCAACTGGATATTTAGGACGAGAGAAGTAAGCGATTCCAAGCATTGACAAGTACAAAACCAGCCATCCTAATGAGCCATATTCATCAAAATGAGTAAGTCTTTTCATCTGCTGCAGATTACCCTAGAGTTGTGTTTTTCTCTGCCGTTTTGCTTATTTAGCTGGGCACAGAAGATATTCATTAAGAGGCAGAACTGGCAGTCCCAAATACCTTTCTGTCTTGGAGAGGCCTTGCATACATACTGATAATTGGTGTGATGAAATGAACCCCTCCGAAAGTCTTTGTGTGGATAATATCACCCTTTGTCAATCAAAGAAAAAAATTGAGAGATCGTGCAATGCAGCCCTATTTGTACCCATAAAACAATTCAAATGACTTTGCTCAACCCCAAGTTTGTTGACAAGTCTGTAGCTGAAGATAACAAATAATGCCTATATTTGTATATCATTTCCCCAACTGAGGGTAAGTTGTTTTTCTGTTAAAAGAGGAAATGAGAAATTATAAAATAATTATACGTTGGCATAATAATTCTTGAACATAAAACATAGTCATTTTAAATACAGCAGTCTTACTTGTCTCTGTTTTATGTACTGGAGTTCTTTGTAATATTTTACTGGATAAAAGCAGTCCCCAATTATAAAAATGTTTGAAAACCACTGACCTAGTGGTGACCGTGTTACCCTTGAAAGTAGGAGTCCAACTGGTTTCCCAAGAACACCTAAGGAAGTAGCAACATAAATAATCTAACCTATTTACTTCTGAAGAATTAATTAGATATCTTTCATATTTTAGTGATTCCATTTATTAACAAAACGAAAAAATTTATTTGTAAAAGTATAGTTAATTTAATAAACAATAGTTATAATCCAAAGTTTTAGATACAGTAGATCTGAACAAAAATAAAATATATAAGGTTTTGAATATGAAAGGGAATTTCAGGCTTTATGAATTGATAGTTATCTCAAAAATTCTTAAGTATGTCCGTTCCTAAAATATAAAATGCTCCATAAATCCTCTAGATATTATAAAAAAATAAAATTTTATTTTATAACTAAACTTCAGTGCTTGAAAGAAACTGTTTACCCAAACTAAAACTGACTTGTTTAGATATTAGATATTTAGATTAATATCTAAATTTTAATATGAATGTTGTTTTTCCCCAAATGTCTTATAACTTAGGAAGATAGGGCAAAAGTAATTTACTCGAGAAATTTGTAAAATACATTTCAAGCTAATCAAAGCAGAAAAAAATCAAAACATACTCATAAGTACAACTGCATTAAACAGACTTGCATGCTGGCCAGGATACAAGAGCCAAGGAAGAGACCCAGGGAACCCAACAGTTGGCGGATATCCATTACTGCCATTCCTTTGGTGCCAGTCCACTCAGAGGCAGTTATGTTAAGAAGGAAAAAACTGTCTTTCAAAGTATAAATGCTAAACCACTACCAAAGAAACAGATAAAGATTTGGAATGAGTTGGAGTTCCTGATGGCATCACTGAGCCACTCTTACCAAGATGGATGCTTAACCATTTGTTCCCTTGCCATGCCAGGCTTGGTTATGTGACTTGTTTTGGCCAAAGGAATTCAAATGGACCCAAAATATGCTATGTGTGAGCAGAAGCTTTCATTGAACTTCAGTCGGCCAGTTTGGCCTCTGGCTCCTCTCCTCTACCAGGAAAACAGCACATCTGAGATGAAGGCTGCTCCTTCGGCTTGGATCCTGGAGTGAGAAGATTGGGTCAAGAGAGCTGAGTGGAGCTGCTGCTGTCCCACAGGTCTGTAGGGGAGAAATGAATGTTTTTGGTGTAAGCCACTGAGATAATCTGAGGTTATAATTACCACTGCAAAAGCTAACTGGAAGAAAGGGTAGAATAAGTATTTTAGTTAAGCTACGAATCATTAATACTTCTTTTATTTCCAGCTAAATACATTCCTAGATTATGTATCCATGAGCAAAGGATTCTCATTCTACTTATTTGTACACCCTCTGGGCAACAATTTACAGCATGTCTTAAATGACAGAACTCAGCAGTGAAAAACATTTTGAAGATGAAGGGCTCTAGGAAAAGGTACCACGTATGGGACAAGTTGCAAATGGGTGTAACCTTGCCCAGAGAATCCCACAGCATGGACCCCTTGGTAGCAACAGTGCTGCAAGAGGCTAAGGAAGTGCCTGAGATGGGTGGCTTAAAACAAACACTATCAATGGTTTACACTCTTCTACTCATCTTAGGAACCCAAGTATAAAAGGACCAGGAGTAAATTGCCCTTCCAAACTGTAAAGCATAGTGAGTAGAGTAAAGATGGAAGAAATTAGTATTTTCTTTCCATGCCAAAAAAATAATTAAAACAAAGCCAAGATAGCAATATAAGATGAGTCACTCTAATGCATACCCAATTTTCATGTATTTAAAAACTTTTTTCTTAAAAAGAGGCTTTAATTACTTTTCCCTATGGAAGTATTCAATTCATTTCCAGTAAGTTTATATAGGAATAAGTGTTTACATTTACAAGTTGATGCTTCTTCAATATGTCAGTGTTATTCAGTTTCCTTCATTCTGTCAATGTTCTAGTTATACGTGAATAAATTAGTTCCCTCTCCAGATTCTCCAGTCAACAAATTGTACCTATATGTATCTAGTTTCTCATGCCAGAAATCTTGGAATAATCTTTGATACCACACTTTCTTTTGTTAGCCCTCACTGCTATCAATTCAGCAGTGAATCCAATACCTTCTACAAAGCTTATTTCACTTTCGTCTATCTCTTTCCATTTCCACTACCAAAATTCTAGCCCAAGATAATTTATTGTCCAACTCACTGTAAACACCTCCTAATTCACGAATCCCTGTTTCCACTCTCACCTTCATCTAAGTAGAAGCTACGTAAACATAGCAGCCCAGGTAATCATTTAAAAATGTCAATCAGTTCACACCACCTTTGTGTTCATAAATGCTTAATGACTTTGCACAGAATGTAGGCTAAACAACTTAAATTCTTAACCTGGTAAGTCCTTGGATGTCTGGCTCATGTCTGCCTCATAACGTGCCAGTCTACCCGTGCTCCTCATATCCAGTCACATTGACCTCCTGCCAATCACATTCCCCTCCAATGTACCATCATCCTCTTCTGATGTAAAGTTTTTGCATTTGCCATTTGCCCTGACTAGAATACTCCTGTCCTCTTTCTTTGTCTGGCTAACTTCTATCATCTTAGAGGTTTTATTTAAATAGCAGTTCATCAAAGATGCTACTTCTTCTCAGAACTTCAAAATATTCACTCTAAGTACCTTGGTCTTTTCCTTCTTAGCTTTTATCATAATTTGTAATTATATATCCCTAGAATTATTATTTATTTAAGGTCTGTCTATACCATTAGACTGTAAACTCCATGAAATCTGAGAGCAGGTTTGTACTCAGCTGTGTCTAGCACAAGGCCTGGCACACAGTAAATATTTAGAATGAATGAATGCAGGCAGGCAAGAACTTGGTAAAATTTATTAAACTGAAAACGTTGCAGATTCCAGTAGATATGGTAGATTTTTATTATAAAAGTTCTCCTAACAATATACAGAATGAAAAAATATGTTGCACCCTAGTTTCTTTGATTTGTTCACAAATTCGAGGAGCGATTCCTCAGTTGTACAAGAACAGAAGCTTAGTTTTTCGACTTCTGGTGTATTAAAATATGCTTGTGCACAAAATTACCAACTGAGAAAGTCGAAGTGCTTAAGACGTATAAAATTTTCTCAAATAGGTTGATTTATCTTTTAAATAATATCTTTATGTATTAAATAATAGCTTTGTTAAAAATTATATCTTAACCAGTCATAAAATGTAATGTTTTAATATTACGATCCAAATTAGTAGCATACTTATTTCTGTAGTTGTGACACTGTAAACTGGAAATTAGGATTCTACTTTTAATAGAATAGGATTTCACTTATCCTTTGTCTTTCAAACCCAATAAATTTGAGAAGGAGGGAGGAGTAGGTTATTCTCTATTAACAAACAACTCCCCAAATCCCAACATATCAATGCTTTATTTCTTTCTCACACCACATGTCAAATACCTATTGCCAGGAGGTCTGCATTTAGTGTAATTGTTCCTGGACCAGGATGATGGAGGTGCTATCATGACACGTGCTTCCACAATTACTGTGTTAGGGAAAGAGCAAGCAGTGCACTGGGTCATAAACACTTCTATTCAGGCCAGGTGCAGTGGCTCACACCTGTAAGCCCAACACTTTGGGAGGTGAAGTCAGGAGGACTGCTTCAGCCCAGGAGTTTGAGACCAGCATGGGCAACATGGGAAGATGCTGGCTCTACAAAAAAAAAAAAAAAAAAAAAAAAAAAGCTTCTATTCAAAAGAGACACTCCTTACCTTTTGCTCTGATTGCCTCAACCAAAGCAAGTCATATGGCTGTGGCTGGGAAGCACAATCCTATGATGTTCTCAGAAAGGAGGAGAAGAAGGAATTGAGGGAAACTGTGCTAATGGCTACAAGAGTTGTTTAGAGGCATTCAGAAGAATAAGTGGAACGATTCATTCATTGAAACATTCATTCACACAACATGCATCTTTTTCTGTGAGCTAGTTTGCTTGGGATAAAATATCCAGTGAGTCTCTACATATGTGCTGGTTTGGGAAACAGTCATTTAAATAATTATTTAAAAAGTGATGCTGGGAATGAATGAATGGTCCATATATTGAAGTATCCTAAAAATACCAATATAAAGTGACCTTTGTGTGATCACACAAATCACACAATTTAAAGGTTTAACCTTTTTTATTTTTTAAAAAAAGATATGTGGAGAATGTAACCAAGGGATTCTGAAGTTTCATTAAACTATATTCCTATTCAACTTAACGGTGATCTTTACTCAGTATGAGGGTGAATTTCTCACTTGACTCACATCCAGAAAAAGAGAATATAAAACCCAAGTAACATTTTAGGGTTTTTTTGTTACCTTCCTTTTTAATATAAGTACTAGAAGCTGTCATATTACATTTTATTATGTTGATTCATTAAATTATAACTCTTGACACCCAATAAAGTTTCTATCTTCTACACAAAAATACGCTATTTTTTCCATTGTTAAGCAATAATATTAAAACCATTAAGTGGCATTTAAAACAAGAAAGTATTAATCCATATTACCAGGACTAAAATACAACTTTTTTTTCTCATGCATTTCTATCTATTTTTCGCACATGATTATACAAAGAAATTCTACTAGGGAAGAGGGGGAAGGAGATTAACAACATATTCCTTTATATAAATTATGGATAAGTTTACCCATGATTTTTATATGGAGCTTAAACATGCATAACAGTTCTAGTAGTTTCTTCTTGTACCAAAGTACAAAAGCACATTAACTTTGTACCCAGCCCCCTGTGTTCACATCCCACATTGATGTCTACTGTGTTTGAGTTTCAGTGGCTTGCTTTTTGTCTGCAGGAAGCAAACCTTAGATATGACGAGGCAGAAAAAGCAAGTAAACAAACAAAAAACGTCCATCCTCCTTATATTACATGTGTAAATAACCGCTCATTAAATAAAATTAGATACTGCAAAAGATAAAACAGGTATTATTATGGAGTAATTAGAACCCTGGACTGGGAGAGGTTGATGTCTTGTATTACCGTTAACACCTAGACTTAGGACATTCAGATTTTGTCATGTAAAATGGTGTGTGGGATTACATTCACAGATGCAGAAATATGTTCCGTTCCATCACACCCACGAGCCTCTGAACAGTACACTGAAAGCTGGCATGAATAAGAACCATTTTACAATTGAAAAGCATAGCTAATGTGCTGATATGTGATGCATTAATTTAGTCATCATGGTGTTTCTTCAATTTAAAACATTATTTCCTTACTAAGGAGTTATGTCTTTTAAAAAGAGTTATTAGATAGGACTGTGTAGGTATGTAGGTATCTTGTTTAATCAAAACTTTTCTTTGTAAATATTTCTACATTTCATTGTTTACAACCCAAATACATATTTTAAGAGATTTATACCATAATTTCAAAAATGCTTTATAATCATTGCTAATATGGTTTGCTGGTGGGTTATAAAACATCTTGCCTTAAGTTTACCTGTAATCAAAGCTTCTAGATATGGTGGACTAAGAATTTTAGCATTAGAAAAAATATAAATGAAACGTTTATTTCAAATTTGTCTTGTAACAGAAGAAATAAGTCATAACAGATGTATCACCAGATATTTAGAAGAAGGGAGGATCTTACTATTTTAAAGGACCTTCCAAAGTAACTTTTTTTTTTTTTTCAGAGTGTCACTCTGTCACCCAGCCTGGAGTACAGTAGTGTGATCTCAACTCACTGCAACCTCTGCCTCCTAAGCTAAAGCAATCTTCCCACCTCAGCCTCCTGAGTAGGTGGGACTACAGGTGAGCACTACCACTCTTGGCTACTTAAAAAAAAAAAAAAAAAGTAGATACAACGTCTCACTGTATTGCCCAGGTTGGTCTCACACTCCTAGACTCAAGCAATCATCTCACCTCAACCTCCCAAAGTGCTGGATCACAGTCACCCAGCCCAAAATGTAACTTAATAATGCGAAAAACTTCTCAGAAATGAATCTGTTTTACAAATTCCAACTGTATTGTATTTTATTTTCCTGATTAGAATGGTTTCCTAATTCATATTTGAAGTAATAGTTTATAGAAAGCCCTAATAGCACTTAAAATCCTTCTTGTTTTTTGGTGAGAAAACTCATTGGTTGACCCCTAATAAAATTAGCAAATTTAGAAGAGAATTTATTTATTTAAAATGAATTGAACATTTCTTCATCATCCAACATTCATTTAGCTGGCATTATCCTAAAAAGATCAATGATTTAAAAAGAACATTTGAATTTTAATATTTTAAGAAAGGATATAGTATCCAAATTAAGTGCTTCAATATTAGTGAAAATTAATTCCACATTTCTTAAATAAAGATATTTTAAAAATAGAATACTTAACAGATGTTAAATTTATAGCACGGGAGTCTGCCTAGACAGTCAAGTCAAAGTGGAGGATGAGGCAATTGTCCCAAATGCTTAAGCCAAATAAAAACTCAGGGCATAATTAAGGCCCAAAATTCAACTCAGATTGAAATTCAGGCCAAAAATTAAATGAAAAAGAAATGCTTTTTGGATAGTGTCATCAAATTGGCTAGGTATATTAATTGGATCTATTGAATTAAGGTTCCTTTCTCTCTTCTACTTTGCTCGGGTATAAGAGACCCCAGTAGTTCCAAGGGTGTGGTTTTACTGGCAGACAGTGGGAGCTACGAGACCTGGTTTTATTGCTATTTCTCCCATTAACAGCTGGATGACCCTCAGCAAGAAAGTATACTTAGTGGGGCTTCAGTTTCCTCTTTTTATAAAATGAGACCCTCTAAATTCCTTTCCAGCTCTGACGTGTTATAAACTCCTGAAAGAGTAAGATTACAGCTATGTCTGTGTGTGCATATGTGTTGTGAAATAGAACAATTACAGCTGTATGTGTATGTGCGTGGTGTGCCCAGTGTTCAACAATACGATATTACCCTAAGGACTTCGCTAATATTTAACACTCACTCTAAGTTTAACTAGGTATTTGATTTAATTACAATAGCTTTTATAATTGTCTTAAGAAATTAATCACACTTGATATAGGGAAGACTTTTTTTCATGTCTTGAATTACACTGATCCGAATAACACTGGATAGTAACTATTTAATTTTATGAGTGCTCAAAATACGTGGTCCAAGGTATATCTCCATCCAACATGGTTCTGTAAGGTGCCTACTGGTGGTAAGAACTACAATGATGAATACTTTTGAGGCAGAACACTTAAGTAGTTAGTATTTAGAAGTCTATTATTTGCAATTTTTAATTGTTTTAGTTACACCATCTGTAACACATTAATGCTTTAAGTTCAGCTGGCATATTTTAGCTTTGTGTTCATTACTTACCTTTTTAGTGCAACAAATGTCTCATAATACTTAGGCAGTATCTTAATAAAGTTCATTTCTTACCTTTCCTTCCATTATTGAATAAATTGACAATACAGCCAAGCATCTATAAGGTATTTTGCCACTATGCCAGAGTATTCTTATCTTTTTCAATATAATAACATAAAATCCTGTAGTTTCTCAGTGACTTGTCTAACAGCTCTTTTCCAATTGTTTGTCCCATATTTTCCTCTGTTAGCTCTGTTTTTCTGCTTTTCACAGTACCATTTCTTTGTACCTATGAAAAATTCATGATGAGAACGATAGTACTTATGCTGTTGTTTTGTTTTAAGGTCAGCTACCTCTTTTCTATAATTGAAATCAATAGCTTCTCACTTGTTCTCATACTACTTTACCTCTTGAGTACCACAACATTTAAATATCTCCCTCATCTGACCCACCCCGCCACACACACAAGTGTCCTACAGTTCCATTGTTTTTAACTTAAGCCATTTGTTATCATACTACCTTGGGCATACCTATCCCCTCGTGTTAAGTATGCTTTCAACCTTACTGAACTTCGTGTACAGCAAAAATATCCTGGCACAACTGAAGAAACTGCATCTTTAAGAAGTCTATAAGTGAATTCTTTAAACAATGTAAACAACTGCTCCATTGTTAAAATATTTAAACAGATCATGTCAAATAGACATTTCAATGCTTCATCCCTGACAACTACTATTCCTTTCATGTGTATTGAAGTAAAATAATATTTTGTATAGAGATTTTAAGTAGTTTATTAAGCAATGAACAATAAAACGGGAATGAGTGTACACAGGAAATCCTTTGGGTTATTAATGTATTTAATATTTTTCCCATGTCTTTGAATGACAAGTGATGTTTCTATTATGATTAATAATTTAATTAGCATATATGATGCCTCCCCAGGGGCTTAATTATCAAGTGCATCATCATAGTTTCAAAATGGACATGACAGCTATTGACTCAAAATTTGCTTTATTGAAAACTTCCATAATGTACTTTTATATGACAGATTCTACTAGGTTATTAAATTTCTGTCGTGAATGAATTATTCCAAGATAATAAGCAACAGTACTTTCTATACCTACATTAAATAATAGTCCAAAAATAATAGGGTGTATTATCACCAAATATGCAGCTTTCAAAAGCTGGTTCAAAATCTTAATTTTTCTTTGTACACCAGGAAAAACTTCCGTAATCTACAGATTTCAGTTATTTACCGAACTTCAATTTATGCCATGAAGAAGAGAGCACAGAATGGGGAAAAATGAACAGGGGCCAAATCTGGGCTTAAATCTTGGCCCATCACTTTCCATGTGGCATGGATTTGCCACTTGCTGTCTTTGAGTTTCAGTTTTCTAATCTTTAAAACAGTGAGAATCATGCTTCCTATAGGATTATTTTTAAGTAAAGCCCATGACTCATGGTAGGAATTTAGCAAGCGGTAACTTATTATAATTATGATTACAGTTCAGGTACTATGGTAGGGGAGGCGATATGACAAGTGATATTCACGGATTTCTGAGCATATCCACTTTTTTTGAGATAGGAAATAGACATATTTGATTATTTAAACGGCATGCTTTTAATTACACCATTATATAATATACATAATTATACTATGCTGTCGCTAAACACAACCCCACACACACATACCCCCCCCACACACACACCCCACACACACACACATACCCCCCCACACACACACCCCACACACACATTACTACACAAAAACTAATCTGTACAAAAAAGTTTATACTTCACTCTTCTAAAATTTCCAAACCACATTTCATGTACCCCTTTGTCTTATTTGGTGCGTCCTACAGTTATAAAATAGTAATTATTGCCACCTCTATTTTATCTTGTTAAAAGAGATGTATTACCTGAGACTGCATATTACTTCTAGACGTACCTAAGTTTTTCTTACTCCTCTTTCACTATCTCAGGGTAATACCCTACCGTTGTTTCTATAAAAATATAATTATTTCTAATGATTCAAACCTGAGTCACACAAATAACATGGTTGAAAGTAGCATAAAGAAAAAATACTATTGATTTGTGGCAACCATCATTCAAACATTGTTGACTTATAGTGCCACTTTTCATTTTGAGTTTTTATTGACAATTCACAAATAAGTTTTTTAAAACACATGTGAAACCTGTCTATGAATCTCCTTTTTTTGATTTAGGTATTTGATTTAATTACAATAGCTTACATAATTTGCTTTTTTGTTCCGTCAGAATATAATATAATTTGCTTCATTATAGGTTTAAATTGCTATTTTTATATTAAAATTTATTTCTTAATGTTGAAACGTTGAAAACTCTCTATTGAAGACTGATGTTGACTGCTAAATTAAAGAAATTCAGAGTGAAAACTTCAAGGTTCTCCAAAGAGCCTAGAGTCATCTCCAATGATACCTTTCCGTGGCAATAAAAATTAGTTAATGGTAACTCGGCTTGTCATAAACTAAAAGTCTGTTATATGTCACAGATTTGAATTAACATTCCCCTAAAGTCATCTTGCAAATTTACATGGGTCCAAAAAAGAATGTGGATGATACTCTGCAAAGCAGTCATTGTTATTTGAGACCACAAAATACACCAAATAATGTCTTTCAATGATAGTTTGGCTATTATAACTATTGTGCTCAACAGCATATATGTTTGAAATAATTTTTTTCAAAAAACTATGAAATAATTTATATGAAGAAAGAAAATGTAATAAGAATCCATAAATAATTCAGATGATAATCATCAATAATTGGTTACTCTTCGTGTAGTCTGTTAATCTGAGTAAGAAATGAAGTTATAATCTCATGGAATGTGTGATTCCTTTTTCTATTGGGGCTACAGTCATTCAGAAAATAAAATGTTAGTATCTATAAGTGTAATTTTGATACATCAATTAAAACCTAACATCAATATTTTACCTGTTCTAAAAAGCGAATGTTTTAACATTGTGATTAGCAAGACCAAGTTTTTGTATCAAATATTTAATCGTGTACTATGTGCTGAAATAAGAGAGATCTACAAGTACCATTGGAATGAACATCATATAGATAATATAGTTTATTACTTTCATAAGCAATAACATTCATAATATTAATTTATAACTCCGTGATTTTTTGAAATCCAAAGCAAACAAAAATGCAGACACACAAAAACACTTTAAGCTTATGTTCTGCATTTTATAAAGGAATTAGAAAAATTAAAAGCTTATAAAAAAAGTGGGATAAGAGTTTAATTGGGAAAATGTTAATGACAGCCTAAAGCTGCACTAAAATTCTGAATAAAACATGGCTACTGCAATTGGACCAGGTTTCTTTATGAAGTTGTTTCTAATTCTAAGCTGCATATGTGCAGACACAAGTGATATAGAATGTAAGTGTTGCCATGGTAAGTACACATTTTTTCTTGGATAGTCAATTTTTTCTTAAAAATGTATAAAGAACTCTCACCTCATAATAAGTCATGAAAATTGACTGTTTTTCTTATCATTACATATTAGTACGATGCAATGCAGCATAACACATAAATAAACCACCTTTTAAAAACTTTAGCCTACTAAGACGGATTATAAAACATTAAGTGAAAATGAAATAAGAAATCTCCAAGTCAGGTAACTCTAAATGTTGGGTCGTAAACAAGTTATATCTCCACTAAATTAATAAATATTCTAACCTCAGGACATTTTTCACAGGCCTGAGACACCTCAGAAGTGCAAACGCAATCACTAAACACACCCCCAATATACTTTAGCCCTATGACTCTTAAGGAAACATAAAATCATTCCTACATCCCTACTTTCTCATTTTTCCCCCTGTGCAATCAATGATTTCTAAAAAGTAAAGACTTCATTGCTTTACTGTCTTTTGTAAAAACAAACAAAACAAACAAACAAACAAACAAAAAACACCTCATGGTAGTTCCCTTAGAGTCCTTCCTGGAAGCCGACTCAAGGAAGCCTGGACGGAGGCGTGACACTTGGACTGGGAAGGTGGTGTAATCTGTTGCGAATCACAGCAGGTTCTGAAGTGCTGGAGAACCCACGTGTGCAGGGGCTGGAGAACTTTTCCACCGTCTCCCAGAGGAAATGCCTCATTTTAAAATAGGGGGCTGGCTGGAGCAAGGGGTGGGGGTGAAGGGTGGGCGGTAGAAAAAAAGAAAAGGCAGAGGCGAAGCTTTCAAACCGTTCACGCATATCTACCTGTGCTTATTTTCCCTCTATTTCGCCTCCGATCAACTTTATTATTATTATTATTATTATTTTCCTTCTGTAGGAGGACTTAAGCAACCAGGATGCTGAACATCTCATAGGCTCAGGCTGGAACAAAGAAAACCGAGTTCCTAATACTGTATCTCTCCCGTTGCAGGGATCACGTGTCCTGCTTTCGCTGGAATGCACTCTTCTCGCCCACGCTATAAAAATCTCTATTGTGCTTAGAAATTTCGCCTAGGTTAGAATATGCTCACAGAAAATTGCTTTTCATCCATCAGGAGAGCCACATTTCGACACATACAGATACGAATCTATTTACCTGCTGACCCAGTTACCACTGCAGGTACATTCGATGTGTTGAAAGAGTATTGGGGAAGTAATCGAACAGAGCAGGGGGAGGACCCACCCCCCATCGCTTTTTTTTTTTTTTTTTGTAATTCCTTTTGAAGGAGAACTTCGAAAGGAACGTGGGAGTCGCAGATGGTTCCTTTCCGAAGCCGATTCCTGGGAGTTGCGAAAGTGACCCCGTCTCTTCTCTGCCTCGAGCCGTGCCCTCTCGCCCAACCCGCTCGCTTTGTGACCTGATGGGGAAGAGACAGCCAGAGAAGAGCGGGAGTGGAGGGCGGAGGCGGGTCCTTTATTCAGCCCTGATGGCCGAGAAGTAGTGTAAGGAAGCAATCTTGCAGCCATCTCCGTTATTATGAAGTCACACTATTTTAAAAGGCAATCTATACAGTCCCCCAACCCCCGCCCCCATTCTCGACTCCGCCAACAGTCAGATTAGAGACCACTGGTAGCCAATCTAATAGTCCACGAGCCCGGGTGCCATGATTACCTTAATGCTAATGTGCTTCCCTCCCTCTTCCCACGTCGAATCCGAAACACGTCCTGCATCCTTAATAACTCGGAGAGGAGGACGCAGGATCCTCAAGGGGACCCAGCGCTGGATTGGGAATAGGCAGGTTCACCAGCTTCTCGTGCCACACAAAGGAGATGTGTGGGCAGGAGTTGTCTAGCTGACGGGGAGGGAGGCAAGGTTCTCCCTGACTCCCAGGGAACACGCTCCCCCACTTCTTTCCGTCCTCCAGTCTTTCATGTTCCTGCGTCCCCTCCATCCCCCCAAACCCCACCCTTTCCCTGCAATCCCAATCACATAAAAATCTTCTAATTCTGTTTTTTCAAACAGACATGGAGACATTGATACAACACCTTCCAAGATAAAGAGACAAGTGCGTCCTGCCACAAGTGTGTGTGTGAGTGTGAGTGTGTCACGATCAAACACGCGCTTCATCCCTCAGACACCTCCTGGGAAAAAAGCTGACTGGAGATGCCCAAGATAACAACGAGGAGCTAAGCCTAATTGCAGCGGAACCAGCGGTCCCAGCACCAGCGCCCAGCATTTACCTTTCCTTTTCGCAGTATGTAACCCTTTAAGGTCTCTTGCCAGCTCACGCTACTCGGTGCGCCCATGCACCCGCCCAGTAAGCACCCCATTTCCAAATGCTCTGCAACCTACCCCATCATCGCCGCCTCCATCGGCCACCGCACAAGCCGCTCCCCGCGAGCGCCGAAGCCTCCGGCCCTGCCACCCCCGCCCCCGGCCGGCCCCTGGGGTCCCACACCTCGAGCGCCTACGGCCCCCGCGGCACCCTCCGCCACGGAGCGAGCGTGCCTTACTCACATCGCCGGCGGGAGAAGCTGCCCATGAGGTTTCGGAGAGCGCAGTCGTGCAGCTGCCAAGGGTTATTCCTTAAGTGTTCAGGGGTCCACGGCGGAGTGGGCGCCAGGGTCCTCGGAGGAGGCGGAGAGGAGGGAAGGAGTAGCAGTAGGAAGAACAGGAGACAGAGGGGAATCCAGAAGGTGCCACGTTAGACCATGATGCCGGTGCCCTTCAGGTGGACGGCGGGAGAGGTTCCCGCGGGAAGCGGCTGAGTGGAAGCCCGAAGCGCCGGCCGGGGAGGCAGGAGCGCGTCCACTCCCCAGCCTCAGCCTGCCCAGCGCGCCGCGCTAGCGACCGTAGCAGCAGCAGCAGCGGCGGCGGCGGTGGCGGTGGCGGAGGCGCAGCTCCCTCCCCGCCCCCAGAAGGCTCCACAGACAACAAATCCTGGGCGGAGAAGAGCCGAGCAGGAAAGGCGAATCCTGCACCCAACTCCGTAACAACCCCTGCCCGTCGCCGCGCCTGTGCAGGGCGAGGATCCCCGGGGGCCAGGGCGCAGCGGGCGTCTCGGAGGGGCTGAGCGCTCCGCAACTGCAGGAGGCGGTGGCGGTGGCCCGCGTGGGCGGCTGCAGGTCCCGCCGGCGAGAACCCGCCGCACAGGGGCCGGGTGTCCGTGGCTTCAAGCCCGGTGCTCACCCCGAGTAGGGTCCTCCTCGGTGCAGTGGCTGGGCGCACAGGTGCCAGGATTGGCAGGCGAGGAGGCGCCGCTCATGGCTCTCGGCTGTGTCTCACCGCTCTCCCCGCCCCCTCTCTTTCTTCCCACCCCCTTCTCCGACGACACCAGCTGCAGCTGCTTCAAAGTGTGAAAAATGTCAAGGAGATTTTCCAGTGGTAGGAGGGGGTAAACATGTTCACAACCCTCGGTCCCTTTCTGAGGTCCTCGCCCGTCCCTCTGACCTCTACTCCGGTTCCCCCAGATTGAGGTCCTCGCCCGTCCCTCTGACCTCTACTCCGGTTCCCCCAGATTATGAGAAGAAGAATCCCAGTCCCGCACGGAATCGAAACGCTAGCCTTCTCCCGGCTCCGTCACGATAGGCTGCTTTTCGAGAACGGGACGAGAGGCCGAGCTCTCTGGCCTCCTCTCGCCTCCGTGGTGTTCGAGGCAGGTGGCGCGAATCTCCGCGCCGGGCGGAGCGCGGCCGCCGGCTCCTCCCGCTCTCGGGCCAGCCCCGGGCGCTCGGGCAGCGGGGCGCGGTGTCCTGCAGCGGGGCCGCCTGAGCGGCAGAAGTGGCTCCCGGCCTGCGCGCCCGCCTGCACCCGCACCCGCTCGGTGACGCCGGGCTCGTGGCTCCTCGGGCTGCTGCTCCTGCTATCTCAGCAAAGAGGCGGCCGGGAGCGCCTCCTCGGGGTTTCCTCCCCCGCCCGCCCTGCCTGCTGCAGGTTGTTGGCTGCCAAGGAGGAAAGTCTCTGCTTGTGCGTCAGGTCGCTTCGCTTCGGTCATGGCAGCGGACCTTGTGCCTGCTCTCAAGTCCTCTCCGCATTCTGGGGTTGCGGCTGCTGCCCTGGGAGTGCACAAAAAGGGAAGGGGTTTCCCAACTTCCCTTCATATATTCACCGCCCCTCCTCCTGCCATGAACATTCTCTCTCTGACACACACACACACACACACACACACACACACACTCTCTCTCTCTCTCTCTCTCTCTCTCTCATATGCTCCCTTACGTAAAGGCACACACACTTTCTTCTTTTTTCTTCTCATACGCTTCTCTAAAGTCCCATAAGCAGCAAGACATATTGATGAAGCTAGTACTGTATTTACACTTTTTTTTTGTTTATTTGAAACGGAGTTTCGCTCTTGTTGCCCAGGCTGGAGTGCAATGGCGCGATCTGGGCTCCCTGCAACCTCTTCCTCCCCGGTTCAAGCGATCTTCCTGCCTCAGCCTCCCGAGTAGCTGGGATTACAGGCGCCCGCCACCACACCCGGATGATTTCTTTGTATTTTTAGTAGAGACGGGGTTTCACGATGTTGCCCAGGCTGGTCTCGAACTCCTGACCTCAGGTGATCCACCTGTCTCGGCCTCCCAAAGTGCTGGGATTACAGACGTGAGCCACCGTTCCCGGCCTATATTTACACTTTTATTCTCTATACACATCTAATGAATTACATCTTTAAAAATGGATATATTATGCTGGTATTCTTTTGTGGAATATAGGCTATGTGGTTTTTGTTTCTTCATTGCAAGAGAGAACGAATCTTGTCTTTAGTTCTCTAACCTCAAACACAGTCAAGACTATGCACAGCATTCACATGCCACTCTGGGGGTGTGTGTAAGCTCACACTTTGCCGCAAGAAAACACACCTGATTGTATTCTTAGACTTGGAATGCGAAAGTCTTCAAGGTCAAAAATTATGTTTCCTGGCTGCTAGAAATTGTCTAGGAAGAGACTTGAGAGACTGGCACCTAATGTGCAGAGGACCTAGAGAGGAATTATTGCCCACTTTATCTGGACCAGGAAGGTGGGCTGACTTTTAAGGACAACTTGCCAGTGTTTCATATCATTTGCATATAGAAAGGAAAAGGGGTATATTTTGAAAAGCCAGATCATTTTTTTATATTGTTCCAAAACACCAAAAGAAAGTGTTCTGAAAATGGCAAGGAAATGGAATAAAATCGTTAAAAGAATTTTTTTTGAATTGACTGCTGTTGTGCCCCGTGTTTTTCACCTGTAGTGTTGTCCTTTTAAACATTTTACCACATCTCAATGTCTCAGCTGGATGGAGTGACATGAAATATTTTAGGTGTTGATTAAACAGGTATTGACAAAATAACCTGGCGCAACAATTACACAATTTTAGCGGTCCTTTATGGGTTTCCAGTTCTTTTTAATACAATCAACACAGTACTTTCACATATATTCTTTCATTTAATCCTTTCTTAAATCCAGGTGGTGGATAATCTAATCCACGCTTACAGGAAGCGCACAAAGGCTCATCTCATAAGGGTATCCAGTTGCCTGGCACTTGAGCCCAGAATTTCTTATTTTAACTTCAGGCTTCATTCTTTTGTATCAAAATATTTGACAAAAATTATTCTGTTGAAAAACACAGCCAGTTATGAGTAACTGCAGATCCTTGCACACAGGCAGCATACCTACCAATGAAGTTACCTTCTGTGTGTTTAGCAGAAGTAGTTTCCTACGTGAAAACAAACGTATTCCTTTCCAATGGAGAAAAAGATAATTTTGGAACCCCGAATTAAAAATTGATGGTGCTGACATAACGCGTTTCAAACTACATGTCCTCCTTTCCCCTTTATCTTGTCCTAGAATCTTGATTTTGGACCATAAAAATCCAATGGATAAAATATTTTAAATATGTTCAGATGTCCACCTAATGGTTATGGGTTTTAACAAACAGGATTATGAGGTGTAAAGAGAAGGTATTCTCTTTAGAATAAGCTTTGAACACAATGGCTCCATATTTTTGTAAGAGTATGAATCTTGAATGAAATCTGGCCACCCTTACTATTTAAACAATGAGATGTTGAAGAGATTTCAGTGGTTTCATAGAATTATGGAACTATTGAAATGCAAATGCAGGTGCTGTCTTTAAACTTCAAGCTGCCCTGTCATCAACCCTCTGGAAATGCAGATGACTGTCTAAAAATTGGAGAAAGGAATGCTAAATATACTTTGGATGTTGTTCAAGCAGAGGCCCAACACTAAAAACTATCACCATTTTAAAAATTAGATCAAGGCAGTTTTACCAGATTTGATGTTCATATTACATCTATAAATGGTTAGACATTAAGGCTATACAATTTTGCAAATTGTTAATCAATTTCTTTGACCCACACTACGAAAATCTTTGAAATAATGATGCTTCTTAGGCTAAGCAAGACTAACCTTATTTCAAAATAAAACTCGTGGCGATATTAAACAATAAGATGTCAAATATCTTTGAATATTTCTCTTTGGATGCCTGAAATGCTACCCTTGTCGTAAAAGATATCCCCTTTGGCAATTACTCATTAAAATAAAACTACATATAGAAAGGATAACACTTTTGGTTTTTGAGTTGTTAGTATCTCAACAGGATTGGCTTAATTAGATACTGGTAATTGGGGAAATAGAAAACATTACTGAATTTTGATGCATGAAGATGAAGGTCTGAAAACCTCAGAGACAGTAGACCTTAAGACAGGATCAGTATGAGTGGGGTACCGTAAGGGTGGAGAGTGATGCTTTGTTGTGGTTAGTTTTTGAAAAACCAGGCTGAGGTTCTGAATAGAAAATGGAGGTAGGTCATTAAGATTTTTCTTCAAATGAATTTGTTAGAGGGGTTTTACTATGAAACTGGCCTCTCAAATTAACAATCTGTTCTAGCTAAAGAAAATGCTTCTTTATTGTGGATGTTAATTCATTTGAATAATTATTCTGTAAACATTAATTTGCCTGTTTAAGGTGAAAAAATCCAATGACCACTGATATACCCATTATGCCCATTAAGAAAGCATTATGGATATGACTGAAGCCTCCTCTCCCATTCCTCTCTCTGTCCACCCCATTCTCCCACACACAAAAGATAACCTCGTTTCTAAATTTTGTATTTATTTGTACATTTATACATTCATATATTTTGTGCACTTTGAGTACTAACAATATTTTTGTATTGCTTAGCATAGGTAACTCTTATATAAATGATATACAGTATGCATTCTTTGGCAAATTGCTTTTGATTTTTAAAATATCAACATTATGTAAATGAGAATGATTCATCTTCATATGTGTCACTCTGGTTGACTTATTTTTAACGCTGCATAATAGTTAATTGTATAAACTCATCACATTCACATTCTGATGACAGTTTTTACTATTATAAGTAATACTGTTGGGAACATGTTTGTTTATATCTCTTTATGAATGTGCATAAAAATTTTTCTAGTTGATGTATTACCTAAGAGTAGATTTCTGTTTCAGGGTATAATACAGTCAATATTAAATTGTTTTTCACATGGTTTACAGTTTTATTAGTATTTGTAAGAGTTTTTCTTGGTCCACACTCTGGCAATACTTGGTATTATCAGACATTTTCATGTTGTCCAGTCTAAGGGGTGTAAAAAGGTACTTTATTAAGGTTTACATTCACATTTCCTTGCTTACTTATGAGGTTGAGCACCTTTTAATAGGTTTATTTACCATTCCCATTTTCAATATGAATTGCTTATTTATATATTTCACTAATTTTCATCGGGTTTTCTTGATTTGTATATCTATGTCTGTGTGTGTAGCCTAGATTTTAATCCTCTGTCAGTTGTATCACTTCTTTGGTTTTCAATCTTCATATGGTGGTGTATTTTTATAAAAATAAGCTTTAATTGATAACTTTATCTACACTTTCCTTTATGGAATATGCTTTATATCTAGCTTAAGAAAACCTTTATTACCCTCCCAGGTTATGAATGTATTTTTCTATGTTGTATTCTAAAAGCCTTACAATTTTAATGTTTTACCTTTCAGACTTTAAATCATCTGAAATTGATTCTTTGTATGGTGTGAGGTAGGGATTCATTTTACTTTTCTACTTTCCTCCCCATGGAATGAATGCTTGCATTACTGCACAGCATATCATGTATCAGTTCATTGGTTTATTTTTGGGGATGTACAATTTGTTCTTTCTATTCTATGCAAGTTGAAAACTGAAAAATCTGTCCTGATTACTCAAGCTTTATAATCAGCACTGATATCTAGGGAGAACAAGGAGCCTCATCTTGTTCTTCAAAATGTTTGACTATTCTTCATCCTTTCTTTTTGTACTATTAATTTTTAAGCATGGTGCAAATTCATAATAGTTTTTAAAATTTTTCTCACACCACAAGTCTTTTAAAAACAGATTGCTATTTCACAAGACCTTGTTCTGTGTAGTGTTATAACAAATTAGCAATTCTGTCTCACAAGAAATTCAGACTAAATTTATCATGCCAGTACTCCAACAGAAAGTTTATCTTAGATAAAAACTGAGTAAAAAGACTAGTCAAGAATGAAATATATCTTTAAAAACAATGCAGATAACTTCACCAACACATTACCGTATACAAATATTCTGAAAAAGTCTCTGCCATCTCTAGGTGGTTTTATAGGTATACAAAAATTTTAAATGCTTTTTTTCATTCTAAAATGGGTATTATGTAGTTAAAGCAAGCAAAAGTTCTCCTAATTCTAAAATTGTGTTATTATATTAAGAAATTGCATGCTCTTAATTTTTTTTTAATTTTAACTTCCAGGACACATGTGCAGGATGTACATAGGTAAATGGTTGCCACAGTGGTTTGCTGCACCTATCAACCCACCACCCAAGTATTAAGCCCAGCATGCGCCAGTCATTTTTCCTGATACTCTCCCTGCTGCCCCTGACAGGCCCCTGTGGGTGTGTTCACCTTCCTGTGTCCATGTGTTCTCATCATTCAGCTCCCACTTAAAAGTGAGAACATGTGGTGTTTGGTTTTCTGTTCCTGTGTTAGTTTGCTGAATAATGGCTTCTAGCTCCATCCATGTCCCTGCAAAGAACACGATCTTGTTCCTTTTTATGGCTGCATAGTTTTCCATGTGTATATGTACCACATTTTCTTTAGTCTATCATTGATGGGCATTTGGGTTGATTTCATGCTTTCACTATTATGAATAGTACTGCAATGAACATAAATGTGCGTGTATTTTTTTTTTTTTTGAGATGGAAACTCACTCTGTTGCCCAGGCTAGGGTTCAGTGGTGCAATCTTGGCTCACTGCAACCTCTGCCTCCCGGGTTCAAGTGATTCTCCTGCCTCAGCCTCCCAAGTAGCTGGGACTACAGGCATGCATCACCATACCAAGCTGATTTTTGTATTTTTAGTAGAGACAGGGTTTCACCATATTGGTCAGGGTGGCCTTGAACTCCTGACCTCATGATCCGCCTCCCTTGGCCTCCCAAAGTGCTGGGGTAACATGTGTGAGCCACCACACCTGGCCTACATGTATCTTTATAGTAGAATGATTTATATTCCCTTGGATATATACCCAGTAATGGGATGGATATGTCAAATGGTATTTCTGGTTCTCAATCTTTGAGGAATCACTACACTGTCTTCCACAATGGTTGAACGAATTTACACTCTCACCAACAGTGTAAAAGCATTCCTATTTCTCTGCAACCTCAATAGCATCTGTTGTTTCTTGACTTTGATAATCGCCATTCTGACTGAGATGTTATCTTACTGTGGTTTTGATTTGCATTTCTCTAATGATAAGTGATGTTGAACTTTTTTTCATATGTTTGTTGGCTGCATGAATGTCTTCTTTTGAGATGTATCTGTTCATGTTCTTTGCCCACTTTTTAATGGGGTTGTATGCTTTTTTCTTGTAAATTTAAGTTCCTTGTAGATTCTGGATATTGGCCCTTTGTCAGATAGATAGATTGCAAAAAAAATCTCTCATTCTGCAGGTTGTCTGTTCACTCTGATAATAGTTTCTTTTGCTGTGCAGAAGCTCTTTAGTTTAATTAGAGCCCATTTATCAATTTTTGCTTTTATTGCTATTTCTTTTGGTGTTTTCATTATGAAATCTTTGCCCATGCCTATATCCCGAATGGCATTGCCAAGATTTTCCTCTAGGATTGTTATACTTGTGGGTTTTACATTTAAGTTTCTAATACATCTTGAGTTAATTTTTATAAGGTGTAAGGAAGGGGTCCAGTTTCAATTTTCTGCATATGGCTAGCCAGTTCTCCCAGCACTCCCACATTTATTAAATAGGGAATCCTTTGCCCATTGCTTGTTTTTGTCAGGTTGGTCAAAGGTCAGATGGTTGTAGACGTGCAGTCTTACTTCTGATTTCTCTCTTCTGTTACATTGGTCTATGTGTCTGTTTTTGTACCAGTACCATGCTCTTTTGATCACTGTAGCCTTGTAGTATAGTTTGAAGTTAGGTAGCGTGATGTCTCCAGCTGTGTCATTTTTACTTACGATTGCCCTGGCTATTTGGGCTCTTTTTTGGTTTCATGTGAATTTTAAAATAGTTTTATTTTAAATTATATGAAGAATGTCAATGGTAGTTTAATGGGAATAGCATTGAATCTATAAATTGCTCTGGGCAGCATTGCCATTTTTACAGTATTGATTCTTCCTATCCATGAACATGGAATGTTTTTCCATCTGTTTGTGTCCACTCTGATTTCTTGGAGCAGTGGTTTGTAGTTCTCCTTCAAGAGGTCCTTCACTTCCCTTGTCAGCTCTATTTCTAGGTATTTAATTCTCTTTTTAGGAATTGTGAATGGGAGTTCATTTGTAATTTGTTTCTCTGCTTTCCTGTTTTTGGTGTATAGTAGTGCTTGTGATTTTTGCACATTGATTTTGCATCCTGAGACTTTGCTTAAGTTGCTTATCAACTTAAGCTTTTGGGCTGAGATGATGAGGTTTTCTAAATATAGAATCATATCATCTGCAAACAAAGACAATTTGACTTTGTATCTTCCTGTTAAATAAGTTTTTAATTTCTTTCTCTTACCTGATTGTGCTGGCGAGAACTTCCACTATGTTGAAAGGAGTGGTGAGAGAGGGCATCCCCAAGATACATCATCATCAAATTCTCCAAGTTCGAAATGAAGGAAAAAATGTTAAGGGCAGCCAGAGAGAAAGTCCAGGTCACCTACAAAACGAAGCCCATCAGACTAACAGCAGACCTCTAAGCACAAACCCTACAAGCCATAAGAGGGTGGAAGCCAATATTCAAAATTTTTAAAGAATTTTCCACCCAGAATTTCATATCCAGCCAAACTAAGCTTCGTAAGTGAAGGAGTAATAAAATCCTTTTCAGACAAGCAAATGCTGAGGGAATTCATTACTACCATGTCTGCCTTGCAAGAGCAGCTGAAGGAAACACATAATATGGAAGTGAAAAGCCATTACTAGCCTCTACAAATCACACTGAAGTTCACAGACCAGTGACACTATGAAGTAACTACATAAACAAGTCTGCAAAATAACCAGCTAGCATTACGATGACAGGATCAAATTCACACATAACAATATTAACCTTAAATATTAATGGGCTAAATGCCCCAATTAAAAGATACAGAATGGCAGGCTGGATAAAGAGTCAAGACCCATCAGTGTGCGGTATTTAAGAGACCCATCTCATGTGCAAAGGCACACATAGCCTCAAAATAAAGGGATGGAGGAATATTTACCAAGCCAATGTAAAACAGAAAAAAACAGCGGTTGCAATCCTAGTATCTGGCAAACAGACTTTAAACCAACGAAGATCAAAAAAGACAAAGAAGGGCATTACATAATGGTAAAGGGTCAATTCAACAAGAAGAGCTAACTACCCTACATATACATGCTGCCAATACAGGAGCACCCAGATTTATAAAACAAGTTTTTAGAGACCTACAAAGAGACTTAGACTCTCACACAATAATAGCGGAAGGCTTTAACGTCCCACTGTCAATATTAGACAGATCGTTGAGACAGAAAATTAACAAAGATATTCAGGACCTAACTCAGCTCTGGATCACGTGGACCTAATAGATATCTACAGAAGTCTGTACCCCAAAACAAGAGAATATACGTTCTTCTCGGCACCATATGGCACTTACTCTAAAATTGATCACATACTTAGAAGTAAAACACTCCTCAGCAAATGCAAAAAAAACTAAAATAATAACAAACAATCTCTCACATCACAGCAAAAATTAAAACTGAAGATTAAGGCACGCACACCACAGAACTACATCATAATGGAACAACCTGCTCCTGAATGACTCCTGGGTAAGCAATGAAATTAAGGTAGAAATCAAGAAGTTCTTTGAAACTAATGAGAACAAAGAGAAAACCTACTTGAATCTCTGGGACGCAGCTGAAGCAGTTTTAAGAGGGAAATTTATAGCACTAAATGCCCGTATCAAAAAGCTAGAAGATCTCAAATCGATATCCTAACATCACAATTAAAAGAACTAGAGAATCAAGAGCAAATGCCAAGCTACCAGAATACAAGAAATGACCAAGATCAGAGCAAAACTGAAGGAGCTAGACACACACACACACACACACGTACACACAAACCCCTCAAGACATCAAGGAATCCAGAAGGGAGCTGTGTTTTTTTTTAAAAAAATAGTGAAATAGACCACTAGCTAGACTAATAAAGAAGACAGGAGAGAAAAATCAACTAGACACAATCAGAAATGATAAAAGGGATATTACTACTGACTCCACAGAGTTACAAACAACCACGAAATAATAGTATAAACATCTCTATGCAAACAAATTAGAAAATCTATAAGTAATTGATAAATTCTTGTACACCCTCCCAAAATCTGAACCAGGAAGAAGCTGAATCCCTAAATAGACCAATAAGGAGTTCTAAAATTAAGGCAGTAATAAATAGCCTACCAACCAGAAAAAGCCCAGGACCAGACAGATTAAGGCAGTAATAAATAGCCTACCAACCAGAAAAAGCCCAGGACCAGACAGATTTACACTGAATTCTACCAGAGGTACAAAGAGGAGCTGGTACCATTTCTTCTGAAACTATTCCAAACAATTGAAAAGGAGGTACTCTTCCCTAACTCATTTTATGAGGCCAGCATCATCCTGATACCAAAACGTGGCAAAGATACAACACAAAAAAAGAAAAGTTCAGGTCAATATCCCTGATGAACAGTGATGCAAAAGTCCTCAAAAAATTTTTTGATTTTTTTTCAAGAAGTTACATGCCAATTTTTTCTAATCTTTTCTGAAAGCATCATGTTCCTTCCCCATATTTTTGATTCACTCCTTCAGATATAGGAGTGAATTGTATATGCTGTATATAGCATATTTCATGCTGTATCTGATTTTATTATCTGAATTCCATGGGATCTAATTTGAGGTACTAATTTATTTTCTTCTTAGTTTTGCTTATGCAGGTATGTTTTCTTGCATTTTGGGTTAGATTTTATCTGGGGAAATTACGTAAACTCTTGGTTGTTTCTTTCCAATGAGGATTTTTATTTGTTTCTTCTAGGTGCTTCAGGGAGCTAACTACCTAAACTGTTTCAACTTAAGCTGTGGACTTCCCAGATGACTCAGATAAACCCCGAGTGCTGAAAAGGACACACCTGTGATGATTAATCCTTAGAACAACTTTCTTCCCCACCTAGAATCGAGATTGAAGCAGACAAGTGTCTTATAATCTGTATTTTCAAGAGGGTAGATATTTTCTAAATAAACCATTTAGTGAAGATGTAACCCTTCAAGGATCTCACATTGAAGTAGAGATCTCAGTTATCTCCCACCTTCCTCAGGTTAGAAGTCTAGGATCTTGTTCAGCTACCACTTTGTAGACAAGTTCTAGATTACGAAAATGGACAAATTCCTTTAGCGGAATTGTAAACTTAATGTTTCTTACCTTTGTGGCTTCCTGTTTTCTCTTAATTTTGGTCTCCAAACATTTCCCTTCTTTTTTGGAAGTTCACTGTTCACAAAACAATAAAACATGTAGTTTGTTATTTTTTCTCCAGCATTTCCAGGTGTTTTGTCCTACAGGTATTTTCATGCTATTTAGCCTGCCATATTTTGGAAGTAGACTAACATCTGTTTACACTACAATTTTTGAGGTGATTTTTTTTTTTGGTGTAGAAATGTTGAAGTTAGCTAGGTTAAGTAGCATTTTGTATATTGCCTTTCTGTCAAGCATGGTATTTTAAGAGATGGCAGTGGAAATAAGCCTTGCCACCGTGATGCTGTTACACAGGACATAATGGTAACTTTACTTACCAATAACATTTAAGTGAAACAAACAAAAACATATTTTTGGTTGTTTTCTTAATGACCCTAATATGTTTTCAGGGTCAGTGTAAGCAAAAATCTCTTTTAAATAGTAGTTATTTCCATCAGCTAGATGCAAAATTTGTTACTTTTTTATTGTAGGGCACACTCATGGTTAGCATTAATGGTAATTACTTGATTGAAATCTCTTCATATTGTAAACACAAAATGCATAAACAAGTTGAATCATGAAAGGTGTTCTGATGTTCAGTTAACAATTAACACTGAGACCTAAAAAACTGAAAGCCAAGCAAATTCAGCTCTTTTTAAACTTTCTGATAAACACATACAAGATAATTCAATAAACTAGAAATTATGTAATAAAAAAACTAGTAGCACTATAGCATTGTTCAAGAAAAGAACAAAAATTACCTAATTATTTCTCTGACAGTTTTTATATTTTCTGAACATAGAAGTAATATATTCTTATTGTTAAGATCCAAAGCAATATAGACATTTTATGTTGTGAAATATAAAAGCTCTGTATAATTCATATCCCTGAAATAACTGCAGTTATTAATATCGTATACTTCTCTAAATTTATTCAGTGTATAGAAACATAGTTATATTAGTGGTTTTATCTCCCAGAAATGTATTCTTATTATATATACTGCCTTATAACTTGCTTTTTATTGAATATATTGTGAAATATCCTTCTATTTTAGTACCAAGGTACTAATATTCCTTCTTTCTATAGGCTTCATAGAATCTTATTGCATGATGTACTATCATGCATGTTACCTCTTTCTTATTAATGATTATTAGATGGATTCTAAATTTTTCACTATTGCAACAATTTTTGCAATGAATATTTTTGTACATATGTCTTTGCATTCTTGTGTTACACTTTTATAGCATATGTTTTTTAGAAATAATATTGACAATATAAAAACTACACATTTATGAAAACTTGATAGTACCTTTCCTTCCCAAAATATTAAACTAGTTCTTGTTCTTAATAACGGTGTATCAGAATTCCTGTTTTCATACCACCAAACTGTGTACCAATCATCATTTAACTATTCCTTGTCTGAGAGACAAACACATTTCATTTATTTAATCTCTATATCTACAACAATGAAAATTTGAAATACAGAACTATATAAGCTTGAAATGCAGAGGACTTACCTTATTATTTATAAATGGTCAAAATTTTGTTGTCACCATATTTTCTGTCTGTGGCAAAAAATACATGAAAATTAGGTATCAATATAGATATAAATTTTTTCCCATAGAAAATCAGTTTTTAGTTAAGTTCCATGATACCTTATAGTATTAAAAGGAAAACGTGTTGAAGTTTTGTCAACTCATTATATATCCCCACTATCCCATCGTCCAGCTCCTTCTCGTTTCTATCAAGAAAAGGTCACAGAGCTGAGAATCTCTGATATTCTCTAAGATTTAAACAATATCAATAAACTAACCTTACCCCAGCTGAGTTAAAGAAATGTTTTAAGATTCGTACAGGAATTTGGCATTACACAGGTACAGCCAAAAGGTTTTTGATAACCGTATTCTTGTCATCACACAATGATAGTTCACACTGTGTAATTTTCTTTTCTTTTCTTTTTTTTTTTTTGAGACGGAGTCTCGCTCTGTCACCCAGGCTGGAGTGCAGTGGCGCGATCTCGGCTCACTGCAAGCTCCGCCTCCCAGGTTCACGCCATTCTCCTGCCTCAGCCTCTCCGAGTAGCTGGGACTACAGGCGCCCGCCACCACGCCCGGCTAATTTTTTTGTATTTTTAGTAGAGACGGGGTTTCACCGTGGTCTCGATCTCCTGACCTCGGGATCCGCCCGCCTCGGCCTCCCAAAGTGCTGGGATTACAAGGGTGAGCCACCACGCCCGGCCCACATTGTGTAATTTTCAACTCAATAACATTGTTTTAGTTTTTTTTTTTTAGTTTCATGGCATGAAAATGCCATATACCAGTATATCTGAGCCTGACTTATTTAGTATATTTTTTCCTGCATAAGAAAATAAAATTAAATACAGTTCAGTCATTTTGTTTTAAGCTTGATATTTGATTTCAAATAAAAATGAAGTGTCTTTTTCTCTACAGTAGTTTATATAATACAAAGCGCTTAAAAATAGTAAGAATCTGAAAAGTTTTGAGAATGAATAGATAATATGAAAATCATTATGAATGCAATTTATTTGCAGTATTAAACCTGTGGAAGTGATTGACTTTTATTACATAAGTAGATACTGGATCAGAATGCTGACACTATCTTCTAAAATCGAACAGGTTATTTTATCATGTTAAGCGCATATCTAAGAGAACCAGGAAGCTCTTACCATTTAACCTTTAGGGATCGTGTATATCTAAATATGTCTAGATATATTCCTGTTTCTCTAAAGTACACATCTGGTTAATTTAAGATCTTGAAGCTATGTTAACATTAAATTTAAATAGATAAGGTTACTTTCCTAGAAATAAATGGAAACTGTATAAAGGTAGAAGAGCTATTACATTAAAAATTTCTTAATTTAAGATGGAATTGCCTGCTTATATTAGCCACAGTGTACGTTCAAATATCTTTGTAACTGTAATCTACATCAAAATGATTTAAGTAAAAATTCCTTTTTATTTATGCTTCCACTATTATGTTGTTTCTGTGTTCAATAATATGCCTATTTTCTTTAAATTATAGGATATTAGCTGATTTCTATAAAATTATAATAAAACTTAAGCCTTTTAAAGTTCTGTTTTCACGTTTTACTTCTACTGAATACATGATTAATTGTATAAAATATCGTTTGACCCATTTAATGAGCACATACTATGGGCAAAACACTTTAAGTGCAATAAAAAATATAAATTACAATAGCAAGACTACATAACTTGGCAGTGACTGGCTTAGATATTTGGGTGTCTTAGAGAATAGAAAGAAGGTAAAAATATCCTAGCCGCATAATACAACTTATTCAATAATCCAAATAGTTGATGCAAATATATGGTACCTTGCTCTCACGTGATGCTGAGAATTTCTTTGCATCCAGAAGGTAGACTCCATTTTAAATTCCCTTTTTCCTTTTCCAAGGAGTGTATTATTTCCACCACTAGCCAGTTTCTCTCCTAGGCACTGCACCACCTCCAGAGAGCTGTTCCCTGAGGATCTTACCACAAGAGCACAAAGCCTTTTTGCCTCAAACTTGCAAACTTGTCCTCCATCAAGATAACTCAAAGTGCAACATAGACAGGCTCTTAAACATAGGCAGAACATGGACACATACCCTTGCAACTCTTGTTTTCCTATCTTTGTTCTAGTTTCCTCACAATATAGCAGAGCAGCTGTGCACAGCTGCTTACCTTCATCTTATGTTTTATAAATCTCATCCATTATAGTCTAGTAATTCCTGATTCTCAGTCTCCATGACCTTTCACAATGCAGATGAAATAGACCAAATCTCTAGCCTGTAGGCGCTTGAAGTCCAGCGGGTACACAGATGTTGTTTGAAACCCTCCTGACAAAGTGGACTACTGGATTGTCTCTTTCCGGTAACATAAAATCCACTGACACACCCCTTCCCAGAAATGTTGGAGACAAGAAAATCTTTCTTTTACTCATTTATTTTCACAGCTGATATATTCTGGGGAACTAAACCAAACAACATATATTAGAGTGCCTAGTGCAAAAAACTTTAAATGACATAGACAATTACAAAGCAATCCCTTGAAGGATGTTCAAACCAGTAAGGGGGTTAAAATATACAAAAATCTTTTAGAATTGTTTGTAACTCTCATTGTTTCCTAGGATGTGACCATTCATTGTAGCTGAAATTGCTTATTATTATTGTCTTGTTTTCGGAGGACTAAAATGGGCATGAGTGTGATAATTGAGGGTAGAAGGTGACACTGGATACATTATTCTGCAAAATCAAGTGGGCAGTGGTAGTGCTGACAATTACCATGAAGAGAAAATCAAAGAAAAGGGTAGAGGCTAGGATACTGGACACTATTTGGTGTAGAACTGGAGAAGAAATCACAAGGAATGAGAAAGTTTGGAAAATCACGTAGTGAGATTAAGGGAATCAAATGCCAAAATGTGATTCTGCCCTGTAACTTACCAAATCTTTGCAAAAAAGACTAAAGTGAGAAATGCTAATTGTGTTTAGAATCTTATTGCAACAACGAGGCCTCCGAAGACTCTACCCACCAGCTTCCGAATGGGTGAGAAAAACCTGCTTATGAGAATGATCAACTTCCATGTGGGTTATACATATAAAAATGCAGTAAGAATTTATGGCAGAGCATGACAGGTTCTGGATGAATACATCAACAGGAAATATTTTATGAGTTCAACAGTGGGATAATCAAGAATTTTTTCATAAAGGACAGGAGATGTCTAAGTCCCTGCTAGCTTGTGTTGAAAATCACCCCTGCCTAGTAATCCAAGCAACAGTTTTCTGTATAACTCACAAAGCTCAGGGTTATCTTAAAGCTCTTAAGAAGAGCATGCAAATGTGCACTTGTGGATAACGCTCATATCAGAAAATGACTATATGTTTCAGAGATTATGACAATAGGTTCTAGTCCTGTTCTTAGCCTGGGCAGTAAAGTCTAGATTATGATTGTTTTACAGTACATGGGACAAATTATCTATCAGAGAAATTGTTATTAACTCTCTCATAAAGCTCTGACATAAAAGCAATTCCTTTGAAGCTTTTGTCAGTTCTCTGCCTACTTTATGGGACAGAGGAGCATACTGCATCTTTTGGACTTCTCAAAAAAGATATGTTGTCAAATTATTGATATAAGAGTTAAAAAGAAATTATTTAGGCAGACAGTGAGGGTAAGGAATCCTTGGTAAGGCTTTCCTTTTAATGAAAAGCAGCCCCCAAATCATTTTCTTTTCTAACAGAGAGCAGCCTGTAAAATCGAGCTGCAGAAATAGACGAGCAAGTTGGAAGTTGGCAGTTGTGCCGATAGGAAAAGGTTACCTGGGACTAGGCATGATCAAAACGGCCGCTCCATCTTGTCTTCTCTTGGCCAGCCACGTGTACAGTAAGGATCAGACAAGAGGGTGCTGGCCAAGTGGAAAGACTATTTGCATAATAAGATTAGGGTGGGGCAACCAGCCTTCCCCACATGCTATGTAAATGTCACATCTGTCAAACCAATCTGTGGGCCCTATGTAAATCAGACACCACCTCCTCAAGCCTGCCTATAAAATCTGCTACAGTCCACTGCAGGCCAGCTTTTCCCTTTTGGATTCCCCTCTGTCACAAGAGAGAGAGTGAGGTGCTCTCCTTTCTCTTTCATTTGCCTATGAAATCTCTGCTCCTAAATTCACTCCTCATGTGTGTTTGTGTTCTTAATCTTCTTGGCGCAGGACAACGAACCTTGGGTATTTACCCCAGACAACGATGCTGCTTCATTATGACATGGTATCTTAAATTGCATTCTTAAAATTAGCTCAAGCAACCATGAAGTGTTTGTGAAGAAATATACAAAAAAATCCTTGAAATAACCACTAATTAGAATAATTAGGTATTACCTTCACTAAGAATTAATATGCTTGGGCTATCTTTGAGTAGTCCTGAATCCTACTTATGCTCTTACTACTCTCCTTGTGGTCACTCACACACTAATTTTCAGTATCACAGGAAGTAACATCTGATAACTTGGATATTGTAAGGACATTTACAGAGCTCAGACATTATGAGAAAACTGTTATGGGAAGCCCAAAATTAACCCATACTTCTCCCTGACATTTTGCCATACAAAAGTAATTAATATATACAAAACTTCATGTAATACACTAAAGAGGTAACCGGTTAGAAACACAGTCTATGAGGTTAAGCGTAAGACATTGAAGTTAGGCAGATTTAGGTTGAAATCTCAGTTCTGCAAAACAGTCTGTATTTTGGAAACAAAATTTTAAAACTATCAGTGCCTCAGTGTTTTCATTTAGAAAACAGGAGTGATATCTACCTCTCTAGATTGTATGAATATTAAATAGAGCAATATCTATAAAGTATTTCACATATGCTTGGCACACATAAAAGCTCTATAAATGGTAGTTGTTATTTACCATTAACCTTCATAGTTAAACGTTAATTTAGTCTAGAGGCAAAAACATTCACTTTCGTATCAGAAGCATTACAACTACAAAATTGAATGTTTTCCCCACTGGAGTGTAAGTTTTAGAGAACAGAGATAATGTCTATCATATTGACCACCGTATCCTCATAATGCTTGGCATGTGGTAGTCACTGAATTGCATTTGCTGACTTATTGAGTGAATATGTACCATCTAGGCAACTTGTAGAGCACATTAATAGTCTCAAACAAAATTTGGAAAAGTACGTATCTACATAGGATCAATCATCAGGTGTTTGGACTGTGACTAAATAAAACTTGTAAAATTTCAGTGAATCCTTCTTTGGCTGATGTGAGGGTGAGCCATGTTTATGGCCATTTTTCTATGACAAAAACACCAGTAAAGTTCAATTAAGTGATTCGGGTTTTAGTCTCATAACTTTATGGGCGGCAATTTGTTCAGTGTAACGTTGAAAGGTACAAAATGATAAGTAAGATTTAATCTTATGATCTGATAGAGAAGAATAACCATGAATGCAAGAAAGAGAATGCTAAGGATCACTAAGGAGGTACCATTAAAGTGCACTTTGAGTGCTCAAGTAGGGAAATATGTATTGTTAATTATAAAAACTAATTGCTAATAACCAATTGGTGTATTTGATAACTGAGTCCTTATATAATCTACATATCTGATCTCTTGACCCCGTCCTCTATTTGTTACCCCTCACTCATTTCCTCTAGCCACACACCTACTCACTGTTCCTCCAATATTCCAAACACAAGTCCTCTTTAGAGAATTTTGTACTTTCTTTTTCCTTTGCCTGGAGTTCTTCTTTGCCAGATCACCACAGAGCCCACCTTCTTACTTACTGATTGTTAATCAAACATCACTTTCCCGATGAGACCTTTCCCAATCATCCTATATAAATTTTAACCACATATACCTATCTCATATCACTCTTTTCTGTTTAATTTATTCTCCTAAGCATTTAGCTCTGCACACAATACATTTTACTTACGTTTTTAATTGTTGGTTTCTTTCACTATAATGTAAACTTCATGAGAGATTTTTTGTCTTTTTCTTAATTGGTGTATGTCCAGTGTCTGGAAAAATGAATGCTGATACATGGTGGAAAATCAAAATTTGTTGAAGAATGAATAAACTAATGGTTGTTTAATATTTACAGTTCAGAAAGTGCGCTCACATGAATTTGCTCTTTACTCTTCCTAACAATTCTATGCGGTAGGTAGGATTACGTTTAGCTAGAGGAATCACTGAAGACTTCTTAGAAGAGATGGCACTTGAAGCACGGGTCAGACAACTGGAGAATAATATGAAAAAATACCACATTTCCAAAATAAAAATACTATTTAACAGTTCTTATGAATCCCACTATTTGAGTGGAAAGAAATCCATGTAACTGTGATCATTATTTTTATAGTTCGGATGTGTTTTTTCATGCATGCCTGCTTTCAATCCACCAGCTTTCACTCCGTGAGCACTGGACATCATAAATGGCCCTGATCACCCTTTGCATGACTCTGTCCGCTTTCAAACTCTTCCCTCTAGCTTCTCTATTTTCTCTCTGACTTCTTAACAGGAATGAATTATATAGCTTGGATTTAAAGCAATTTCCTTATGTTCAAGTTTGTTTAAAATACTGAAAGAAAAATAATGTCTGGAGAGTGATACGGATGAATGGCTGGGCACCATTTTTAGTGGTTTTATAAATCAGATTCAACTTTTCAAATGTAGTCAAGTAAGCTTCACTGTACCGTAAGCTCCTTGAGAGCCTAAGCTTTAACTCTCCATTACCTGACACGTAGCATGTGCCCATTCAACCTTTATACCTGACACGTAGCATGTGCTCATTCAACCTTTGCTCAATGGATATTTGTTGCTTTGGTATAAACCAACCACTGACAGTGAAAAATGAAGATAACACTGAATTGGGTTATGAATTCATTCGTTAGCTGAAACTGAGTGGTAGCTAACGAATGAATAGCATAGTTAGCTGAAACTGAGTGGTAGCTGCCTGCTTTAGATTATGTGGACTCTTAAAAATCCCCACTACTCACTCCCGTCTTTCTGACACTGTTTGCTTCCTCTCAGTGTACTTGCCCTGTAGTTTTTGTTAAGGTTACTCTGGGGTGTTTCTGACACCAATTATCTTACTCCAGCTAGGTGTCCAATCATTCAATTCAATTTTCACACCAACCACCTGGAATTAGCATTAGATTCCATACATTTGAAGGTTCAGTTCCACAAGGCTGCCCTCATTTCAGATGCCAGTCACAAGTCCCAGGCCACCTGTAGTTCTCAACCACTGGCTATAAATTGGAGGTTTCCATGACCCTTTCCTGAGATTTGGCAATTTGCTAGAATGGCTCACGGAACTCGGGGAAACACTTTATTTACATCTATTGTTACAGTAGGTAGTTAGTCAGACATAAACAGGGCAGGAGAGCCCCTAGCCCTCAGGAATGCCAGGCAACCATCAGGTGATGGGCAGGCAGTTGTTAAACTGCCTCTCTAAAATAATAATTGGTTGGAGCTGGTGCAAGGGAAAGGCGGTCTCCCAATAGATAGAAACACCTAAAATTGGTGATCGGCAGCTTCCTGATAAAATCTCAAGGGTTGGGTAAGTTGGCCCAAGCACGCACCCCTCAAAAATAGCAGAGTTTAACTGGTACATGACCTTCTCCTGAGAAAATTCAACCAGTAAGGAAAGAAGCCCTCGAGTGAGCGTATGCGTGATTTTGTAAACACATTGCACGTGCTCACCTCCCACGTGCTGGCAGGCAACTGTGCATCCAGACAGCCCACCCCAAGGGAAGAATCAGCTGAGAAGTAATGCAACCTCAGAAGCATGCTAACCCTGAGTCAAAGGCCAAACCATGCATTTGATCTCCCAAGTCGCCTGCTAGGACCTCTTCCAAGTGTACTCTACTTCTTTTTGTTCCTGCTCTAAAGCATTTTAATACACTTTCATTCCTGCCCTAAAGCTTGCCTTGGTCTCTCACTCTGCCATGTGCTCCTCAGTCAAATTTTCTTCTGAGGATGCAATCATTGAGGTTGCTGCAGACCCATACCTATTCACTGCCACTAACATACTTTAGTGCTATGTGACTCAGATACATTCCCTAGTGCTAACATTACCAGTTTATTATAAAGGATCCAACTCAAGAATAGCCAGAAAATATAGATGCATAGTTCAAGGAATGGGGCATGGTGTGTAGGGCTTCCATGACCTCTCTGAGCTCACCATCCTCACGGTGTCTATGTGTTCCCCAGCCTAGAAGCTGTCCAAATCTCCTTGTTTAAAAGTTTTTATAAGTCTCAATCTCTAGACCCTCTCACCTCCTCAGAGCTCATGTGGTACTGTAAGTTTCAACCTTCTAATCCCCTAGGTTTTTCTGGTGACCAGCCCCAACCTGAGGTTATCTTGGGGCTACACCTTAAGTCACCTTCTTGGCATAAAATCATGTGTGAGCTGAACTCAGTACCTTGTTATGAATAAGAAAAGACACTCCTATCACTTAGAAATTCTAAGGGCTTTTAGTAGCTCTGTGCCGGGAACTGGGGACAAAGACCAAATACATTTGTTATTACAGCACAGTTACACTACTTCATGCATGTACATTATATGTCTGGTTGTTGTGGGCATTTGAGTTTGTGACTTTTGCGTGTCAGATCCATGATTCTTACCTGAAGCTTGCTGCTTTATGATGACACATATTTCCAAATTTTCCTTTACCAAGAAACCCGACAAAAAAAAAAGTCAGTTAAAAAGTATTTAGTTTACATTTTGGCATCTTATTGTGCTTTCACTTAAAAAACACTTTATTTTTTATCCAAATAAAAAAGTACATAGTTCAAAAAATACTAAAAATCTAATGCAATAGGATAATAAATAGGGACTTCTTTTTTAGTTTTAGCTGGTGCCTAAAGGCCAGGAGCAAAAAAATAGCTGAAAAATACCCCTGCATTCTGAAGCTGGTCTGTTGTAGACCTATGTTATATAGACTCAGAAATTGTGAAACATTCTTCTAGCCTTCATAATCACCCACATTCAGCAATAAGATGGGAGGCAGTGGAAGAGAAGATTCCTGGAAAGTATCGTCATGTGCTATGTGGTTTTCACTACTATAAAGCGGAGAGAGAGGAATGACTCCCTCACATCTCAAGATACATGAGAGGAGTCTTAGAGGATCACTATGATAACTTGCACACATCTCTTAGATTTTAAAGGAACATGAGAATAAGCAACTCACATCTGGAAAGGCTAAAGGTGAAGATTAGTGGGTGGAGCTGCCTGCCTGGATCAGAGCAAAAGTGGGAGGGCTGCCTTGTAAGGAAGCTACTTTGCCTGGCAGGGATCTGAGACTTTCTCCCATGAGCCCCATTGACCCCTAAGATGTTCGTGGTCTGGAGACAACTTAAAATAGTCTATCTTATAGGCTGAAAGTGTTATCCTTGAATTCAGAGCCTGAGGTTACCATCCTAGGAGGACAGGTGACCAATGGCGTGCCATTATTGTCCACAGCAAACAAGCTTCAGTGATGAGAACCTTAGAAAAAGTATCCTGGGCCAGGCGCGGTGGCTCACGCCTGTAATTCCAGCACTTTGGGAGGCCCAGAGGCGGGCGGATCACCTGAGGTCGGCAGTTCGAGACCAGCTTGGTCAACATGGAGAAACCCCGTCTCTACTAAAAATACAAAATTAGCCGGGCGTGGTGGCTCATGCCTGTAATCCCAGATGCTCGGAGGCTGAGGCAGGAGAATCGCTTGAACCCGGGAAGCGGAAGTTGCGATGAGCCGAGATCACGCCATTGCACTCCAGCCCCGGCCCACAGCAGCAAGACTCCGTCTCGGGGAAAAAAAAAAAAAAGACAAAGTGTCCTGGAGAAACTCACAAAAGTGCTGTCACCACAGAAAAGAAATCAGGAGGTTAGGGAAAAGAAAACACACTAAATAGAGAAGAAGGCTTTCATTCTCTCCCATCAGCACAGCCAGCCTATGGCAATACTGAGGCAGGTTCCAGGAAAAGCTTTAAATTGGGAAAGAATATGGATTTCGACTATTAGGACCTGAGTGTGGACAATGTAGTTACTATGCTGGGTCTAAAAATGAGCAGAGGATACTTTATTGTTTGAGGATAACCTAAAATAGTTATTGCACCTATCAGAAATTTTACGCAAAAAAAAACAAAGAACAACAACAAAAGAGCATAGCTAATATTTGAAACAGCAGAGGAAGCATCAATTTGTTTTCTACTTGCACATTATTAAATTTTGTCCATATAATAAAATATTACCCTTATATTAAAACAGAAGCTGTGTCCGGCACTTACTCTCTGTCTTTTAGTCATGCTTTCTAGAGGCAGCCACTTTCCAATTTTTAGCTGCTGCTTCTGGTGTTTTCTGGTGTTTGCATCCATAAACCTAAATATGACACATATTCTGCTCTTTATTGATTTTTTTTGAGATGAGTAATTGCTATGTTGCCCAGTCTGGTCTTAAACTCCTGGGTTCAAGGATCCTCAGGCTTCTAAGTAGCTGGGATTACAGCCACAGGCCACTATGCCTGGTTTTGATTGATTAATTTTGACAGAATCTATTTAATTTTATGTTATAGTAGTTAAGAGTTTGGATGAGCTAACATCCCTCCTCACCTCTCCATATCATTATATTGTATTTTTTGGCGAAATCAATAGTCAGTTTTTACATTACTAGGACTGCGCAAATTACAGAGCCAAGTGGTATACAACAGGGGTTTGAACTGCATGGGCTCACTTATACATGGATTTTCTTCCCTTTATTCCACCTCTGAGACAGCAAGACCAACCCCTCCTCTTCTTCCTCCTCCTCAGCATCTTCAATGTGAAGATGGTGAAGACTGACTTTTAAGATGGTCTACTTCCATTTAATAAATAGTAAATATATTTTCTCTTCCTTATGATTTTCTTAGTAACATGTTATTTTCTCTAACTTATGTTAAAGAATATAGTATATACAATACATATAACATACAGAATGGATTAATCAACTATTTATGTTATCCATAAGGATTCCAGCCAACAGTGGGCTATTAGTAGTTATGTTTTGGGGGATTTGAAAGCTATGCACAGATTTTTGACTGTGCCAGAGTGGGGAAAGGGACCTCTAACCTCCGTGTTGTTCAGGACTCTGCTTCCTTTTTAAAAGAACAGTTAATTTTACCTGGAGTTAATTATTGTCTCATTTTATCCATTCATTTAGTGTTACATATAGCAGTTGCTATTTTTTTCCTAAGTACTACCAAGTCTGCCAAATACCTTGCAGTAATATTTTCAAAGACTGCCAAACATCAGAGGATCTATCACTCCCATGCTTTTATTTTTTCCACACCCCAGTCTTCCTTCATATAACTCTTTGTGTTTTTTGCTCTAATTTGGACAGATTTCTTTCTCACCCTGGCAAATAGCAGCCACCCAAAGACTTCTTTTGCCCACATTTTGGAAATTCCCTTTGCCTGTCTTTTTTGTTGCTGAGATCTTTCTTTCTTTATTCCCTTATCTTGCTGAAGCATACCATTCATTAGTCACGTAGTAAGGTGCATGACAGGCAGTATTTTTTTACTCTTTATATGATAAATATTTCACCCTCACCATTGGTTAAGAGTTTGGCCGGACATAACATTTTAAGTTGAAACTCCTTTGTTTCTCAACATATTGAAGGCATTGCTAATTGATTTTTAGCATCCGGAGTTGCTCTTGAGAAGTCTAGTGACGTTTTGTCCTCTTATTCCTTTGAATCTTAACTTTTTCCTGTCTGAGTTTTTAGAATTTTCTCAGCATCCACATTTTGGACTTCTTAATATTCTGAAATTTTATAACGCTGCCTTGGTATGAATCCTTTATATTTAATGTGGTGGAGCCTTGGGTCTTATCAATGCAGGGACTCATGTCTTTGGTTTTAGGAAATATTCGTTTATTACTTCTTTTATAATATCGCCCTTCTTTTTCTCTGTTCTTTCAAAAAATTTTATTATTCAGATATATGATCCCTTATATTGGCCATTTAATTTTTTAGCCTTCCTATTTTTGATATCTTTTTCTTCTCCAAAGTGATGTCATTTTCCAACATTTTCAACTATTTTTCTGAATATTTTTATTTTGGTTGTAACTTTAAAAATTTTCAAAATCTCATTCTTCTCTGATTGTTCCATTTTTATGACATTATGTTTTACCAACTCAATGTCTTATCATTCTGATGATTTTAATTTTTAGTTTTTCCAAAATAAACTGGTCATGGGGCTCTGTAAATTAGGGCTGATTTCCACTGTGATATTTTCTTTACTACACTTTGTTTCTTTCCTCCAAAAAATAAACAAAATGTACCCAGTTATTAAAATGTCTACTTTCTTCATTCTTTTTTATTAAACTATGGGGCTATTTGTTATTATGTAGGCAATGAAAGTAATAGAAAATAGCTATTTTTTACATCATTTAATACATTAGAAATTATTTCTTCTATTGATATTTATAGTGTTTGTAGATGAATTCTGGTCACAAAAATGCCAGTGTAACGAATCCAGATTGAAAATTAATGTTCATTCAGAATCTTAATTTTGAAGTCATTGATAATATAGAATAATAAACTTCTTTTGCTGATTAGCATATGTGTAGAATTACTTAAACTTACATTTATAGAAAATTACAGCTGTTGAAATTATATATGGTTTTTGTGTTTTGTTGCAGTTGATGCAAATTTGGGGATTATACTTTCGCAAAAAATATGCAGAATTTTCTTCTTGGAGCAAAGAGCAGCATATATTTGCCTTTTGCTGCAGTGTGCTGCAGCAGTCTGTGCCACATGCACTGCAGATGCTGCAATGCCAGTGAAGTATTCATGATGTGTGCAACTGCATTTTTACAGGAGCAGTTGCCAGATGTGTTTACTCAACTTCTGGCCTTTCCAGGGAACATAAATATAGATTACTTCATATAATATGCATATCCATCCAATTTGAAGTAGAAAAGACCCATACAAATGGCAATATAAAAATCCATGGAAGTGATGGGGAATCCAGTAATAAAAATTCCATTCAATACAACTTGGACTCTGACAGGTAACCTATGAAGTATTTGTCATTTGGATGGAGAATGTCTACTTAATTCAAAGAATTTATGCTATAATCTGCTAGCCCAGTATTTCAACAAGTCAAATAATATTCCGTATAATAGCTATAGCTAAATATGAGGAAAGGTGGATGAAGCCCCATCCTAAGGTGAATGTGATTCTTTAAATAGTGTATTAGTCAGGGTTCTCTTAGAGGTACAGAACTAACAGGATACACATACACACACACACACACACACGCACACACACATATATATACATACGCATATATCAAGGGGAGTTTATTATTAACTTACATGATCACAAGGTCCCACAATACGCTGTCTACAAGCTGAGGAGCAAGGAGAGCCAGTCCAAGTCCCAAAACTGAAGAACATGGAGTCCGATGTTCAAGGGCAGGAAGCATCCATCATGGCAGAAAGATGTAGGCTGGGAGGCTAGGCCCGTCTCTCCTTTTCATGTTTTTCTGCCTGCTTTATATTCACTGGCAGCTGAATAGATTGTGCCCACCAGATTAAGGGTGGGTCTGCCTTCCCCAGCCCACTGACTCAAATGTTAATTTCTTTTGGCAACACCCTCACAGACACACCCAGGATCAATACTTTGTATACTTCAATCCAATCAAGTTGATACTCAATATTAACTATCAGAAATAGTTAATAAAACTGAAGTTTATATATCAGTAGAGCTTTAAGCAGTTTATAATGGACATATTTTGGTTATTGGAATTATAAAGCTTTTTTAAAGAAAGTTTGATATAGACACTCAATTTTCCCTCGTATTTCTTCATTCCTTTTCCAATGTAATAGCGATTAGCTAGGTAGTGTGCAACTTGTTACAAAGGTTACACTTCTAAACCTGCGTTTGCAGCAAAGTTGGCCATGTGATTAAACTTTTGACCAATGGAATGTAAGTAGAAGTGATGAGTGTGATTTTCAAGTCTGCCCTTATTAGAAAGGGGTAATGATCACAACCTTCTCTGGCCTCTTTCTTCTCTTTGCAATGCCTGCGCAGTGATGAGACTTCTTAGACTACTCAGACAAAAGCAACCCTTTACAAATTATGAAGGCTTTCATTAAATCATGTTGCAAGGTCAACAAATAAACTCACACTTTTACATAAATACAAAATTAACCCCCTTTTTAAAGATCAGCTCATTTCTCATGCCTTTCACAAAATCTTGCTTGATCTACCATATCTGAACTAGTCTCTCCCATTCCTATGCTCGCTTGGCATATAATTATTTTCATATTTTGATCTTATTGCTTTTTGGATTGTTTTATACGTGTGTGTTTCTGTCACCCTCATTATATTGTGACACAGTCATGGTCTTACCGTTCTCATTTCTACCAAGAAGCAATGATCACACTGTACTCCAGTCCCACTAGATTTCTTGAATGAGCCAAGCATATTCTTTACTTGGAGATTTTATACTTGCTATACTCACTATGTGGAATACTAGTCTTCTAGATATATAATAATTTAATAATATAATAGTAAATTATATTATATTAAAGATATTATGGCTCATTTCATTCAGGTCGGTGTTCAAACACCATCTCCCCAAAGGTCTTCCCTAACTTTATCTCTTTTTTTTTTGAGAGGAGTCTCGCTCTGTCGCCCAGGCTGGAGTGCAGTGGCGTGATCTCAGCTCACTGCAAGCTCCGCCTCCCAGGTTCATGCCATTCTCCAGCTTCAGCATCCCCAGTAGCTGGGACTACAGGTGCCCGCCACCAGGCCTGGCTAATTTCTTGTATTTTTAGTGCTCTGCTTAAGTGAAATCAGTAGGGACACTAGATCAGAAATTTCAAGGAATTGCTGAGATAAAAAGTAGAGAATATCAGCAAAACTTTCCTGAGGTGATGGGAGTGATTTGTGGAAACTGAGTTCAGAGAGCATGGATAGAAGTGAAGGGACGGAAAATGATGGGGTGATCGCTTGGTGATCTGCTTTTGGAGCAGTTGGATGGTTGTCCCTTTCTTTCCTCATAGTTGACTGAATAGTGAATAGTTGGTATATTTGCTTGCAGCTTTAAATGGTAAAAGTCTACGTTGAAACCTGGGAAATCAGATAGGGCTCACATTAGCTAGTAACTCTAGCAGGGAAAGGTGGCGCCCGAACGCCAAAGACGACTTACTAGCCCACTTCTCCTCATAATTCTTCACAAGAACCAGAGGCAGGAGGGCAAAGAGAGAATCTCAGTACAAATATGGGAAGATAGCCAATAATCTTTGACAATTTTAAAAAAGGTACCATGAAAGAGAGACACTAACTAAACATCAATATTGATAAAATAAACAGGGCAGGGTGCGGTGGCTCACACCTGTAATCTCAGCACTTTGGGAGGCTGAGGCAGTCAGATCATCTGAGGTCAGGAGTTTGAGGCCAGCCTGGACAACATGGTGAAACCCTATCTCTACTAGAATACAAAAATTAGCTGGGTGTAGTGTGTGTGGCTGTAATCCCAGCTACTCGGGAGGCTGAGGCAGAAGGATCCCCTGAAGTGGTGTTGCGGTGAGCCAAGATTGTACCACTGAACTCCAGCCTGGGTGACAGAATGAGACTCTGTCTCAAAAAAAAAAAAAAAAAGAAAAAAATAGTATTTATGAAGATAGACTATTTCTGAGGATGCTGTGTGTAATTTTAAAACTAGAAATACTAGAAAAAAATGTTGACTATCTGGGAAAAAAATCAATAGGTTAGTAGAAAAATGAGATAAACTAAAGAACTATAAGCAGAAAGTTTGAGCTAAAATATTTCCTCCTAAATGCAGTTGAGGTGAGGTATTTTGAGGTTATGAACCAAATTTTCTTTTCTTCTTACTCTCTCTTTTCTTATTGTTCTGTGGCCATTTACCCACGAAACCATTCACTGTATCAGAGAGAAGACAGATACTGACCGAACAAAGAAGTCACTGCTCAGCTTTGAGTTTCAAAATAGAGACTGTAAGTTCCGAGATCGCGACAATGGCTTTACTATTTATACATTCTTTATTTTTATTCGTTTCTCCCAAAATACTTTAAACATTTTTTATTTTTTATTTTTGAAGGAGGATACAGAGGTGATGCTTTCAGAGTCCTGGTGTATTTGAGAATGTCTCTGTTACCAATACAAGTAAATGACAATCTTGATGCGGTTAGGTGCTTGATTTGTACCCTCATGGTTCAGCTTTGGACACTGCTCTATTGCTCACATCTATAGTTGCCAGAGAAATCTGAGGTCAGCCTACTTTTTATTCCTTTATAGGAGACCTAGTACTTCTAACTAAATGTTTCTCGGAGAAAGTAAATATTTTAAATGTAATTATGTATTATACATATATAATTATAAATATAATGTAAATAATAAAAATTTAAAATATAAAATTTATGACAAAAATTTGGAATTGTCAGGCTTTGTTATTTATTTATTTTTTACTGCCAAGTAGAGTCAGTGAGTCACTTTGTAGATGCAGATTTATGCCATCTTTCATATCAGCAAAGTTTCCTTTCATTTATATTTTGATTTTGATTTTCTTTGTGTATGTTTACTAGCTCAGTTCTCTTCTCCAGGCACACCAATAATCTTTTTGCTGGATATCTGTTGTCTTTCTCATTTATTACCTTTTCATTGATTGTTTTTCAGTGTATTATTTGTGATTTTCTGAAGTCTCCACCACATGTCATTGCTTTGGTCTTCTGAAAAGTCGACTGCGTTCTTTCTTTTACTAGGTTTATACATAAGTTCTGCACTATCATTTTTGTTCTCTATAATTTATTGCCTTGTTCTGTTTCAGTCTCTTTCATTTAATTTATTATCATAACTTCGGCTTCCTAAAACCCATGATTTCTTTGCTGTCCTTGATTGCAAAATATATTTTTGGTCACATTTTTGTTAAGGTCCTATTTTTTTTCTATTTACTTATGTTTAAGTAGAATAAATGCTATTTAAGTTCATTTGTCATGAAATACTACAGGTGAAGTCTCCTTGACTCTCTCTTATGTTTATCTGTGCAATCAATGAACACCTATTTATTGAATTTACAGTTGAGCTGTATATTGGTTATTAGCATCCTTCCTTAAGTTGGTCCAGACTATTTTGTATCAGATGAGTTTTCACTAGAATTTGTGGCAAAATATTGAGTTCTATTCTGGAATCAGTTTAGACAATATTTTTTTCTCTATTTGGGCTTTTCTGTTATTATTAAAATCCTTGGTTTTTAAAGATGGTGATTTGGAAATAAATTTATTCCAAAATTTTCACAATATTTGTTGGGAGTCCTCCTTAGTGTTTTCCATAATGCATTTGGAATATTTGTTGTTGATTATTTTGTGCTTCATATACAAAGTATCCTTTCTAACATTTACCCACCAAAGTATACCTGTAGGTCACATAAGAAGAAATACGACACAAAAAGTTTGTCCTGTCTATAAAAAACTCAGAGATTACTTGTTATAAGCTGTTTCCATAAGCTCCAGGAAAAAAATTTAAAGAAACAGAGAACATAAACCTTTTATGGTAACGTATTTAGTACAGTAAGTCCTCATCAGCTTTTAGCAGAATGGAATATAAAAGTACACATACATGTACGCATACTGGAAAAGCTATAGTTTTCAATTAACATGTATTTTGCATGGAACTATAATGAATAAAGTATAAGAGAAGACTGGTTAGAAGAAAAATTTTAAAAGTACATTTTTATTTTCTGCACCCTTAGCACTACAAACTTATCACTCATATTTTAAATATAATGAGCAAACTCAAGCTACTTCACATTTCTCATGCCTTCAGAAAGTGGTTAATTTCCCACTACGAATAATACAGAAAATATTCTATAGAGAATTGTGGCATGCTCTGACTAATACTGTGAGAATATCACCTGTATTATTTAGTCTTTTGTAATATGTCAGGGCAGTGGTTTCAGGAAAATAAATAGAATAAAATGTTATTCTAAAACAACCAAAAAAAGAATACCAAGTTTTGTCTATAATGGCCATCACCAAACGGAGGTGATTACATCCCAAAAGTACACAAGATGATCTATTGGATTAAATAAATGAACTATTAGAACCCCTAGTTATATTTTTATACTTAAAAATGCTGTAGCTTGTTTATGGTCTCCATATCTTGGGATTCAAACATTTTTGTTAATAGCATACGTAATAAACAAGGCTGGGTGTGGTGGCTCACGCTTGTAATCACAGCATTTGGGAGGCCGAGGTGGGTGGATCACCTGAGGTCAGAAGTTCGAGACCAGCCTGGCCAACATGGTAAAACCCCCCACTCTACTAAAAATACAAAAAAAATCAGCCAGGCATGGTGGCATACACTTGTAGTCCCAACTATTCAGGAGGTTGAAGCAGGAGAATGGCTTGAACCTGGGAGGCACATGTTGCAGTGAGCTGAGATTGTGCCACTGCACTCCAGCCTGGGTGACAGAGCAAGATTCTGTCAAAAAAAAAAAAAAAAAAAAAAAATCAGAAAACAAACCACCAAAAAAAAAAGAGTAAAGAGAAGGAATGCATAATAAAGAAAAAATGGATATCACTGGATGCAGTTCATACTCCCCCTCCATCCTCCATTGAATTGCTTTTGAACCTTTTTCAAGAATCATTTTGCTGTATGGACTAGTGTTGGCCTATTTCTATATTTTCTGTCATATTTTTGTGCACTTATTCACTGATACCACACTTTCTTGATCAATGTAGCTTTATAATAGCCTTAGTATCAGACAGAGTGATTCCTTTTCTTCTACTTTATTGTTTGTCATGATTATTTTCAGTATTCTAGAGAGTGTGGCTTTCCATATATATTTTAGAATAATCTTGTCTATGTCTACAGAAGACTTGCTGGTAGTCTGAAAGGAATTTTATTAAATTTAAATTTATAGATAAACTTGGGGAGAGTTGATATTTTTACTAAGTTGAGCCTTCCATTCCGACCCATGAACACAGTATTAATCTTCAAATATGTAGGTAGGCTGTTCCTTGATTTTTTTCATCTGTCTTTTGTAACTTTCAGAATACAGATTTTGTGCATGATTCATTAAGTTTATAACTAAATACTTAGTGTTTCGCTTTCTTTGCAGTTGTGGTAAATGGCATTGTATTCTAATTTTGGATTGCATACGTTCATTGTCGGTATATAGAAATGTTATTGATTTGTGAGTGTTAATATTGTATTAACTTTTGGCCTTGCCAAACTCACTTATTAGTTCCAAGAATTTATTTTTGTTTTAGTATATACTTTGGAATTTCCTACATAAAAAATCATATCATGGTGATATAGGTATAGTTTTATTTTTTCCTTTCAAATCTGTACAATTTTTACTTATTTTCCTTGCCTTATTGTAAGGGCTGGAACTTGCAGCGCTATATTGAATAAAAGTGGTGAGAGTGAACATCCTTACCTTGTTCCTGATCATGAGGGGAAAGCATTGAGTTTGTCATCATTAAAGATAGTGTTTGCTGTAGGATTTTTGCAGATTTTGTGAGGCGAGGAAGTTTCCCTCTATTCTTAATTTGTTGAAAGTGTTTTCTATTGAGTGTAAGATTTCGTCAAGTGCTTTTTCTGTATCAACTGATGCCACAATGTGCTGTTTCTTTTTTAGTCTATTGAGATGGTCAGCTACATTGGCTGATGGATTTTCAAATATTAAACAAGCCTTGCATACCTGGAACAAAGCCACTTGGTCATGGTACATAATTCTTTTTACACGGTGTTGGATTCCTTTTGCTAAAATTGTGAGAATTTTTGCATCTATTTACATGAGAGATATTGGCCTGTCGTTTTCTTCGTTGCATTGTCTTTGTCTGGTTTGGGTATCAGAATGATATCAATTTCACAAAATGAGTTGGAACGTTTTTCCACCTCTTCTACTTGCTGGAAGAGATTTTATAATATTGGTGTTGATTCTTTCTCAAAAGCCTGATAGAATTCTCCAGTAAAGCCATCTAGGCCTGGATATATCTTCTTCAGGAGTTTTTAAAATAAAATTTAATGTATTTAATGGTTGTAGGACTATACAGGACATCTGTTTTAACTTGGTTGAGTTTTTCTGATTTGTGGTTTTTTAGGAATTGGTCCATTTCTTCTGTTGTCAAGTTTATGAGCATGTAGTTGTTTATAGTATTTCATTATTCTTGTAATGCTTGCAATATGTGTAGGGATATCTCCAGTTTCATTGCGCTTTGTCTCTTCTCTCTTTTTATTTTTGTTAACCTTGCTATAGGTTTATTGATATTATTGACTTTTTGAAAGAAACAGCTCTTGTTTTCATTGATTTTTTATATTGTTTTCTTGTCTTCAATTTCACTGATTTCTGTTCGTATCTTTACTATTTGCCTTGGTTTTATTTTGCTTTTCTTTTTCTAATTACTTGAAGTAAGAATTTAGATTATTTATTTTATGACTTTGAGACTCACACTGCCTTATTGAAGATGAGTATGGTGGAAGTTCAGCTTCTCCCTTGACCCTGATGATATTTCTCTGTCAAAGTGGGCACTGCCTGACTATATCCAAGTGGGATAGTAAGAACAATTCCCTGCTGGAGAGGAAGGAAGTAGGGGGCTGATTCAGGTCACTTTACTGCTCCCCATAGAGCTGAGCTGTCAACCTATTATTCTAGATCTCCCTCACACCATTGGAATCTTGTTAGGTGGTGGTAGTGGTTCAGCTGGCCACTGGAACCTGCTGATACCATCCTGGTCAGGGAATTGTAGCAGCATGTGGTTCTGCTTCTCACTCTGTCTTGCAGACACTACTGTTTAGGGGAACGAGAGCATCACTTTATTCTAGGGGCAGAGAGCTCACTCAAACCACAGGGAGTGAGGGCTGGGATAGGGGAAGGTGTAGTTTTCCCAGGTGACATTTGGCTGAAGTAGAACCAGTGTTGCCATAAACGTTCTCTGTTGTTTAGTCACTCCTTTCCTGGTCCTTTATCAGGAGTAAGGGCTTTTTAAAAGCCCTATTTTTTTTTTTCTGTGGTTATTGGTGGTGTGGATTGGAAGTGTCTGTAGCACCATTTTTGAGATGTATGAGAGGCAATAAAGAAAACCAGGGAACTCGTCACTGAGTCATTCCTCAAATCCTGAGTTCCCTAGGTTTTCCACATTTTCCCACCTTTTAGAGATTTCCTATGCTTACTTAGTTAGGTTCAAGCTTTTTTAACTGTAAGGAACAGAACCTCGAAGGAATAGAGCTACTCCATCTTCATGGAATCTGAAGTCTCAACATTCCCTTTTTTTTTTACATTTATTTTTCATTTTTTAAAATATAGAGACAAGGTCTTGCTATGTTGACCAGGCTGGTCTTGAGCTCCTGGCCTCAAGCGATCCTCCTGCCACAGCCTCCCAAAGTGCTGGGATTATCCAGCCTGAGCCCCCATGCCTGGCCTCAACATTTCCTTTTAAGCTTCTCTACTTTTGGACATCCTATCCCTAAGGTAAGACTGCCTTGCTCACCTTGTTAACCTAATGAACAACTCCTACTCACCCTTCAGGAATTCCCATAAGTGAACCTCTTGGCAAATGTAGATATGTACTTCTCTACATATTCTCAAAGCCCTGTGCACACCTTACTGTGTTTACTGTAATATTCTATTAAACAGATTGTGTTTGTTTATGCTACCATATCTCCACCTAGACTGGGATTTTCTTACGGGAAGGGCTTTTGCCTTGTTTATCTTCATATCCCTAATAGCTGGCATACAGTTTGTGTCCAGCTAATTTTTTTTATGTTTAATGTTTGTTGAATGCACAAGTTACTTTTTGCAATTAATAGGGTTTTCTATTTACATTTAGCAGGTTTACAAAACGGCTTGTATTTACTATCTCAATATCTTACTATCTTACTCTCTCACTTGATATCTCAATTATTATCTCACTCCTGCACTAACTCTGAGAATCGGGTTGTTTCTCTAATTTTATAGACAAGGGGGCCTGGCACAGTGGCTGCCGCCTGTAATCTCAGCACTTTGGGAGGCCAAGGCAGGTGGATCACTTGAGGCCAGGAATTGAGATCATCCTGGCCAACATGGAGAAAACCCACCTCTACTAAAAGTATAAAAATTAGGGTTGATGGGTGCAGCAAATCACCATGGCACATGTGTACCTATATGACAAGTCTGCACTTTCTGTACATGTATCCCAGAACTTAAAGTACAATAAAAATAAATTAATTAATTTTAAAAAGCAGCCAGGCATGGTGGTGCACACCTGTAATCCCAGCTACTCAGTAGGCTGAGACAGGAGACTTGCTTGAGCCCAGGTGGCAGAGGTTGCAGTGAGCTTAGATTGTGCCACTGCACTTCAGCCTGGGTGATGGAGGAAGACTGTCTCAAAAAAATAAAATAAATAAATAAATACATACATAAATACATAAATAAGGTTTTTCAATAAGAAGAAACAAAAAGAGTCACATCTATTAGAAAATTTATGTCATTAGAATGCGATTTTGACGCTGTAGTTAGGGGCTTCTATATGGAAAGTGGGAGCAATGGTAAAGAAAGCTGTAATCACTGCTGCAAAACGGTTTTCTATTTCCAATCAAGTCGAATTAAAACCGCAAATGTCCTTGTGACAGATATAAAGAAATGAAGTGTTGATTAACATTGTGCTGCCTTGTCTAAGGCTATGTCAATACAATCCCACTAATAAAAGTAAAATATATATTTTATTTTATTCTATTCATAATTAAAATCTCCATTCTGAATTTTGGTAAACAGCTGGATGAACTAGAGTATCTGAACTGTTGGTGTCCCAGTGTATGAGAAATCTGGATAAAATTCACTTTCTTTAATAAAAACATATGCTAAAATGGAATTCTTGATTTGTGGTAGTATTTGCAATGTTCTTGGCTCATTCAAATTAAATGAGCGTTTTACCTTAATCTAGATGTCTGACATGGCCTCTGGATGGAATGAATGCTGCCTGGTTATGATGATATCAAAGCAATGAGCTAAGATTTTGGTTTTTTTAAAAATCCTTTTTAGGACATCATTTTAACTGAAACATTTCGTCTGAAAATGTTCCAGTGATAACCAGAGTAAACTATATTTATATTGGGTCAGAGAATCTTACATTAAGCCAAAACAGACCTTGAACAAAGAGAAAGTTTCAGATAGATTCAAAATACTACTTTTAACACTTTTAATTAATGTCTTCAAAATACTACATTTTGCTTTGGGTTACATCTTAAAATCAGAATAATATCTCTAAATGATGCTTAGAAGCACATAGTGGTGGATGTAGATTTTTAAATGATCAAATAAGGTTTTAGATAAAAATTTTTAAAACTTTTTGTTACTGTATATAGTTGAATTTCATCTGCATGACCTTTGTGATTTTATAATCCTTAAAACTCAACTTGTTCCTACTTTTCCCTTTCTTTTACAAACCTTTTCACCTGTCATCAAGACCCAGATCCAAGCTTCATTCCAAGTCTCTTTCTTTTTTCCTCTTAAATTCCAAGCGTTAATCTAGCCTGATGCTTGCAGGTGTTTTAACATATCTTTTTTCTGTCACCACATCTCCACTGAATTCAGTTTCTCATCACCTCTCACACACACAACAATGCAATTATCGACTATTTCGCTGCCACCCACCCTGCCCCCACTAAAGCAACTTCCGTAACATTGCTCCTAAAAGTGGGTCCATACGCTGGGATTAAAAATTAATAATAAAATAATGGTAAAAACGTAGGTCCACACACTAGTAGCATGCAGAGCATTTTACCACCTGTCTTCACAAAACGACACATGTAGAAGTGGAACATCTTTGCCAATACGCTTGCATCTACTGAGATAAAAGAAAGAAATTTCCTATGAATTAAAATCAGCACTAAACCTTAGGAGTACTCAATTTCAGTTATATACCTATATATGAATGTTATGACTATGGCTGGATGGCAGCTTGCTCCCCAAAACAGGATGGACAATACAGTGACAATTCGGTGACTCAGAATGTTGACACTTAAACTTGATATTTATATATTCTCTCTTCGATATCTGAACTTGGATTTATCTTAAACTCTGCTTGGCACAAAACTTAACAGCTTAAAAGTTCTTACACTGCTTCTAAGAAGATAATAAATGTTATTTCTCTCAAGGAGAAGTGGCATCATGTAACATAGTAAAAATGCTAGCTCTGGAGTCTGTAATTCCGTAATCCATACTTCAGACCCAGTGCAGAGCTCCTTCACTGTCCACTCACGGTCTACACATTTCGCTTTTGGTCGGATCCATTTTAGTTCCTTCTCCCTCCTCTCCCTTCCCTTAAAGAGAAGACAGAGAAGGAAGGCAGATGGATGTGCAGAACAAAAGCTACTTAATAATAAAAACATTTGCCTAACAACATCATATGAAAAGCAAAGGAGCCAAAGTGTATGAAAAAGCAATTGTTATCTTTCTATTTCAAGCCACTCGAGATACAGAATAACCAATCCGCCTTCTTCCTCCAAATAGGCTGCTCCTTCTAGTAGTCATTCTGAAAACAACAGTATTTGCTTAGGTGTTGGTGGAGAGGAAGATACAAAAAACAAAACAAAAAAAAGTGATAAGAAAGCACAACACATTAGAATTTAGACAAGGTTTGGAATTCTAAATCTTCCATTCTATATATATTTTCAAGTTACCTGCAATCTTTAAATTTGGTTTTGTCATCTATACAATAGAGTTATCACAACTATTGCTTCAGAAGGAATTGGTAATAACAACAATGCTAACTAATACTTATTTACAGTTTATTCCATATTAGGATAATCTAAGAGCTTTACACATATTACTTCATTTCGTCATTCAGCAACATTGTTGGGTAGGTTCTATAATTATCAAAATGAAGAAATTTAGGCTGATTTTTGCCTGAGGTTATTTAAGCCAAAATTGGCAAGTTGGCAATAAAACCTAGTACTGTCTGATTCTGGAACACGAGTTTCAACCACTACACAACACTGCATCGAAATAAATAAAAATATTTATGTGAATAAAACATGCATATCCTGTGCCAAGGAAGTATATGTTGGTTTCTTTCTCTCCCTCTGTTTTTATTTATAATGTTAGTAGCGAAACAATAAAATAATAATAATATTGTTTCTGTTTCACAGACCCAGATATCAACAAGTATAAAAAGGTTTCAAATATTTTTAAAGAATTAAAAATAGAACACAGGTGTACAGTAATCAAGAAAAACCTTCTGGAGACGTAGAACTATAAAATGACCTTAAAGGAGATGAGGCATATTGACTCAAAGGAGGGAAGTGAGGAGGCGCTTTACATAGGTACATATATTAAAAGTTATTGTTTTAAATAAAAATCACTTGGATAATTTTTTTCATTGATTTTATAGACCCCCTCTTACAAAATTCTTCACTTGTCATTAGAAGTTAAATACCTTATTTCCCCAATAAAATTGCCTTTGAGTAGTAATGACCTGTTTCAGTTCTGTGGACCGTGTTCCTGGAAACTCTCTAAATCTGAGAGCATTCAGTTCTTCATTAACATCCTGATTTACACGTTCCTGGTGCCTCTACAGCTGCTTTATTTAGCATGGGCCCATTATTGAAATGTTTTGGTGGAATCAGAGGCAAATGTTCTCTTGCTTCCCTGGACATCTGATGAACAATCAGGGGCATTCAAAAGCAAAAAGATACTTAATAAGTAAAATAGAGGTAAGTAAATAGTCACAGTTTTTTTTTTTTTTTAGAAGAGATAATGTATTTCTGTGAAACCATCTACCAAATTAAGTGAAGAAGATGTGATTTATGATTGTTGCATTAACTTGCTACTTAGGAGTAGTTTTCTTTGGGCTGGAATCTGTTGCACTTAGTTAAATAATGGAGTCATGTGCACCCATCTCCAGACATAACAGTGTGTGAGTGTATGCTCCATTTTAAAGTTCTCTGTCTACCTAAACTATGCACTGTGCTACCATTTTACTATGTGAATAGGTTCAGCCAAAGACAAGGTTAAATGCTTGTACTTGTAAAGTGTTTTTGAACTGTTGATAGGTTAGGTCTATAATCCTTAACAAATTCAGTTTTACCTATATTTATAAATAAAAATCCATTGTGCTTGCACTCAAATGTCTGTAAAATCGATAAAGGCTGAATAAAGAAATAAAAAATATCTGGAAACTGTAGTTAATGGAACTATTAATTAGAAAAAGTATGCGTCAATTTTTGTGATAGGTACCATGATAGGGACTGAAATTCTCCCCCAGAATTCATGTTCCTCTTACTAATTTTGGTAATAGAGTCCAAAGCCCCCAAATTAAGGCTGAGAATGAGACCAGCTGCTAAAGATCACACTAGTCGTGTGACTAAGTTTGGGCCAGGGGGATGCAAGTGGAAATAACCGGTACAGCATGTGTCAACCTCCTGAAGATAAGCTGTCTGCCCTGGACTTCCACTCTTTCTTGCCTCCTCCCCAGCAGACATGCAGACATGAAGTTCAGCTAGTTTCCGCCATGAGAAAGGAAAGCCACACCGTAGGATACGACAGGGTGGAAAGAACTGAAGTCCTGGGCTGGCCTTGCAAGGGAGAGTTCACCTACCTACCTTGGACTGTCAGTGGCAAAAAACCAAAAAACAAAAACAACTATTTCTTTTTAAAGTAACTACAATTTTAGATCTCCTTGTTAACAATATCTTAGCCTGTACCACAACTAATAAATGAACTTCAGATGCATTTCCTCATTTAAGTTTTAAAACCACCAGATATCTTCAGTGTTATCTCTGTTTTGCTTTTCTGCTCAAAACACTAGGCTATATAACAATTAAGGTTTTCAGCTCATATATAGTGGAGAAAAGATTTGAATAGATAACCCATGTTTAACATTATATTATTATTTTTTCCTAAATTAATTTCCCCTGTCCATTCCCATGTAGTTTGCTCCTGGATTTTTCTCTCTTCTGCTCCCGGGTGTCTTGCTCCTCTGTGAGTTCCCTGGTTTTGTCTTGCAATCTCAACAGCTCTCCCCAGCCACTTCTAGATTCAACATTTCCCAGAACTGCAGTAGCAAAGCGTTCTGGTCTGTGATGCATACCTTTTCAGAATATATAACTGAAAAACTTGAACTGGAAAAAGTTCCATTTTTCATGAGTTTATGTGAACTGAAAAGAAATAAATCTGATTGCATTAAAAAGATCATTCAATAAAATAAATATGCTCCGTTCCTCATAGGGGTAGCAATCACAGTCTGGTTTACTGCACATTGAAGACTTCTATTCTCGGCTCACGGTCTTTCTCCCCACGCACCTTTAGTAAGTTATATATCAATGATCTCTGTGGAAACTTGAATCTGAGTTCTTTCCCTCTCCACCTCCAATGACTATTACTTCCACCCTAGTCATTTGCTCCTGTAGATACACTGGATGTGGCAATCATCAGAAACTGAGGTTTCTCTCAGATTTAAACTTCAAATTCCCGATATCTAACCATAACTTTCTATGCTTCTAAGACGTTTGCTCTAGAACCACAACTTCTTTAATTATTCAACTTCCCTGAGTCCTAAAACAGGCTCTCTGCCATCACTATCTCTTTGCTTCTTTCCCTCCCTCTTTACTGCGTTGCTTGTCCTGGTTAAATTACCTTGTCTATAATTATACTCATATCTTAGCAAATATCCCTAGCTCACCTGCCCCTCTCTCCCTCTGTTATCACCTGATATATCCCCAATCATAGAGTAACAACATTATTTACTCCTCTGTGCCTGTACCCAAGGAAATGAATATTGCCAGAGATAATCACACAGCACTGGCTTCACTTTAAATTCATAAGTACAAACCTCAGACAGGTCCCTGATTCTGCACATTAGTTTTGCTGTGTTTTCCTATATAACATTTATTTCTCACTCTGTGAAATAATTATTTCACACCTTGCCCCATCTGTCCCTGATTTCTCCAGCTGTAGAAGAGAAAGTACCCCTCATCTTTTCTTTCTTTTTCTACATTCCACTCTTCTAGTCTTCTTGAGAATATGACTCGTTCTTTTAAAACCTCAACCCTCTTTTGCTCAGGCTGAAGTGCAGTGGCAGGATCATTACTCACTGCAGCCTTGCCTTCTGAGCTTAAGTGATCTTCCCACCTTAGGCTCCTGAGTCGCTGGGGACTACAGCCACCTGGCTAATTTTTATTTTGTGTAGAGACAGAGTCTCACTCTGCTTTCCCCCACTCTTTTTTTTTAAACCTCTGCATCAGCCAGGCAAGAGGACACTCTGACAACAACCCTTTTCTGCACCATCATTTTCTCCTTTTCTACTATGCCTGATTTCTAGACGTATATAAACGTGCTAGGGTAGTTCCCATTTTAAAAATATCTGCCCTCGATCCCACATATGCCCCTAGTTTCTACACAATTCTTTGCTTTTTTCCCATAGTAAAATATTTTGCAAGAGTCATCTACTGTCTGCATTTCTTCACATCCCATTCATTTTGTTAACCGTTCTACTCAGTATTCTGTCCCCACTAGGCCACTGCAGTTGATGTTCTCTAATTTGCAAAACACATCCATATTGTTAAATCTTGATGGGGGATTTTCCATGCTTATCTTATTGGACCTCGAAGGATCTTTCAACTTAGTTGGCAACTGGCTTTTTGAACAAATCCTTTCTCAATTTTTAATAACACTATGCTTCACTGGTTTTCTTCCAAAGAATTTAGCTTCTCTTTCTATACTAAACTATTACAATTCTGTGTTGAGCACAGTCATTGATCTTTGTCTTTATATTTTCTTGCTGGGTGAACTCATCAATTCTTATGACTTTGAAAATCATCTTTATGCTGTGAACTCCCATATTTATACCTACAGTATGGACATTTTCCCCTGATATTCTGACTTCTTATAACCAAAGCAAGAACTGTTACCCACTTACATAGTTCATAAGCATCTCAGATTAACATATCCCCAAATTATAAGTTTTCTTCTAAATATTTTCCTCTAGTCTACCCTCATCTCACTAAATGGCACTCAAATAGATTCAGTTGCTAAATTCAGGAACCTGGTAATTGTTCCTGATATTTTCATTTCTTATAGATCCCACATCTGATCCACTCCTAGTTCCATTGGTTCTATAGAATGCCTTTCGAATATGCCGGTCTGGCTCCGTCATCACTGCTTCCACTCTAGTGTCAGTAACCACCATCTGCAGCCTTGCTGGAATCAGGTACTAATTTGTCTCCATATTTCCCTTTGCACCTTTACAATGTATTTGCTAAATTTTTATCTCATCATAACACTTTCTTATTTAAAACCCTTCCATCACTTTCATTGTCTTTGGAAAGACGTCGGAATTCTTTATCATGGCACTTACTGTCTGCCTAAGCTGTTGCTTGCCCACGTGTCCAAACTCATACTGTATCACCCTCCTCCTTGCTTCATCTCTACCCTTCAGCCACTTGCTTCTGAAATTCTCTTGTATATGCTAAGTTCATTTGTTTCCTCTGCTCTGCATTTCTCTTTCATTGCAACTAAAATCGTGTTCCTGGGGACCCTTGAAATCTGCCGTGTTCTCGTATTTCAGATTTAAGTTTAAATATCACCTCTGAAAAGAATTTTTTTCTATTTATTGACTTATGGTAAGAAAGCAGGGGATCTTTTTTCCTGTGAATGCACATCAGTCTGTCCAAGTTACCTTCACTGTGTATAGTATTTAATATAGAAAAGTAGTATAGACTTTGCCTTGTTTTCAAAATAATTTACTAGGAGAAATGTTAATAAAGAGAAAACTTTATGGACAATTTAATTGCTAAATAAAACTTCAGTATAGCTATTCAAGGTGAAAATTAATGCACATTCTTTTTTCTGATTATTCAGGTCATGGTCAAGTTGCTGCAGCTTGTACTCGGCTGTGAAATAGCAACAAAATCCAGTCCATGCTATGGTTGCATACAATGATTAGATACCATATTGTTTATCTATTCACTACAAATTCTCACTCCAGATTGAATGCCACAAAGAAACTTAGGGGACAGGGTTAAAGCCAATATGGATTAAGGTCCTTAGAAAACTATTCGTGACACAAAGTACATAATCGAGTGTATATTCTGCACAAAGCAGTCTTGAAAATTCAATTTGATTGATAATATGTGTTGTTACTGACTTATACTGGAATGGTACTGCTCTTGGGATAGTAATTAAATGCCTACCTTGCTTTTATAAAACCTTTATAATTTGGTTTAAAAGAACTGTCTAAAGGTGAAACTGGATCCAACAGAACTGCAATTTTATTTTACTACCTTTCAAAAAATACACTTAGCTCTTTGTTAAAAAGTATAAACAACGTAGACATTTATGCTTTAAGTGCTATTTTTAAACTAGTTGAGTATTGCCTGAACCAATTTGGGTATATCTTTTTATAACAGTGCACAAAAAAAAATAAATGTTCGGAATTATACCTTCTTAGTATAGTTCATTATGAGTAAGCCATATGTTATAAGACATTTTATGCAACTTTATCTTAGCTGTCTTCTGATTTTTCTACCTTATGAAGGTCTTCATCCCTTCAAATAAATTCTATAAAGTTTCCTTAATGGCTGTACTATATATTGTCTACTAACAACCTTAAATAGTAACAGTTTTGTTTTATTTTTTATTTATTTATTTTTTAGATGGAGTCTCGCTCTGGTCCCAGGCTGGAGTGCAGTGGCACAATCTCAGCTCACTGCAACCTCCACCACCTGGGTTCAAGCCATTCTCCTGCCTCAGCCTCCTGAGTAGCTGGGATTACAGGTGCCCACTAGCACGCCTGGCTAATTTTTGCATTTCTTTTTAGAGATAGAGTTTCACCATGTTGGCCAGGCTGGTCTCAAACTCCTGACTTCAAGTGATCCACCCACCTCAGCCTCCGAAAGTGTTGGGATTATGGACGTGAGCCACGTGCCTGATCTAATAATAACAGTATTATGTCATCATAGCCTTCAATAGTCTCAGGTTCCGCTCAAAACTCATTTTTACAAAAAAAAAAAATGTTTTGAGAAAGCAGCTTCCATGGAAGAAATGATAATGGCTAATATTAAATAATATAATATGCATTTTAACTGGAGCATAAAAGCATCTTTTATTTATTCTATTTGTGAATGTACTAGTGTATGTAAAAATTTCAATTCTAAAATGTTTATTGCATATACCTATACCAATCAATACTTTAAAAATTAAACTCAAAGTACATTCATGTTTTGAACCCATGTTTAATGATTGCCTATGGAATTCAGAACATTGTGCTTAGTTTATATGTCATACACATGATTGTAAAGATGATCACAAATGGCTGGGTGCAGTGGCTCACGTCTGTAATCCCAGCACTTTGGGAGGCCAAGGTGGGCAGATCATGGGGTCAAGAGAGGGAGACCATCCTGGCCAACATAGTGAAACCCTGTCTCTACCAAAACTACAAAACTTAGCTGGGCATGGTGGTGTGAGCCTGTAGTCCCAGCTACTCGGGAGACTGAGGCAGGAGAATCACCTGAACCCGAGATAGTGCCACTGCACTCCAGCCTGGGTGACAGAGCGAGACTCCATCTCAAAAAAAAAAAAAAATCACAAATTCTTTGTCATTACTTCTATAGATTATTCTGTGTGGGATAAATAACTGGTTTCATTGGTAGAATAAAGTGGAAATGATGTATCTATCTTGGGGTCTAGGCTTTAAAAACTGGCCTGGCCACTGTGTTACTTCCTGCCTCTTAATTTCCTTGCTTCTTCTTTCTCCTGAGACCCAGTCACCATGCTGTGAGGAAGGCCGAGGAGCCTTATGGGAAAGCATAGGTCATAGCTAATGCCAATATAGCAGCTGTGGTAGATAGCCAGACCTTAAAGTGGCCATAATAATTCCCACCTTCTTCGATTCATGGCCTTGTATAGGGTCCTCCCACATTGAATAGGACTGAACTGTGTGACCAACAAGATATTACAGAAATAACAGGGTGTGACCTCATAGGGTAAGCATTAAAAGCCATTGCAGCTTTTGGTTTTGCGGTCTGTCAGACCACCCTGGAGAAAGCCAACTGCTGTGTCACGCAGTCTGATGATCGGTCCACGTGGTAAGGAACTCAGGTCTTCTACAAATAGACAACACCAGCTCCCTATCTGTGAGTGAGCCATTTATAAATAAGATTCTCTAGCCTCAGTCATACTTTCAGGTGACTGCAACCCTAGGCTACAGTATCATGACAGGTTTTGAGCAGAACCACCCAGCTATTCTCAATCACAAAACTGTTCTGAGGACAGGTTTTGAGCAGAACCACCTAGCTAATTCTTCTTCACATGCTCAATCCACAGAAACTGTGTTAAAAAAAACCCCAAATGCTGATTATATTTTTAAGCTGCTACATTTGAAGTAAACTGTCACGCAGTAATAGATAATGAATACACAAACCATTCAAACAAGCCATCTTGGAAGCGGATTTCCCAGCCCCAGTTCATCCACTGTGTGGAACAAAGGCAAGACTTCCTCACTGAGTCCTGTCCAAATGGCAGGACTCTACACACTATTTTGTTAACAGAATTTTACAGAATTTGTTTACAACAGAATTTGTACATAATTTGTTACACGTGTTTACAAATTGTGAACAGAATGATTGTTCCTTTAAGCCACAAAGTGTTGGAGTTATTTGTTATCTGGAAATTCATAACTGGAACATATGGTATCAAGTAATATATGTTCCTGTATCAGAGAGTTTACTGTATAGAGGCAGAAAAATAAATTTACAAAAGTGTTATAATGGAGTGATAAGTTGTGCTATTGAGGCTCAGAAAAGAAACACCTAACCTAGACACACGGGTAGGAATTCCGAGAAGGCTGCCCCGAGCAAAAACTATCTAAGTCTTTCAAGGGAAGAAACTATTATCCTGATATTTAGAATATAACATGTCCATATAAATTAGTGTTATTTACTTCTTTATTTCTCTCTGTCCTTGGAAATCTAAGCTCACAGCTTTCTATAATTATTAACTACTAAAATCTCTGTTTACACAAATGCAATTCTGTAACATTAATCATTATTGTTGTCATACAAGAAATAAAGCCAATATTTAATAGGAATGAATGCAATTAATATATCTAATTAAGATTTGCATTCTATCTTAGATTAACCATCGTCATAGCTGTGGAGAGGACAGTCCACCCCGCTATCATCAAAACAGAAACATTTCGTGTTGATTACAGAGCTAGATTCAGCATATTTGTTTTTGGAACCTTTGTTAAACTCTTAAGGTTTCTACAGATTCTTGTCTCCCTCCCTTTCTCCCACAGCCCTCGCTGGGCCATTCCATGCTCCCTGGTTCATAATGATAAGTGCGAGGAAAACAATCTAACAGCAAAGCTTCTACGATTACTCGAATCCCAAAGCAGCTCACAGAGGTCACCAAGAAAAAGAACTTATACCATTTCTCAGATCAAGAGTTCTTCAAGATAGGAAGGCCAATAACCGGAATTGGTGAGACTGTAGATATGGACTACATACTTATTATCTACATTACTTTTAGCGAAGTCCGAGGGAAAAACAAGCGTGCTGTTCACAGATTTTTCAAGCACAAGTTCAAATTCATCGTTTTCTATATAATTAAGGTTTTCTAACCGTGACCTTAGTTACTGTTGATGGCAGACATACCTGGATCTACCCCGGATGAGGTGCTAATTAGATAATATGTAGCAGGTTATATCTTTTTTTCTATGTCTGCATGTAGATTACATTAAACATACAGAAGTATACTTTTTTTTTAGGGCAATCAGAAGGGTGCATATGAAGTTCATCCTTAACCACTACCTCAACTATATTTGGGGAAACATCTGCTGTGTTCTTTACTCACTTTATTTTTGTGATTGAGAACACATTAACTTTGTGCAGTTTTCCTCCTTTTTTTTTTTTTTTTGCCTATTTCTTTTAACATCTTGGTGAAGTATGCACTTCCTTCTAAATTCCAAAACTAAATCATCTTACTTCATCTAATTACCTTTGATGCTTTTCCTTCCTCCTATTAACAGAATCTCCTTCTCATCAATGTTGTTTGTTAGTATATCTCTTTGGCTGCTGTAGCAAAGACAAAGTAACATTGAGTTAAATAACATGGAGATTTCACGCAAGAATACAAGGATAAATAATCCAGATCTTACATGAAAGGTCTGTAATATTAGAGACTGCCGTCACCGCGGTCTGGCTACCATATTGTAGTCTGATGATTGTTACTATAATGGCTGTATCCTACTTAACAGGAAAGGTATAAGGGAGGGTAGAAAGCATGCTCCCTATCCTTAAAGACCTCACCTAGAAGTTGCACAGAGCACTTCCAATTCACAGCTAGAAGCTACTCACGTGACCTCACCTAGCTGCATGGGAAACTAAGAGAAACATGCTTTTGCTGGAATATGTGACATACTAAAACTTATCCAATTCTGTGAAGATAAAATACAGGATTACTATATCCTATTTCTTTGCTATATCCTATACTATTTCTGTGATTTCTGGGGAGGCTTTTGTATACAGTAGATGCTGAACAAATATAGCTATGTAGAATATATGTTGAAGGTTATGATAACATAAAAAATTATAGTTGTTCTTTCTTATGAGACAGAGACTCCTGAAAATCTTTTATGACTCTTCGGATGTCAAGAAACAGAAAACCACCTGGGGATCTCATGAATCTTAGAAAGAAGTAGAACTAGAAATTTCAAGTGGAAAATTAGGCTCCTCTGCATCTCTCAGGTGCTATACAATCACTCTGTGCTCTCATTCTCCTGAATTGGCTGTAGTTATCTACACCATTAACTCCATCCAACCTCTGGCTTGATTGATTTATACATATAGTCGGGTAATGGCCACCAGTGTAAACTTTTATTGTGACCTCCCAGCTGTAGCACATTTTACTAACAGAGTCTTTTATGTATCAAAGTCCTGGAGTTGGAATAATAATAAACCAGCTTCTCATTTCTAACAATTCCACAAATCACTGGCCAACCTATATGAGTTTTCTCCAGAGTCAGGCGTTTGCTCTTGGCTTAGTCAGCATTTGCCAGGTGCAATTTTGTTTGTTTGTCTCACTTAGAAAAAAAATAAAAAGCAAAGTTTAAAAGGCATGTTTGTCAAAGGGCAGTTATTCTATCAAAATGAGAGATAAGCCAGGCGGTAAAAAATGTCAGTAGTCCACTCTGCAAGTCGTTTGCCAACGACAACGTCATCATCACCATCATCTTCATCAATCATGATTCATCCTTATAATATCTGTCATTAACTTTACACTTTGTGGAAAGAACTCTATGAGATAAACACTGAAGCACATTAATGCAAATAACAAATGATTGAACGTAAGACCATTGAAAAGGTGAATGACTATAGTTTCTAGTGCCCGTAAAAGGACTAAATAATATCACACGGGGCAGGAGAGGGCTCTTTTAAGCCTAAAACACTGCAGAGAAGAAAAGAGAAACAAAAAATGTTAAAAGAGAAAAATAAGAAGAGAAAAGAAAGGGATGAATTAGAAAGAAGAAAGGAATACATAATAAAAGGAGAATATATTTGTGTTGAGAGCTGCATGCAGGCATAAAAAAAATGAATTTCAAACATTTTCAAAAATTAGCTTGAGCACCACTTAGTGATATCAAAGACACAAATTCCAGACTGAAAGACTTTCGCGAAATTGTTTATGCAAGGAATTTTTATAATAAGCAATATCAAAGTTTCAATAGTTGTGGTTTATACTATCTCAAGAAGCAAGGACAAATTCAGGTTATTCATAGACTACTTCTGTTCACATATTCCAAACATATTTATTGAATGTCTAGTATGTGTCAAACACTATCGGCCTTGAAGTTGGGCCGAGTCTCAGTCAGCAGTTTTTTTCAGCAAACCAGCCTTACAGGTGTGTCAAATAGTAAATGATCTAGGTGCTTTGAATGTAAAGTTACCCAGAGGTAAAGGACTCTCTTCTGGGAATAGTGGTCTCTCATACTCTCTTTCTGTAATTGTTAAGCAGTGACAGAATTCTTTGGCAAATTTTGAGCTTATTTGTTGACCCACTGAGAAAAATGTCAGAGATTTTGGTGCCTGAAGTACTGGTATTAACAGGAGCTATGAAAAGTTCATTTATTTCATAATTGTAGGCAATCAATATAATTGCTACATTTAGGGGGTCTTCTCTGAAAACGTGTTTATGATTTTTGGACAAAAGACTAAAATTTTTTAAAAATAAAGCGGGTTATATAGGTACTGTGATGGTTAATTTTATGCATCAACATGGCTGGGCCATGATGCCAGATATGTGATCAAACATTGTTCTGGACGTTTCTGTGAGGGAGTTTTTGGATGAAAGTAACATTTAAATTGGTGACTTTTGAATAAAGCAGATTGCCCTCCACAAATGTGAATGGGCCTCAACCAAGCAGTGGAAGACCTGAAGAGAACAAAAGATTGACTTCTGTCAAGAAAGAGAGAATCGTGCCACACAGCCTTCAGACTTGAGGTGCAACACTGGCTCCTGGTTTCTTAGCCTGACAGCTTTTGGACCTAAACTGAGCAGCAGTGCTTCCTGGGTGTCAATCCTCCAGCCTGCCCGTCTGCCCTGCAGGTCTTCCAGTCTGCCGGTCTGCCTTGCAGATTTCAGACTTGCCGGCCTCTATAATTGTGTGAGCCAATTCTTTAAAATAAATATTTTTCAATATATATATATATATACATATATATACACAGATCCTATTAGTTATGTTTCTCTGGGGAACCTTGACTCATACAGATACAAACACATTTCCTACAAATAGTTTTACCTCATTCACAGACATTGTAAGTTTGAAACACACATTTCAAGGCATAGTTTCTGAGGCATTGTTTTCAGCTTGTCTAAGAAATTTGTTTCTAACACCATCTCTAAAAGCAGGTATTTTGTTTTTCCCCTTGAATATCACACAAAAACTTGTATAAAGCAAACGATGACTCATATGTCTCCTAAGGGAAAATTCTGAAGTGCTTTTATGTACCCTTTTCAAAGCAGACAGTCTTGGCAAAATTCCTTTGAAACTGAACTGATACGGGGTAGAGACAGATCAACATGTTGGATCTAGTACTTAAACCTCAGTTTGGCTGATCTTTATCTTTTGCTGTGAGAGTTAAGTAAAACGAGGTTATATTTATAGATTCATGACTCCTCTGCAGAGATCTATATATTTTCATTTTTTCTTTGCTTTTAGGCTGTTGTTAATTTCTTTAAGAAATACTTTCCCCCATATCCATCATTAATTTTTAGAATTTATTTATTTGTGTCACTCTTGTATCCTCGGTCCATACTGTTTTTGGAGTGCTTGGTTAATAGAATGGTTTGAAAAAGCACATTTAGCTCTCAGTTCAACTGAGTGAGAATGACACTGAAGTCCTTTCGTCATTTTGCGATGTCCCTGGTAAATATTCTCACGATTTGCTGTTTCTGCCAGTTATCACTCATACTGTTGTTCACTCCATCCACATGAGCTGAAAGTATCACTGCTGTCCCTCGAACTTTGAATGATGACCTGAGGTAACCAGAGTCTCCCGTGAATCTGGTTCTTCTCCAAATTCTAACTCGGATGTGGCTCCTTTATGTTTACTGTCTTGGAAAGATGATTTTGCTACTTTGATTTTGTAAAGTTATCCAGAGTCCTTTACCTCCGGATAACTTTACATTCAAAGCACCTAGATCATTTACTAATATTTGACACACCTGTGAGGCCAGTTTGCTGAAAAAACTGCTGACTGAGACTCAGCCCAACTTCAAGGCCAATAGTGTTTGACACATACTAGACAATCAATAAATATGTATGGAGTATATGAACAGAGGTAGTCCATGAATAACCTGAATTTGTCCTTGCTTCTTGAGATAGTATAAACCACAACTATTGAAACTTTGATATTACTTATTATAAACATTGCTTGCATAAACAATTTCATGAAAATTCGATATGTTGAAGTATATCATCATATCTTCCACCATACTCTCTGACTTTAGGTCCCCAGATACTTCTAGCATTACTTACCCCAGATACCTGGGGGAAAGTCCAATTAAGCTGAAACAAAGTACATTTGTGTGACATTGCTCAGCTTCCCATCAATAAATGTCCTTTGACCCCAAGCCAACAAACTCTCAAGATGCACTCACGTGTGCTCAATCCCTCTGACCTTTGGATAAATGTCTACTTACCCACTTTGAGAATGACCTTTTATTTCCCACTTTGACGGGGGGTTTTAAGCCTGCTGTTCCGTAGCCCACATCCTTACTATTTGCAACGTCCCTTTGAGCTGCTTGATTCCTGTAGAGATGGAAAATTCCTTTTAAGCAGCTGTATCCTACACTCCTTTAACCCAGCTACAGGTGTTGGTTGCATAAGATCTTTGTTAAGTTCAAACCACCAAGGTCTCTCAGGACCTCTCAAACTCTCAAAACATTCCCTCCATTAAGGGAAATTTTGTTAACCCTCAATTCCTTGCTTCCTGTCACTCCACATTAATATTACGGTTTGGTAAGATTTCGCTTGTATAGCAGCATCTCTATACTTGCATGTTAGTTCATATTTTCTTCTCCTTTGATATGGTTGGTTGTCATAAGTAATGTTTAAGAAACAGTAAACTGAGGCACAAAGAAGCCAGTAACTAGCCCATGCACAATATTGAGTGCGTGGAGTACATGGGAGTTTGTTTCCCCCCACTTTATCATGCTGGCTATATGCACGGTCCCATAGGTCGTGTGTACATGTGGAGCAGAAAGGTAGGAGTTGAGAGTTCACACAATGACAAAAAGCATGATGGCTGTGTATTCGTGGTTTATATCATTATGTGTGTCTGCATGCACACACACACGTACACACACACACAAACAACATCAATATGCTCCTTCACTTCTGTGGATAATGTTAAGACATTTAGAACCTACCGACAGATTATCTCTAATCAGACAATAAAGTGGTTGTTTATAACCAAGGAATCTAAAGAATATTCTTCAATATTGTCAATTTTGGTGAACGTGGTAGGCCATTCACTAAGAATGTAGCCTGCTATTTAAATGAGAAAATATAGAGTGTTGATTAATGGTTTAAAAAAGCACATTCTGGTTGCTTGTCCCTTTTTGGAAGTCAAATTATAATAGGCACTTATCGTTAAGTGAAATAAGTAAACCATGGAATGAGCTGATTCCTAACCCATTAACAAACTATTCACTTTCTCCAGGTAAAGACAGAGATCTAAACAAATTTAGCATCACGAGATCAATGTGGCTCAAATTTTAAAAAAAATCATGGGTATTATTTATTGCATATTATTTTCACTCCTAAGGAATACCTTTGGGACTATGACATAATATTAAATAGTTTGTGATTTTTTTATAATTAATAAACTTAATTTTAAAGTTTTAGGTTCTCAGCAAAACTTAGCAGAAAGTAGAGAGAGTTTCCATGTACTCCCTGGCCCCTGACATAATCTCTCCCACTATTGACAACCCACACTACAGTGATGTATTCGCTACAATCAATATACCTATATTGACACATCATTATCACCCAAAGTCCATTGTTTACATTAAGTTTCACTTTTGGAGTTGCATATTCAATAGGTGTTGACAAATGCATAGTGATGTGTATCTGCCATTCACAGAACAGTTTCATTGCCCTAAAAATCTTCTGTGCTCTACTTATTTATCTTTCTCCCCCTCCTAACCTGCCTGGTATAACTCATTTTTTACTGTCTCCATAGTTTGGCTTTTTCCAGAATGTCATATAATTGAAAGAGAAAGTATGTAATTTTTTTCAGATTGGCTTCTTAGTAATACAATTAAGTTTCTTCCCTTTCTTTTCATGGCTTGCTAGTTCATTTATTTTGGGTGCTAAAAGTATTGCATCATCTGGATATACCACTGTTTATCCATTAACCTACTGGAAGAAATCTTGTTTGCTTCCAAATTTTGGCAATTATAAATAAAGCTGCTATAAGCCTCCATGTACAGGTGTTTGTGTGGACATAACCTTTCAATTCATTTAGGTAAGTAGCAAGGAGCATGATTGCTGGACCATATGACAAAAGCATGCTTAGTTTTTTAAGATATGGTCAAACTGTCTTCCAAAGTGGCTGTACCATTTTGCATTCCCACCAGAAATAAATGTGAGTTCCTACTGTTCCTTGCCAAATTCCTTGGCAGCATTTGATATTGCCTGTGTTTTGTATCTAGGTCATTTTATTTTATTTTATTTTTATGTATTTTTTATTTTTTGAGACGGAGTCTCGCTCTGTCACCAGGCTAGAGTGCATTGGCACAATCTCAGCTCACTGCAACCTCCACCTCCTGGGTTCAAGCGATTCTCCTGCCTCAGCCTCCGAAGTAGCTGGGACTATAGGCACATGCCACCACCCCCAGCTAATTTTTGTATTTTTAGTAGAGATGGGGTTTCACCATGTTGGCCAGGATGGTCTCAATCTCTTGACCTCATGATCCACCCACCTCGGCCTCCCAAATTTAGGTCATTTTAATAGGCAAGTAGTGGTATCTCATTGTTATTTTAATTTGCAATTTGTAAATGATCTATGATGTTGACATTTTTTCATATGCATACTTTCCATCTGTATATCTACTTTCGTGAGGTGTCTGTTCAAGTCTTTTACTCATTTTTTTAAAAACAAGTTGTTGGTTTGCCTGTCGAGTTCTGAAGCACTTTTTGTGTATTTTGGATAACAGTCTTTTATCAGATATGTCTTTGGAAATATTTTCTCCCATTCTGCGGCTTGCCTTCTAACCTTTTGATGTTGTCTTTCACAGTGTAGAAGTTTTAGTTTTAAGGAAATCCATTTTATCAATTGCTTCTTTCATGGAATGTGCCTTTTATGTTATACCTAAAATATCATCACCATACCTAAGGTCGTCTAGATTTATTCTTGCATTATCCTTCTCAAAGTTTTACAGTTTTATAATTCACCTTTAGGTCTACGATCTATTGTTAATGTTTACAAAGGATGAAAGATCTGTGTTGAGGCCCTTTTTGTGTGTGCCTATGGATGTCTCTTTGTTCTAATACCATGTGTTGAAATGGTCCCTTTGTTGAGTCCGTTTGTTGAGTCCCTTTGCTCCATTGTATTGCCACTGTCTTTGCTCCTTTGCCAAAGATCAGTTGACTCCATTTATGTGAGTCTATTCCTGGGCTCTATATTCTGTTCCGTAGATCTATTTGTCTGTTCTTACACCAATACCATACAGTCTTGACTAGTACTGTTTTATAGTAAAGTCTTGAAGTTAGGTAGTGTCAATCCTGTGACTTCTTCTCTTTCAGTATTATTTGATTTTTCTGGGTATTTGGCCTTTCTAAATAAAATTTTGGAATCAATTTGCTGATATCCTCAAAATAATTTGCTCAGATTTTGCTTGAAATTGCCACTCCTGCCTTTTCTTTGATTAGTGTAACATGGTATTTCTTTCTCCATCGATTTTATTCGTATATTTTTATATATTACATGAAGTAAGTTTTTGTAAACAATATGTATTTGGATCTTGCCTTGATCTACTTTGACCATCTCTGTCTTTTAATTGGTGTACTTAGACCGTTGACCCTTAAAGTGGTTGTTAATATAGGTGAATTGATATCTACCATATTTGTTACTGTTTTCTACTTGTTGCCCTTATTTTCGGTTCCTATTTTGTCTTCCATGATTTTTCTTCCTCTGGGGTTTTCATTGATTCCATTTTCTTTCTTTTCTTAGCATATCAATTATATATTTCTTTTTTAAAATTTTGGTGGTTGCTCTAGAGTTTACAATATACATTTACAACTAATCCAACTCCACTCTCAAACAACACTGTATCACTTCATGAGTAGTGCAAGTACTTTATCAAAACATATTACTGATTCCTTCTTCTATCTCTCATATTATTGCTGTCATTCATTTCACTTATATATAAGTGTATACATGAGTGTATATATGTATATGTATATATAAGACATATATAAATATTTACATATGTATATATTACATATACAAATATTTACATATGTATATATTACATATACATATATAATATATAATCAAATACATTGCTACTATTATTATTTTAAACACTGTCATGTGTTAGGTCAATTAAGAATAAAAAATGGAAAATATTTTACTTTCATTTATTCCTTCTTTGAGGCTCTTCCTCTTTTAATGTAAATCTGAGTTTCTGACCTCTACTATTTTCCTTCTTTCTGAAGAAATTTTTTTTAACATTTCTTGCAATGCAGGCAACGATGCCCTTGGCTTTTGTTTGTCCGAGAAAGTTTTATTTTTCCTTCACTTTTGAAAGGTAATTTTGCAGGGTAACAAGAGTTCTACACTTTTTGTTTTGTTTTCTCTCAACACTTCAAATACTTCACTCTGTTAATTTCTTGCTTGTATTTAATTCTTGTATGCTCCTCTATAGGTAAGGTGTGGTTTTCCTCTTGCTCTTTTCAAGAGTTTGTCTTTGTCTTTGATTCTCCAAAGTTTAAATATAATATGTATTTTTTGATGCAGTTTTTTTAAAACATATCTTCTGCTTGGTCTTCTCGGAGCTTCCTGAATTTGTGGTTTGGTATTTGACATTAATTTGGAGGAAAGTCTCAGGCATTCTTGCTTCAAACAGTGCTTCTGTTCCTTTCTGTCTTTCTTCTCCTTTGGCATTCCCATTACACATTCGTATTACCTTTTGTAGTTGTCCCACAGTTCTTGAGTATTCTGTTCTTCTTTTTTCTAGTTTCTTTTTTTTTTTTCTCTTCACTTTTCAGTTTCAGGAGTTCCTATTGTAATACACTCAAGCTCAAAGATTCTTTGCTCAGATGTGTCCGGTCTACTAGTAAGTCCAGCAAAGGCATTTTTCATTTCTGTTAGTGTTTTTGATCTCTAGCATTTTTTTAGATTCTTTCTTATAATTTTCACCTCTGTTTATACTGCCAATTTGTTCTTGCATGTTGTCTACTTTTTCCATTAAATTCCTTAACGTATTCATCACAGATTTTTAAAAATTTCTGACCTGACAATTCTAACATTCTTGCTGTATCTGACTGTGGTTCTGGTGCAGGTTCCATCTCTTCCCTTTTTAATATGCCTGTAATTTTTTGTTGGAAGATGTGCATGATGTTCTGGTAAAAGGAATTGTGATGAATGAGACTTTGATAACAGTGTTAAGGTGTGAAGGGAAGGGATGCACACTGTGGTCCTATGATCAGGTTTCAGTCCTTTGGTGAGCCTGTGCTCATGAACTGTGAACTTCTCAAGTGCTTCTCAGTGTTTCTCCCCTCTTAGGTGGGACAGGATGGCTAGAGGGCATAGAATTAGCTATTTTCTTCTCCCACTTGGAAGGCTAGCGGGAACTTGAGTTGAGCATTTTCTTTTCCCTAGGTAGGTCAGACTCTGATAAAACCCCCAGCAGATTAGGTTCTGGTACAATAGCTTCTCTTGAGAGCAGGCCTTGTGAAGAATAGACTGTTCCGGTGTGTTTTAAAATGGCTCCTTTTCGTGAAGGACCTCTTCAAGGAGAACTACAAACCACTGCTCAATGAAATAAAAGAGGATACAAACAAATGGAAGAACATTCCATGCTCGTGGATAGGAAGAATCAATATTGTGAAAATGGCCATAGTGCCCAAGGTAATTTATAATTTATAGATTCAATGCCATCCCCATCAAGCTACCAATGACTTTCTTCACAGAATTGGAAAAAACTACTTTAAAGTTCATATGGAACCAAAAAAGAGCCCGTATTGCCAAGTCAATCCTAAGCCAAAAGGACAAAGCTGGAGGCATCATGCTACCTGACTTCAAACTATACTACAAGGCTACAGTAACCAAAACAGCATGGTACTGGTACCTAAACAGAGACAGAGGCCAATGGAACAGAACAGAGACCTCAGAAATAATACCACACATCTACAACTATCTGATCTTTGACAAACCTGACAAAAACAAGAAATGGGGAAAGGATTTTCTATTTAATAAATGGTGCTGGGAAAACTGGCTAGCCATATGTAGAAAGCTGAAACTGGATCCCTTCCTTACACCTTATACAAAAATTAATTCAAGATGGATTAAAGACTTAAATGTTAGACCTAAAACCATAAAAACCCTAGAAGAAAACCTAGGCAATATCATTCAGGACAGAGGCATGGGCAAGGACTTCATGTCTAAAACATCAAAAGCAATGGCAACAAAAGCCAAAATCGACAAATGGGATCTAATGAAACTAAAGAGCTTCTGCACAGCAAAAGAAACTATCATCAGAGTGAACAGGCAACCTACAGAATGGGAGAAAATTTTTGCAATCTACCCATCTGACAAAGGGCTAATATCCAGAATCTACAAAGAACTTAAACAAATTTACAAGAAAAAATCAAACAACCCCATCCCAAAGTGGGCAAAGGATATGAACAGACACTTCTCAAAAGAAGACATGTATGCGGCTAACAGACACATGAAAAAATGCTCATCATCACTGGCCATCAGAGAAATGCAAATCAAAACTACAATAAGATACCATCTCACACCAGTTAGAATGGCCATCATTAAAAAGTCAGGAAACAACAGGTGCTGGAGAGGATGTGGAGAAATAGGAACACTTTTACACTGTTGGTGGGACTGTAAACTAGTTCAACCACTGTAGAAGACAGTGTGGTGATTCCTCAAGGATCTAGAACTAGCAATACCATTTGACCCAGCCATCCCATTACTGGGTATATACCCAAAGGACTATAAATCATGCTGCTATAAAGACACATGCACACGTATGTTTATTGCGCCACTATTCACAATAGCAAAGACTTGGAACCAACCCAAATGTTCAGCAATGATAGACTGGATTAAGAAAATGTGGCACATATACACCGTGGAATACTATGCAGCCATAAAAAATGATGAGTTCATGTCCTTTGTAGGGACATGGATGAAGCTGGAAACCATCATTCTCAGTAAACTATTGCAAGGACAAAAAACCAAACACCACATGTTCTCACTCATAGGTGGGAATTGAACAATGAGAACACATGGACACAGGAAGGGGAACATCACACACTGGGGACTGTTGTGGGGTGGGGGGATGGGGAGGGATAGCATTAGGAGATATACCTAATGCTAAATGATGAGTTAATGGGTACAGCACACCAACATGGCACATGTATACATATGTAACAAACCTGCACATTGTGCACCTGTACCCTAGAACTTAAAGTATAATTAAAAAAATATATTTAAAAAACAAACAACAACAACAACAACAACAACAAAAAACCAAAAAAACAATAAAATGGCTCCTTTTCTCCTCTGCCTGACAGAAGCAGGAGGGGATTTTTTTTCCCTGACATTCATTGTGAGGACCTGGTAGGTCTCCTGGAGGGAAAACTCACTAAAGTGTGAAGGCTGTCCTATGATTAGGTCTACCTGAAATTTTTAACTCTCATACTTGTCCATATCAAGCCTCCAGCGAGCTGTCAATTATAGTGTAGTTTTCCTACTTCTGCAGTAGTTCATGTGGAGGTTCCTACCGGTGAGTTTCTGCTGCAGTGAAGTGTGATTCTCTGTATCTGCCTGTCTGTCTCTCTAATTTTGGGAGTAGCAGTGTTTGAATTGAGTGACCTGAAATCCCTGATAGATGTAAGAGTTGTTGAGTTCTCAGTTTGTTTAGCTTTTCACTTGTTAGGGTAGAGTGGTGACTTCTAAGCTCTTTATATGCCCGACTGGAAACCAGGAATCTGTGGTTTGTGATTTTTCCTAAATAGTAAATTATTCTTCCCCATCTAGAGAAAATTTCTTTTCTTTCTAGTTTGAAGAAAATAAGGCCATTATTGATAATGTAATGAGGCCATTAGCATAATATTTCAAACTTCATTGATTCTTTCTCAAGTGCCCAAATCATGCTGTTTGTTGATTTGATTCAAGAAAAGGCCAGAACATGTGTCCACAGGATTGTATATCACTCTTGCCAATTAAAAAGAGAGACCAAGGTTAGATTGTTTCCTGATGAGCAGAAGCAAAGCAATGTACCTAGTTTTACCTGTATGCGGTAGACATCTGTACAGGCTGATGAATTCTTTTTATATTTAAAGCACCCTTCGGACAATCTTTGGTCAATCAAAGTCACTTTCCTGGCCCTGGGAAAATGTCAGGAAAATAATAACACGTATTTCTTGGTACTTACCAGGTCCTTGTAACAAAATTTGCCTTTGGTAGATGCCTTAGTAGGTTTTCAGTAAGTAATTACAGATTTAAAAGAATAGAAAAGTTCAGAAAATAGTTTAGCACGCACATTAGAATAATCCATGAAGCTTTTAAAACTACAGATACTGGGCTCTACCTATTAGGTTTTTTGATTATGTAGACCTGAAGTAATACTTAGATTTATGGATTTTAAGAAATTTGAGCAAATAATACCGAAGCATATGAACTGGGCCAACTCGATGGGGTAAAATATACACGTCACCTATTTGGCAGCTCCTCATGAACTATTTCCTGTCTTACTCAATATTGATGTAGACTAGATGAAGATGGAACCACAAATGAGATATCTCACCGATATTGTGACACCATAGCATAAGTAGGGGCTATGAAATCATTTTTACATCGATTTGAATTCTGGGTTGCCTATATAATTGAGCCAGCTTCCTCTTTCATAAAGAGGAGATACAACTACCCATAGAGTTCGCGTAATGATTAAATAATCATGTAATGAAACTGACCCAAGAGCTGGTGAAGAGTTGGTGTTGAGTAAATAGTTCTCTCATATTACTCCCCGTCTCTGCCTATGCCACACTTGTAATACAACATGTGATTGAATATGCTGAGAATGGTGGGGCCCACCACACAGATACGCCAATTCTACTGATCAAATCAATAGCAACAGATTTGCTGAGGGTTCCAAAGAGAAACTGGTTGAATTTTTTTAATTAAAATGGCTGGTTACTCGATTATTATTGATAGATTATTACTAAGAAAAAAGGTGCTTTGTTTTTAGAATTCTTATTTGGCAGCATTTATTATGTTACTGCACACACACAAAATGCATGTGTGCACAGCTGTGTGTATAAAGGTGGAACGATCTTATGCAGAGAAATGTCTTCTGACTTTTCTTTTTAATCTAAGTAGTGTATGCCCTGATACACCCTGTATTTTCTTTTATCCATGTTCTTTTATTTTCCGAACTTTATTCTATCTCAAACCAGGTTGTGATGCTTTGCTAAATTTTTCCTGTGAGAAAATGATTTTGAGGTTGTCAATCCATCAGGCAGGATGACTGGGAAATATTTGAAAGAAGATACAAAGTGTACTTACCCGGAAGCTGAAAATATAAAGCAGTGTTTTCTACTTGCCACTATAAGAATGCATGACAAATCCATTGTTATCCCAACTTCACAGCTGTAACCTATTCTACATACAGTGGGTCACACAGACCCTGTGGTTGTCACTAACAGTAGAATCTATGTATTGTTACAAAACCACCAAATATCACGGCACTACCAAACAGGGAAATGACAATTATACCTAGTAAGACAAAGTATATCAAAAGGTTCACGATGTATTCGCCACGTAGTTGGACAACTTTGGCAATGAGGCTAAATATGCTCTTTTGATACGCATTGGGGTATGGAGGGGTATGTTTCTTTCCATTTTCATTCTATCTTCTAGCCAGCTTTCTTACATATGTGTACAGCTGGCTGTAAAAAAGATAATATGAAAGAGCATTTATCAATTATCAAAATGGAAAACAGGAAAAATAAATTATCCAAGGAGACTAGCTCGTGCCAGGCACTGTGAAAAGTGCTGAGGATGCAGAGTCAGATATGTTAGAGTCTTTATTTTTAAGATGCTAGCAATCTACAGGAATACAAAATAAATCTCTAGTATACGTGTGGCTTGCACAGAATGGAGCTGCATGTGGCATGCTGTGGTAATACAGAGACATGCAGGAGTTAGGGGATGCTTATCTGACGAGATGAGAACTGTTGGTATATAATCCAGAAGATTGGTGGCACAAGGCGTTTTAGGAAGAGGAAGTAACCAGCTCAAAGCCACTGAGGCAAGAATGAGTGTGGGGCTTCAAGGAACTCGTGTCAGGGTTTTGAGTCAGGGTAGTAGCAGCAAGAGATAATACAGATAGGGCAGGCAGGATCAGGTCAGAAAGATTTTCTAAGCCACATAGAAGACCCTAAGTTTTATCCTGAAAATAACATGTTACCAGTATAAAAGCAATGAACATATTTACAGAAAAGTGTTGTCGCAGCGTGGAAGATAGGATGAGAATAATATTAGAATTACGTCCCTTTGGTTAGATGCTGTAATACTGTTACTCAGCTTTTACTCCCTTAGATGATTTCCTATGAATGTTGCACGAGGAGGACGTTAAACTGCACAGGAACAGATCGTCACTATTTCTGTAACCATGGACAAATAATACATCTCTCAAAAGCAAGTGAGATTCATGTCTGCCTCCAGGGACGCTTCTCATTAGATAAGGGCCGTGCTATAATGGCACTCATGCGATAGCATGCTGTGCATGAAGACTTGTGGTGGAAAGGCATTTTCGACAGTTAGAAAACAGAATGCACCTTCCACTGTTTGATCCAGGAATGCAGTCGCAGGTGCTGCCAAAGAAGAAAAGCTTCTGGCACTCTGTGGGTAAGGTCTCTGATTATTGCTTCTTGCTTACTTCAAAGATGGCCATCATTATCTGAAGCTCACATCTCAGGATTGAACTCAGACCAAATCAAGAAATAAACTAGCCCATTAAATTGTAGAAAGTTTTATTGCATATGTTCAAAGCTTTGCGTTTCAGAAGTCCCTGAAAATGCTGAAATGTGGCATGAAGACATTTGGAAACTACTAATAACGATCCCAACCCTTTTACTTCACTAATTGTCTTAATTCTTACAGAAAAGGAGAATGGACTTTTTCTAAATAGTTCCAAAAGACTGACCTAGAGAACGTGAAAGGAAATTATAGGGAAGTAACTTTTGTTTTAAAATAATAAAAATATTTTTAAAACTTAAAGCTTTCCAATTTTATAAAGCAGTAAATTTTCTGTGGTCGGCAGTTAGATTAGATGTATGTTTGTCTGAGTACTGGCTCCAGGCAGTGGGGAAAGTTTTTTATATTTTTCCAATTTTTAAACAATTTTTGTTCTATTGAAGCAAAGTGAACATACCCATGTAATGGACGTGTAGTTCTAGAAATAAATATTGTGCATGAAGATGTAAAAGTGAGAACAAGAAACTGTAAAACCAATAACAACTTTTCTAAAAGGTTAATGGATTTGATGAAAAGTCTGTCTTTACCCTGAGACTAGGTTTTGCCTCTATTTAGGTGTTCAAATCCCCTTTTTATTGGAAAACAATATTTGTAGATTTTAGGTTTTATTGGTTGCCATCTCTATTGTCATTAACTTAACAAAATGGATGAGTTATCGAAACAACATTTGTTTCTCTGGACACTTCCTGAAATGCATGTCTTTCTTCCGCCACGAAATCCCAAAATGTAGGAAACCATTTATGAGAGATAACTGAAAGGCTATTGACTCATTGGATAGTAAGGAATGGACAAATTTAAAGTTTGTTTCCAACCTGGAAATAAAACCAAATAAATAAAATTTTATTCCAAGCTTTAAAATTTTTCTCTTTATTGTCTCCATTTAAAAGAAAATATTTTTCTACCTGTTTATCTTTCTAGGAGAGAGTAGATCTAAAGTATGTATTTATATTTATTTTTATTTAGCAAATGCAGTTTCTCCTTTTTACAAATTTTAGCCTGTGTAACTCAAGAGATGCTGTCTTTAAAGTGAAGTAGTTTACGACTTCATATTTAAAAAAAGAACTGCAAACAAATTAAATTAGGACATTTGCAGCTATTGCTTGAATAAACTATACATCTGAATTTAACACAGCAAATATAATAGTTTGGGAGAAAATAAAGATGCATGTATTTTGTTTCCAAGTGAAAAGCCTATAAAAATTTATAAAGGATATTATGTATTTTAAAGTGACTATTATCTAAAAAATTAATATTTTCTGCTTTGCCGTAATTGTAATTTGTCAGGAAATTTTACAATACAAGAATCCTAGAATCATTGCAAATTGATTACTACTCCTGGAAAAGCAACTCAAAACCACACTACTGATGATAAATTAGCTGCATTATTTTTGCTTACAGAAAGATGGGCATTTACAGAATGATAGTTGAGCAGAACTGACTGTTTGCCCAATCAAAAACTCTGTCTTTCATGCTTTATCTCGCAGCCTTGAATAATGTCCTCATTTTTCAAAACTTTGTTATTACGTGCCTGCTCAAGTCCAGAAATACGATTGTGTCCTCTTTGCCAGTTTGCTACAGATAAAAAGGAAAATCTACCAATCTAAGTCTAGATAAGATACATAACTTATGAATCTATTATTTCTCATGATGGTAAAATAGATCAGAAAGAGGCATCCAGGAAAGGAGGATATTGGACATATGGTAAGTGCTTTAAACAGATAAGCCACAATTTTGTATCATGTGCAACTAAAGCCTCAGAAATATTTTTCAAAGACTCTGTCTAAAGTCATTGAAAACTAAAAGAAAAATGAAAGAAGAATGGTAGTAATTAATAAATGTTTATTGAACATAGCCTGTGCAAAATTCTGAGAATACAAGGAAGGATACACCAGAAATAACTGGGAAATGAACTCACGTGCTGTTATAATTATGAAAACTTCACCCGTAGCTCCACTGACATGCAGTCTTTGAAATTACTCCTGGCCTGCCCATATAACACACTTCTTAACTTTGTAAGTGATCAAAGAGAATTTAAATTGAAATGACATATATTATTTATAATTATTAAATCACCGAAAATTAAATATAAAATTGTTCGCTGCTGGAGAGCTTGTAATAAAAATGCAGCAATTATACATTTTATGTGGCGTTACAGACTGGTACAATCCTTTTGAAAGGTTATCCAAAAAAAGCCTTTAATGAGCAATACATTGTTCATATTTTTTTAAACACTAAAGGATTTCTTGCTCCTGGGAATTCATTTGGAAAAAAATAAATTCCTCAGGGGAAAAAAAAAACACATAAATTACTATGCCCACTGCAAAAAATTTTAAAAATAAGATTATTGTAAATGCAATAAATAGGAAGACATTAAGAAAGTTACAGAACGCCAGTTCAGTGGAATATAACATCATCATAAATATTTTGTTATAAAATAATTTGGCAAATTTCTGGAGATATTTGTTGTAGGGACCTCTTCTGGCAATGGTGGAACAGTTTGTAGCAGACTAACACTTTCACTATGACTTATGAAAGTCAAGAAAAAAAACCCCATGAAAATCTGTAAGATATTAGAGAATTTCTAAGCTACCAGGATATGAGGGGCCAGATCAAACAAAGAAGGAAAATTCATTGAAGTGTTTCCAACTTTCTGCATTTTTTTACTCTTAATGCATTTGCCCATTTTCAGTATGGGTCAAGAGGCCAAGAGGGCGAAGAACTGGCCAGAGTAGATGCTGGCAGAGAAGCCACTTGAGTTTCAAGACAACCTCTTCAGCGTGGAAAGATAAAAATTTGCTTGGCGTTACCAAAGCAACCTGGGGTTGAAAGAATAAGATCTTGGAGAGTAGAAAGGTGCAAGTAAGTCACCTTGACACTGAACACATGTTTAACCACCAAAACATTTACCACTGCAGTTGTAAATGGCAAGAAGCTAAGAACTACGTAGAAAGTGACTATAAAAAAGAGGAGAGTTTTTAGCAGTCTTCGGATGCTGAGAAAAGAAATGGAGTTTAGGCGCCACCAAGAAGGAGAGCTCTAAAATACAACCCAGGCTGTCAACTGATAATTCTGGAGAGCTTTCCTCTAGGAAGATGGAGAAAAGAGTTTCCACCAGACTGCAAGCCAGCTTCAAGTCAGTTCAGGCATGATTAGATCTAGGTGATTTGTTCTTTATTACTCATCAGAGTAGAGGGTAAATCAACTCTAGAGAGGGGTAACTTTATCCCAAGCCTATGGAAAATATATTTTGACATATCAAGAATTAGGATCAAGAGAAAGGATGTATGGTAAAAACAAATCCAAACTCTTCAGAGGATTATAATAGGATTCAGACTTGCAAACAACATTCACAATGTACACAGTGTAAGCAACAACAAGGAAAACAAAAACTCAAAGCAGAAAAATGCAATCAATTTTCAAGAGAAAAGACAAAATGGAGGATACCAAGAAGACCCACATGTTGAAATTAGCCTTCAAGGACTTTTAGTAGCTATTATCACTACGCTCATTGATGAAAAATAAATTACTGATTTCTTATTAGAAACTATAGAACCAAAAAGATAACAAAATAACATTTTCAGAGTGTTAAAAGAAAAATAATTCAACCTAGCATTCTACATGCAATGAAAATATTATTTAATACAGAGGGCAAATGAAGATATTGTTAAAAAATAACTAAGATAATTTATTGCTGGCAGATGTACGCTACAAGAAATGCTAAAGAAGTACTTCAGATTGACAGGAAATGATTAGATGGAAATTTGACTCTTTAGGAGGAAATGGCAAATGGCATCAAAATTTGTTAAGTATCTGGGTGATTATAAATGTCTTCTTCAATTTCCTTTAAAACACATGTATCACTTAAAGCAGAATTATGACATTTTCTTTTGTAGTTTATAATATATGTTAATATATTCGATAATTATAGCATAAACAAGGAAGGGTGATTATGTGATTACAGAATTTCTACATTTGTTTTATGAAATACTACAATATTAACCCTAACTAGACTGTAAAATATTATTAATGTTTATTGAAATACCTTGACAAACCACCAAAATAACAATACTAAAAGGCACAACTAAAGTACCAATAGAGAAATTAAACCAGAATTCTAAAAAACGTATTTAAGCAATGCAAAAGGCAGGTCAGGAGAAACAGAGACCAAAAGCACAGAGTGAGGTTAATGTTAATCAGTAAACAAACAATCATCATGTTTAAATTTGATCATGTAATTAATTGTTTAAACTTTAATGTAGTAAACACTCTAAAATTCTAAGATTGTTAGAATGGATTAAAAAAAGCAAGATCCAACTATTTGTTGTCACAAGTGATGCATTTTAAATATAGACAGAGGGCAGCTGAAAATAGACGGAACAAATACGCAATGCAAACAGCAAGCAAAAGAAGTCTAGAATCATTATATTAATATGAGATAAAATAGACTTCAAAATAAGCAGTGTTACAAGAGAGAAAAAAAGGGACATTTTACAATGATAAAAATGTCAGTACATTAGGATGAACTGAAAGTCATGTATCTATATATGCATATATATACATACATACAAATTGCATTTTTGGGTCTTCATTTCCTTATGAAGATCTGGTGACACATAAAACTTAAGTACATTTGTATAGTTTTTCCTGTTAATCTGTCCTATGTCAGTTTCTTTTTATTAGGCTCGGCTGAAAAACCCAGAGAGGGCAGAGGTAAAATTTTGCTTCTCCTACAATACGGATGAATCTATAGATAATATATCATGTCCATGGATTGGAAGTTTCAATATTATAAAAATGTCAATTGTTTCCAAATTATTCTATATATTTACTGTAATCCCAATCAAAATTGCAGTAAGATTTTATTTTTATGAAAATGACAAGTAATTCTAAATTATACATATGGAAATGCAAAGAGCAAACAATAGCCAAGACTATCTTCAGGATAAAAAACCTTGATGCCTAACATTGTCACTAATCAAAGTTTAATGTATTTAATGTAAGAGCTACAGTCATAAACAGAGTGCTGTGTTGGAAGGACTGACTAACAGACAAATGAAATAGAGTCCAAAAAAACTGATTGACACATATGTTCGCTCATAAGATGACACTAGTACATTGGAGAAACAATGTTTTTTAAAATTAAAGGGTCCTGGGTCATTTGCATAAAAAATAGCACAGCTTGAACTCTACCTCAAATCATATACAAAAATTAACTCCCAATGTACATAAAAAAATAGCACAGCTTGAACTCTACCTCAAATCATACACAAAAATTAACTCCCAATGTACTATTTATATGAATGCAAAGAATAAACTTGAAGTTTCTAGGTGATAGCATGGGAAAATATCTTTATGGCTTTGAGATAAGCAAAGACTTTTTAAACAGAATGCAAGAAGAATGTAACAACACATTGGAGGTCCTTTATATGTTATTTGCTTCTTGTCCCTTGCTGTATTTAGGATTCTTTCTTTACCCTTGACCTTTGGGAATTTGATAATTAAATGTGTTGAAGTAGTCTTATTTGGGTTAAACCTGCTTGGTGTTCTATCACCTTCTTGTAAATGAGTGTTGATATCTCTCTCTAGATTTTGGAAGCTCTCTGATATTATCTCTTTGAATAAACTTTCTAACCTGATCTCTCTATCTCTTCTTTAAGGCCACTCTTAGATTTGCCCCTTTGATGCTATTTCCTGTATCTTGTAGACATGTTTCTTTCTTTTGTATTCTTTTTTCTTTTGTCTCTTCTGCCTGTGAATTTTCTAATTTCCTGTCTTCAGGTACCCATTATTTCTTCTTGATCCATTCTGCTGTTGAGAGACTGATTCATTCTTCAGTTTGTCAACTGAGATTTTTGGCTACAGAATTTCTGCTTGGTTCTTTTAAATTATTTCTTTTTCTTTGTCAAATTTACCTGATAGAATTACGAATTCCTTCTCTGTGTTATCTCGGATTTTCTTGAGCTTCCTCTAAACAGCTATTTTGAATTATCTGTCTGAAAGGTTACATATCTCTTACTGTGGAATTGGTTTCTGGTATCTTATTTAGTTCGTTTGGTTAGGTCATGTTTTCCTGAATGGCCCTGATGCTTGTGGATGTTAGTCAATGTTGAGGCAATTAAGAGTTAGGTATTTAGCCGGGCGCGGTGGCTCACGCCTGTAATCCCAACACTTTGGGAGGCCAAGGGAGGCGGATCACGAGGTCAGGAGATCGAGACCATCCCGGCTAACACGGTGAAACCCCGTCTCTACTAAAAATACAAAAAATTAGCCGGGGGTGCTGGCGGGTGCCTGTGGTCCCAGCTACTCGGGAGGCTGAGGCAGGAGAATGGCATGAACCCGGGAGGCAGAGCTTGCAGTGAGCCGAGATCGCGCCACTGCACTCCAGCCTGGGCGACAGAGCGAGACTCCGCCTCAAAAAAAAAAAAAAAAAAAAAAAAAGAGCTAGGTATTTATTCTAACATTTGCAGTCTGGGCTTGTTTCACCTCTCCTTCTTTAGAAAGCTTTCCAAATATTTGAAGGGAATTGAATGTTGTGATCTAACTCTTGGGTCACTGCAACCATATCTGCATTAGCAGGCATCCCAAGCCCACTAAAGTTGTGACTCTTGCAGAGTCACAGAAGTTCTTCCTTGGTGGCCTTAGGTAAGAGACAGCAGAATTCCCTGGATTACCAGGCAGTGTTTCTTGTTCTCTCCTTATGTTCCCCCAAACAACTGGAGTCTTCTTCTGCATGCTGAGCTGCTTGGAGTTGAGAGAAGGGAGATGCAAGCACTGCCACTGCCACCGCTGCTGGGACTGTGCTGGGTCACATCTGAAGCCAGCACAATACTGGGTCTCATCAACGGCCTGTGACAACTACTGCCTGGCTATTGTTGATGTTCATTTAAGGCCTAAGGGCTCTTTAGCCAACAGGTGGTGAATCCTGCAAGGATTGTGCCTTTCCCTTCAGGGCAGCAGGTTCCTTTCTGGCTCAGGGTGGATCTAGAAATATACTGTGGGATTATGGCCTAGAATTGGAGACTTCAGGAGTCTGCTTGATGCTTTATTTTGCTTTGGCTTAGCTGGTACCCAAGTCGTAAAACAAACTCCTTTTGACTCTTTCTTCTCCTTTCCTCAAGCAAGTGTCTCTACCCACGGCAACCATAGCTAGGAATGTGCTGGGTCACACCTGAAACCAGCACCGTACCGAGTCTTACCCAAGGCCTTTCTGGACTACTTCCTAGCGACTGCTGATGTTCATTCAAGGTCCAGTGGTTTTGCAGTCAGCAGGTGATGAATTCTGCCAAAACAGGGTCCTTCCCTTCAGGGCAGGAGTCTCCCTCTGGCCCAGGGTGGATCTCCAAATGTCCTCTGGGAGCTAGGGCCTGGAATGGGTGCTTTAGGAGTCCATTTGGTGCTTTATTTTACTGTGGCTGTGTTGCTATCCAAGTTGCAAGACAAAGTCTTCTTTACTCTTCCCTTTCCTTTGCCCAAGCAAAAGGAGTCTCCGCGAGAGCTATGCGCTGCATTGTCTGCATTTGGGGAAGGAGTGACATAAGCATTCCCTTGGCTACCCCAGCTAGTGTATCACTGGGTCATGTGCACACCAAGTCCACAACAGCAGGACTTGCCCTGGAATTGTACTCCTTGTGGCCTGGACTGCCTTTCAAATTTATTTAGTACCCCAGAGCACTTTAGTCTGTGATGGTGGGGATAGCTGGAACTCAGGTTCCAACTACTGGAATGAACAATTCCTCTCTGTCTGGGGCAGGTCTAAATGTTCTGTCCATGGCTGAATTCTGCCCTGAGTTGCTTTCCACTGTGACAGGGCAGCACTGGATTCCAATGCAAAGTTCTACCATTACTTCGTTCTCCCTCTGCCAAGGATATGGGGGCAAGAGTTGATTTAGGCAATTCAAGACTGTCTTTCCTACCCTCTTCAGTGCGTCTTTCCTTGATATGATGTTAAAGCCAAGTACTGTGATTGCTCACTGGATTTTTGGCTCTTATTAGGGTGTCTTGTGAGGATAGCTGTTCATGTTGTGTTCCTGCAGGGAGATGGTTGCTCGAGCATTTTATTTGTATCTTGCTCTACCTCTTGCTCTCCATTTTAATTTACTCAACACTAACCACAAAGGAAAAGACTGATCAAATAAATGACCTTAAAATTAAGGCCTTTAGTTCTTCAGAAGACATTCTTAAGAGCGTGAGGAAGCAAACCACACAGAAGGAAAACAATGTTTGTGATGCATATATACGAAAGAAGATTTGAAGCCAAAATTAAAAAAAAGAACAAAATCAAAAATTAAAAATATTTCTACAAATATTTAAGAAAAAAGACAAAAATCCAATAGAAAAATGAAAAGGATTACACTTGCACCCAAACAGCTAAAATGAACATGGTCCGTGACACCAAGTGTTGGTGAAGATGTGGAATGCCTGGAACTCACATACACTACTGGTGGGAATGTAAATTGGTATAACCATTTGTGAAACTGTTTCATAATATGAACTACAGCTGAAAATATGCATATCTTAACCCAGAAATTTCTTCCCTAAGTAGATTCCTAACAGAAATGTATTCATATCTGCAGCTAAGCCATGCACAAGAATATCCAACAAAAGCATTACTTTTAATAGTCCCAAGCTTGAAATAATACAAATGTCCAAATAATTCAAATGAGAAAATGACTTTTAGGTTAATATCATGTAATATTATTTGGTAATGTTAATTAAAAAAACTGCTCCTACATGCAAAACGTGTTTGAATCTAATATGCATAATGTTGAGCAAAACAAGCCAGACACAAAGGTATCTACTCCGTGATTTCATTTATATACGTTTCAAAAATAGACAAAACTAGTTAATGGTGATAGAGGTCACACTATATAATGGTTAACCTCAGAGTTAAGGATTGGGCCTAAGGGGAATTTGATGATGTTTGTTAATTGAATTTTTTTGGGTGGGGGTTGGGGGTGCGGAGAGAGAGTCTTGCTCTGTCGCCCAGGCTGGAGTGCAGTGGTGCAATCTTGGCTCACTACAAACTCTGCCACCCCCGTTTAAGTAATTCTCTGTCTCAGCCTCCCAAGTAGCTGGGATTACAAGTGTGCTCCATCACACCTGGCTAATTTTTGTATTTTTAGTAGAGATGGGGTTTCGCCATGCTGGCCAGGCTGGTCTCGAGCTCCTGGCCTCAAGTGATTTGCCTGCCTCGGCTTCCCAAAAGGATGGGATTACAGGTGTGAACCACGGTGCCTGACTTGCTAATTAAATATATGGAATAAAAAGACGTGTGTTTTCTACAATATGAACAGTTTATGGGTTAACAGGTATCAAATGCTTTTCTTTACTCTGGTTCTCAAAAATAATCATGAGTATATTTAGTGAACTAAAAGTTTTCATTTATTTTTTGACAATATAGTTTTGTATTATTTGTTCACCTGGCTTCAACCCCTTGAGAATTCTCTCCAGGCCAGTAAGGGCATGCTATGAAACTTCTATGCATGGAATTCTAAGGACTCTAAGAGAAATCTCCCACTTTTTTTTTTTTTTCCACCGGTTACTCTTCTTTCGGGTCTTAATAATTTCTGTCTCGCTGCCTAAGACTTTCAGTTTGGAGTCTCTTCTGTAATTTCTTTTATATTCTTGATCCTGGCTACACACTTGTAAGACAATCTCTTACATCAACTTTGTTCCAAGTTTAGACTCTCTGATTAATTGCTAGTTTCAAAAATAACAAAAACTAGATTACATCTATCTCTATATCTAGGCCTGTATCCACACTTATCTCCATATCTATATTATCAGTCTATCTATATCCTGTAGGCAAAAACTCAGTTAAAAAAATCTACATATAGAAATAGAAAAATCTTTAGAAGCCTAGGCAATACTCTGTACCAATTTCTCGGTTTTGTTTCTCTCTGTAATTTAGTTTTATTTATCACCATATATATAGCTTTAAATATTTCACATATAGGTATTTTAAAGCCTCTGAATTGAATCATTGAAGTTTTGGGAAGGAAGAAATGAAGTGAATCTGTTTTTATCCCAATGCCAAATTCCCTCAGAGACAATGTGATTGGTGCGGTAGGGTCAAGTATTCGCTTTGCACTAATCAGCTCCGAAAGAAGTAAGTAGTAAGTACCTAGAATAAGGAGTAGGTAATAGAATAAATTTCCTGGAGGCAAAAAGCTGCCTGTATTGGGGGATGCTGTTAAGGAGGTATTTGCCAGGAAAGGGAGAGTAACTGTTGAATTAGACAGACACCCCAGTTATATCCTGTAGCTCTGAGCCCTACAGCTTGTGAGTTGTTCCTTGACATTGCTGGACTCGGCTCCATGTCCAAGAACTCTTAGCTACGTGTAGTGCCTCTCTCTGCAGAAAGTTTAAAAAAGGACAAATCAGTGAGCTGCTATATTTATGTAATGCTTATATCATCAGGCATCTGAGGTACTAAGCGTTATTAAAAATGAAATGATACAGCTGATAGGATTTTGCCACTAAAAACTATGGTCTCTAGCTTCAATTGAGCCTAGCAATGTTTTTAAATTATTATTGATTATCTCCTTCTTTTTTCTTCTACATGCTCCCTTACTTAAAAAATCTACTATTCTGCACACCACACCCCTTCCCCCTACCATCTACGTCACTACTTCTTTTTCAGTGCAGATGATTTGCCTCTGATTTCATAGAGACAACTTAGAATATTGAGCACGATCTTCTTTAACTTCCTGTGTCCACATCTATAAGCATCTATTGATGTACAAATATCAGCTTCCCTATGCAAAACTATCACATTTCGTATGCTCTCTATGTGATACCCCTTGTATCCACCAGGATATAGAATTTACACCAATGATTCTTTCCTCTTTCTAACATGCATTTTCATGTTACATCTTCTAGGGTTCACATTGACCTCATTTTAATAACAAAATCAAAAAAATTCCTAAACATCCTTGACTCTATGCTCATCTGGTTATTAGTTTCTTTTCATCCTGCAATTCTTCAGTGCTAAGGCCTTTCAGTGGATAATTTATAGTTACGGTTTCTTCTCCTTTGCTTCTGTACTAGTATGGCTATGTAAAATATGACTCCAAACTTAGTGGCCTGTAACATCTGGAATATTTAATCTGCAACTTGAGAAGGGCTCCACAGGACAGCTTATGTCTATGTTCAATGTATCAGCTAGAACGCTGAAAGGTTAGGTATGAAAACCATTCAAAGGCTTGCTCACTTAAGCAGTTGGTGCTGGGATTACAACTGAAATGACAGCTATGTCTGTTGGCCAGAATATCTATCTATACATGTACTCTCCATGTGGTCTGAACTTTCTCAAAACGTGGATAGTGGGTTTCAAGAACGAGAGAGGGGTGTCAGGGAATACGGGGGGAGATGCACAAAACATTTATTTCCTTTTATGATCTAGAGTTGGAAGTCACACGGCATCACTTCTGCTGCATTCTGTTCATTAAGGCAGTCACAAAGCCCTACCTAGGTTCAAGGAAATAGGAAACAGCCTCCACCTATGATGGTGTGTAGCAAGGTTCTGAAATATTTGGGATCAGCAATATTGCTGTGCCCACTTTTGGAAAAAGACAATCTACCAGAACTTTTCATTTTACTTCAACCTTTGGCTATCTGATTCGTCTTTCCACTGCAGTGAAACTCGTCTATAAACATCCCAAACGACTCAATTGCCAAATCATACGATATTAATTTTGTCCTAAGGTTATTTCACGTATCCCTGTAACGTTTGTCATGGTTTACCACTTGCTTTTCTTGACACATTTCCACTTCGGTTTCATTGGCATTTGTATCTCCTTATTTCCCTTGTGCTACCTAGCTATGCCTTCCCAGTCTCCATCTTAAGTACTATTTCTTCTACCTATATTTTACATTTTGATGTTTATGTTCAATTCTAGATCTCTTCTCATTCATCTATCTGGTCTGTATAAGCAATCACATACAGTCTCATAACTTAATCTACCTATTATATGTAGGTGACTCATGAATGTTCGGAACTCCAAATTTAAACCAATGTAATAAATTGCATGATAAATACCTGCAATTTTATGTTCCAGAGATAACTCAAACTCTACTTCTTCACAATTAACCTTATTCCATTCACTTAGCCCTCCTTACATCCTCCCCACACTCCCAACATTCCCTTATCGGGGTCTACTATTGTATTTGTAAAAATACTATTGTATTTGATAAAAGTCATCCCTTGGGAAGTTGGGTGTCATTCTTGATTCCCTCCTTTCCCACATTGCAGCATATATTAGTAACTATGTTCCATTACTTCTAGCTTCTCATGATCTCATACATTTTGCTCTCTGTTTTTTCTGTGGTTGACTTGGTTCAACCAATCATCATTTCTCTCATGGATCATTTGAATAGTCTTGTAACTGTTTTCCTTATTGTGCCCCCCAGTCCATCCCCCATATAGCAAGCAGAGTGATCACTTAAAATGCAAAATGCAACATAGTACTCTTCTGGGTAAAATTCTTTAGTGATTGTTCATTGTCTACCACAGTATGAAATCTGAAATCCTTACATGGAATAACAGATTTTCAAGCTGTGGGTATGACCCCTCCAGTTCAAATACGATTTTTCATCTAGCCAAAGAAGTGGTAGTGGCTACCATTTACAATGCATGATGTATAGACTACATTCATTATCTCATCAGAGCTTTATATAATAACATTCTTTTATATTGGAAATTAATACATAAATAATTTTAATATATATTTTATAATTAATTTATTGTTATAATTTTTACATAAGATTTTACATAAGAAAAAATTGAGATTAAGAAAAGTAAAGCTGATGGCTCATAGTCACGAAGCCAGTTAGTGGCATAGCTGGGTGGGATTCAAAAACAAGCTAGCCTACTGCTAAAGCCCAGGATTCTAACCTACACATTATGGCCACCATGAACTACTTGAAGTTCTCTGAATGTGCTAAGAATTTTAATCCAGGCATTATTTATATCTAGTTTACAAGAGAGAACTGAATCACATTTTTTTTTTAGTTTCCACACCTTGTATTCAAAGGAAATTTGTCACCCAATATTTTATCATATTTTAGACAGTAGATCTAAATCCTACAAGTGAGAAGTGAAAGTAGAAGGGCTTCTTTGCATTTTCACAATATTTAATGTTGGAAACTTTGAATATAAATTGAATTTTTCCCTGACAATTAGTTGATGTTTTTCCAACCTTTACAATGACATAAACGGTACTCGATGCATTGTAAAGATTTTTTTTCTTAAATAACTAAATGAAGGCAAGAAAGTTTTCAAGATGACAATTACAAAGTCATGAAACATATTTATTTTTCTCTGGGGGAAGACAGCCTCACAGCAAGGTTTTTGTACAGAGAAAAATAAACAATGCATTCTTTGTTGAAACTGAAGGTTTTTCAGTGAATTGAAAATATGCACATAACTAGGGTATGCATATTTATGCTGTTTGGAGGGTGCTCCATGTCATTTTATTAGGGAAACCAGATATAAATGGACACTGCTATGGTTTGGATATGATTTGCTTGTTTCCCCTGAAACTCATGTTGAAATTTCATCCCCAAGTGTGGTTGTATTGGGAGGTAGAGCCTAGTCGGAGTTTTTTAGGTCATGGAGGGATCCCTCATGAGTACATTAATACCCTCCTGCTGGGGTGAGTGAGTTCTTGTTCACTCATGGGAATTGATTAGTTCTTGAGAAAGGAGCTTATTAAAAAGTGTCTGGCTTCTTCGGTTTCACTCTCTTGCATCCTGTCTTGCCATGTGATGTCTCCGCACCTGTCTGCTTCCTCTTTGAGATTCTCCACCATGTGATAATGCAGCACAAAAGCTCTTGCCAGAAGTCAGGCCTATGCCCTTTAACTTCCCAGACTGTCAAATTGTGAGTGAAATAAACCTCTTTTCTTTATAAATTACCTGTCTCATGTATTCTCTTGTAATAACACAAAGCAGGCTAAGATCAGAGATAATAAGAAATCTTTGTGAGTTTTCTCTTGACCATTCCTGTAATTGCAACAGTGGTTCAAATACCTACATTCAGTTCAGAAGCGGACACGTACCTGTATTGGAAATACTGAAATATTTAAATGTTCATCTTCTGTTTGTCCTATTTAACACATACTAAAGTAACTTCCTTATGCTTTGTTCTTGATGAGATATATAAATCCATAATAGGCCTGTGCAGTAAAAATGAGTCGTAATAAAAAATCCCACTAAAGCTTGATCTATGTCTTACTTCTCTAGCTCAGCACTGGATCACCTGCCTTTGTTCAATAATCTCTTACATACCTACTCTGCTGCTAACAGTTCTTTCCCTAGCTTTGGTGATAAAAGTATCCGTAGTTTATGCTCAAAATTGTTAGCCTATTTTAAAGGAGATATATCATTTTTATTGTGAACATAGACAAAGTCAGTTAGCCTCACTGAACTTCAGTTTGTTTTACAGTAACATGAAGTAATAATAGCAATCTCATAACTTTGGGTGAGTATCCATGCCCTTCTTGGTGTATAACAGAAAAATTGTGAATATCCACCTGTAAGCTATGATTATTGTCCCCAACAATTCTATATTTTAAAAACGTTCTTATTTAATAGCTATTTTCTATGTTAAAAACTGAAAACATTTGGAATTTTTTTTAAATTATGAAACTTTAAATTTAGTAGTAAGAAGACACCTCTCATTATTTTCTCATCTATCAAATGGGGATAACAATAGCCCATGCACAGGATTGTTGCAGGGATTTATTGAAAAATGACATACGAACCCCTAAGAAGAGCACACGGCACATGGTAAGCACTGAGTAAACATACTATTATTATTCACATTGTGTAACCAAGGTCTACAAGCGAGCATCTGGAGGCAACAGGGACCGATACCGGAAATAATTTGTTGTTCTTATTACAGGAGGTTGGTTGGTTTTCTCCAGTGAATATGCCCCAAGGTATTGGGTATGAACATGCACTAAAGATTTGGCTAGCATATATAAAGAAGTATTGCCTTTTTTCCATTCACTCTATTCACTCCAGAAATACATTTTTAAACATTTCCCAAATACGGTATCGACGGGTGTTAATCCAGTGAACTTGACCTTGTAAGAAAAATGGAATTTCCCAATTAGAAGAAAACAATTCATCAAGTAGGAGACTTGAAAAGAAAAAAAAACTTCAAGGATTATTTATTTATAAACTTAAATGCTGTTTCTTAGGTGCCATACATTGTGCCTTAATCATATTAAATAATTTAGTGATCATAATACATGATGGTGCTAATCTCTGTTTCCATTTTACATACAGGAAAATTAAGGCATGCAAGGATTGAGTGAAAATTTCAATGTCCCACTGCTAATATGCCTGAAGTTGATTCGAATCCAAGCAGTCTGGATCCAGAGCCCTTGCTGTTAAGCATGACATACTTTTTCCAGAAACTTCTGATGTTTTCTCCTACATAGCTCCTTTCTGCATTCTGGTCAGTGTTTCACTTTTTAGTCAGTTCCCTTACAAGACTCATGCCATGGACACAACCTCCATGTGAGAACATTAACTTTACTCTCTTATCATCACTTGGCCAGGCGAGTGTACTTAGGGAAAAGCATCTAGGCTTGAGAATAAAAATTTTGATATTTTTTTTTTGCATTGTCCACAATTCATTATTTTTGTGTGTGTATTTCACAAAGGAGGCTCTGTGGTTAAATAAATTTGGGAAAAGCTAGGCTAAACAACTGAAATAGAATTTTTAAATCAGATGATTTCACAAAAATTTTAATGCGCTATATATAGGGATTCTTCACAGATGGGAATTTCACAAAATTAATTATTTTTGAGACAGGGTCTCACCATGTCACCTAGGCTGGAGTGCAGTGGTATAATCATTACTCATTGTAGCCTCAAACTTCTGGACTCAAGCAATTCTCTTACCTTAGCTTCTCAAGTAGTTGAGACTACAGCCATGCACTACCAAGCCCAGAAAATTTTCAAAACATTTTTTTCTTTTTTTTTTTTTTTGGAGAGACAGGGTCTCACTATGTTTCCCAGGCTGGTCTCAAACTCCTGGCCTCAACTGATCCTCCTGCCTTGGCCTCCCAAAGTGCTGGGCTGATAGGAATGAGCCACTGCGCCTAGCCCCACAAAATTGTTTTTATAATAATTCTTCTTATTTAAAAAACCTTACACAACTAATGCTTTGACAAAAAAAGATGTTGGAAATGCTTTGTGATTTACTTTATCTCAGAGCCATATTTTCTTATTTTTATAAAGAAGAGGTTATTTCATGATTTCACCTATATAAAAATTTTGTAATTACGATAAATAAAAAACAAAATAGCTTGTATTGACATTCATTTTAATTCATTACTATGTTTTGATCCATACTATCATCAAATATCTAATTTTTTTTCCCTTAGGCAGCTGAAAGATCAGTTAGAAAACCGGGCTGAAATCTGTATTTAAACTAGCATAGCACATACTCCTGCAAATTTGTGTCTTATCTCTTTTTTTTTTTTTTTTTTTTTTGGAAGACGGAGTCTCGCTCTTTCGCCCAGGCTGGAGTGCAGTGGCGCGATCTCGGCTCACTGCAAGCTCTGCCTCCCGGGTTCACGCCATTCTCCTGCCTCAGCCTCTCCGAGGAGCTGGGACTACAGGCGCCCGCCACCACGCCCGGCTAATTTTTTTGTATTTTTAGTAGAGACGGGGTTTCACCGTGGTCTCGATCTCCTGACCTCGTGATCTGCCCGCCTCGGCCTCCCAAAGTGCTGGGATTACAAGCGTGAGCCACCGCGCCCGGCCTGTGTCTTATCTCTTAATGGCAGGAAATCTCTATTACTTATCTTTGTACTCCCTGGGGCTAGCAGAGTTCCTTGAACAAAATAGGTCTGGATGAAATGAAACTAACATTGCAAGCTTTTTCAGAGAATTTTCAAGTGGAAATGTTCACTGAGAGTGTCATCAATATTTTTTTCCAGAAACATTGCAATGCTTTTGTAATATAAGCTATACATTTCTTAAAACTAATGAAAGCTTGATTGGTGACCAAATACAGAAAAAAAAATTTATCAGTAAGCAGAAAATGACTTCTGAAGATCTAAACAGAAGTATTTAAAATGAAGTGTTTTGGCCGGGCGCGGAGGCTCACGCCTGTAATCCCAGCACTTTGGGAGGTGGGTGGATCACCTGAGGTCAGGAGTTCGAGACCAGCCTGACCAACATGGTGAAACCCCCGTCTCTACTAAAAATACAAAAATTAACTGGGTGTGGTGGTGCATGCCTGTAATCCCAGCTACTCAGGAGGCTGAGGCAGGAGAATTGCTTGAACCTGGGAGGCAGAGGTTGCAGTGAAATGAGATCATGCCACTGCACTCCAGCCTGGGTGACAGAGTGAGACTCTATCTCAATAAATAAATAAATAAATAAATAAATAAAATGTTTTGCCAGCACAAGACAAGGATGACTTCTCTCACCACTCCTAATCAACATACTAATGGAACTTCCGGCCAGGGAAATCAGGCAAGAGAAAGAAATAAAGGGCACTCAAATAGGAAGAGAGGAAGTCAAATTGTCATTTTTTGTAGATGACATGATCCTATATTTAGAAAACCCCATCCTCTCATCCCAAACGCTTTTTAAGCTGATAAGCAACTTCAGCAAAGTCTCGGGATACAAAATCATTGTGGATAAGTCACAAGCATTATTGTACACCAACAACAGGCAAGCAGAGAGTCAAATCATGAATCAACTCCCATTTACAATTGCTACAAAGAGAATAAAATACCCAGGAATACAGCTAACATGTGAAGTGAAGGACCTCTTCAAGAAAAACTACAAACCACTGCTCAAAGAAATCAGAGAGGACACAAACAAATGGAAAAATATTTCATGCTAATGGATAGGAAGAATCAATATGAAAATGGCCATACTGCCCAAAGTAATCTATAGATTCAATGCTATATCCAATGTCAAACTACCATTGACATTCTTCACATAATTAGAAGAAAATTATTTTAAAATTCATATGGAACCAGAAAAGAGCTCATATAGCCAAAACAATCCTATGCAAAAAGAACAAAGCTGGAGGCATCATGCTACTAGACTTCAAGCTATACTACAAGGCTACAATAACCAGAACAGTATGGTACTGGTACAAAGACAGACACATAGGCCAATGGATATAGAAAACTCAGAAATAAGACCACACATTTACAACCATTTGTTCTTTGACAAACCTGACAAACACAAGCAATGGGGAAAGGATTCCCTATTTAATAAATGGTGCTGTGAGAACTGGCTAGCCATATGCAGAACATTGAAACTGGCCCCCTTCCTTATACTCTATAAAAAAATTAAATCAAGATGAAATAAAGACTTAAATGGAAAACTCAAAACTATAAAACCCCTGGAATAAAATCTAGGCAATACCATCCAGGACATAGGCATGGGCAAAGACTTCATGACTAAATCGCCAAAAGCAATTGCAACAAAAGCCAAAATTGACAAATGGGATATAACTTAACTTCTGCACAGCAAAAGAAACTATCATCACAGCAAACAGGCAACCTACAGAATGGGAGAAAATTTTTGCAATCTATCAATCTGATGAAGATTTAATACACAAAATCTATAAGGAACTTAAACAAATTTACCAGAAACAAACAAATGACCCCATGGGTCCACGTGGGCAAAGAACATGAACAGACACTCGTTAAAAGAAGACATTTATGCAGCTAACAAATATGAAAAAAAGCTCAACATCACTGGTCATTAGAGAAATGCAAATCAAAACAGCAATGAGATACCATCTTATGTCAGTCAGAATGGCAATTATTAAAAAGTCAAGAAACAACAGATGCTGGTGAGGTTGTGGAGAAAGAGGAATGCTTTTACACGTTGGTGGAAATGCAAATGTAAATTCCAACCATTGTGGAAGACGGTGTGGTGATTCCTCAAAGATCGAAAACCAGAACTACCATTTGACCCAGTAATCCCATCACTGGGCATATACTCAAAGAAATATAAATCATTGTATGTTCATTGCAGTGAAAGTTCATTGCAGCGTATGTTCATTGCAGCACTATTCACAGTAGCAAAGACATAGAATCAACTCAAATGTGCATCAATGATGACTGGATAAAGAAAACGTGGTACATATTTACCATGGAATAGTATGCAGCCCTAAAAAGGAACGAGATCATGTCCTTTGCAAGGACATGGATGAAGCTGGAAGCCATTATCCTCAGCAAACTAACACCAGAACAGACAACCAAACACTGCATGTTCTCACTTAGAAGTGAGAACTGAACAATGAGAACACATGGACACAGCAGGGGAACATCACACACTGGGACCTATTGGTGGGTAGGTTGGGGGAGAGAGAGCATTAGGAAAAATAGATAATGCGTGCTGGACTTAATACCTAAGTGATGGGTTGATAGGTGCAGCCACCCACCATGGCACATGTTTACCTATGCAACAAACCTTCACATGTACCCCAGAATTTAAAATAAAAATTAAATATAAAATGAAGTGTTTTTGGTTTGTCATTTTCCTGTGTTTTCCTAAACTTGCAAAATAATTTCTATTAAATGTGATTTTCAATAAAATCAAACAATTCTCTATTTGTATTGTGATAATTTTTTTCAACTGATATGTCTCTTGAAATCCAGGAACTTCAGTCTATGGTGTTCAATGCTTTGTACTGAATTTTGACAAACAACATCAAAGATTTGTTTAACGAGCCATATTGAGTTCCTACTGCATAATTATCTACTCTTCCTGTCATCAAAGTTCAACATTTCATAGGTCCTAAAGTTAGCAGTCAATATTCTGACGCCCAATCTTGTTAATGCAGACCATCACCATCATACACATAATGGTCTTTAGTGGAACATAGAAAAACAAGAAAATTGATTTTATTTATATTTATCTCATTGCATAATTAACAGTATTGTTACTAAAAATATGGGGATCCCTTGAGATCCCAGTTCATTATCCCTGAAGCCATATGGATCAATGTCCAATGTTCGAAAACTGAGGTATTCGGAGTAGCTCCACCTCTGTAAGTTATTATGTAAACATGACTTTCAAAGCATAGGGCCATAGGAGAGAGTAGGTATCAAAATTATTATATAGCAGTGGTTCCAGGGTGAATTAACCTAGGCAGACAATATTGCTTATGAAAAATGCTGCTTATTTATCCCCTCAGGAGGTGCAGATATAGGAGTAAAATATAAGAAGAAAATACCTTCCTCCAGGCTGAAATTTGGAGTCAGCCTCTGTTGCCTGTTAACACTCAGGCCCAGGCAATTCTATTTTAATACCTTTCTCACCATACTGACTTGTTATGTTATATTTAGATATGACTTATACAAATACAATTTTTCCACAATGGTGGAATATAAAATTCCTTGGAAATACTACCTTTTGTTATATGTAGTTTTCTCCTCTGTATCATATGTAATTTTCTTCCCTGTCTCTGCCCATAGTCATGTACCTACACCACTGCTCAAAGATTTTTTTTTCTCCACAAACATTTTCTCAATATGAAATTCTCTGGTTTTAAAACATTAAGTGATGATGACATATATGCAGAAATTAAATGCAAATGTGTGACTTTACAAGGTCTACAAAAATTGTAAATGCTTGGTCTATTCTTCTTTGTTTTAATAGCAATTGTTACATTTCAACAACAATTATTTGTTCTAGGTTTACATTATGAATGCCTAAAGACAAAAGTAAATCTCTTCCAAATGTGACCTACTCCCCTAATAAAGAGGATATTTATTTCATATTACTTTTGTATAATCTTTCCAAAAATATATTACATATACTTTTCCATAGAAAGATATTAGAAGATATCAGAATGAAGTGAAAAGGCCAGTAATAAATATGTAGTGGTTTATAATAATGACTTTAATTAGAAACTGTAATTCTAGAATTAGGCCCTACAAAAAAGATAGACATGCGGAAAAACTCTTGTCAGAGTAAACTTTACTTTTTTTTAGATATAGAATATATATATGTGTGTATATATATGTGTGTATATGTATATATAGTGTGTGTGTGTATATATATATATATATATATATATAAAATTATTTTTTTTGAGATGGAGTCTCACTCTGTTGCCAGGGATGGAGTGCAGTGGCACAATCTCAGCTCACTGCAACCTCCGCCTCCAGGGTTCAAGCGATTCTCCTGCCTCAGCCTCCCGAGTAGCTGGGATTACAGGCACCCACCACTACACTCAGCTAATTTTTTTGCATTTTTAGTAGAGACGGGGTTTCACCATGCTGGCCAGGCTGGTCTCAAACTCTTGACCTCGTGATTCACCCGCCTCAGCCTCCCAAAGTGCTGAGATTACAGGCGTGAGCCACCACGCCCAGCCTAGAATCTATAATTTATTTTGAAAATATTTCAAAAATTATAAAAATAAAACAACAAAATCAAAACAGGGTATGCACTATAAATATATATTTGTAAATTTTATAAAACTTCTGTTGCTTAATCAAGAAGAATTAACAGAAAGCAAGAGTAAATGATGAAGAAAGTTTGCAACAGAAATAAATCTATGTGTGATCCAGATGTTGAAGTTGTGAAACAGGACATTACAGCATGTTACTGTGTTCACAGAAACAGAGGAAAATGTGGAGACAACTGGCCTATGTAAAAAAAAATATGACAATACTGTATATGAGAAATTAATAACGGAAAATAAAAAACCTTGTATATTTATTTGAGCAACTAATTAGACCTTGCAGGAGAGAATAATCGTAAATTAGAAGACAGGTCAATAGAAAGTCTGCAAGTTGATGCACAGACAAAAATAAAATTACAGGAGTGAAAAGAGCATGAAAAGATTTAATATAAATATAATTGGAGTCACAGAAGGAAGATGAAAAGGAACTGGGAAAAAAGCTATAGTTGAAAAAAATAGTGGTTGGGAATTTGCCAGAACTAATGAACCATGTCAAGTCAGTGTGATTCAAGAATTTCTAAGAATTCTAAGAAAAAGTGTGAAGAGAACCATTTCTAGGCACATAATGGTAAAATCTGCTTAAAAATACAAAGGGTATCTACGACTTTTTCTGCAAGAACAAACAGAAGAGATGTATTATTTTCAAAGGGACATCAATGGGAATGACAGTTGACTCATCAATAGAAATGGTAAAACCAAAAACAAGAAATGGCACCCTTAAAGTGCTGAAGAGAAGTAACTGCCAACCTCAGATTCTACACAAAGCAAAATTATTAATTATTAAGTAATGTAAACTTGTCATTTTAGACAAAGATTTAAATAATTTATTGTCAGCAGACATGCACTATCTATAAAAACACTAAAGAGTACTCTTTAGACAAAAAGAAAATGCTTTCAGATGGAATCACAGAAATGCAGAAAGGAAAAAAGCATCGGAAATGCTAAATTATGGAAACACAAATTTTGAGTACATTAGCCAGGAGACAGAAACCAAACCAGTTATTAGAACAATGAAAATGTGATGTGAAGAATTGCACATTTCAAAGATAACTAACTACTAAAAAGGATGAACGAAGACTTAAAGGGGTCCATTAGTAGTATGTGCATACAAAACAAATGTAAAATAGCTGATATTTCTAGGTTGAGAGAATATAGAAAATAAAAAAAAAAAAAAAACTGAGAACTCAAGAGACAGCTTCCCCACCCCGAAGCTAAGATGCAGACTTCTTTAAAGAGAGCATGGGTACCACAGCAAATGCTGCCTAATAGCTGTGAAGCAAGATGCCAGAGGTAACAGGGCCGGAATGATCTTTAGAAATGTCCTACCAGTGCTGGGACATGTGGGCAGGCTAGAGGTGACATACGGAAAAAACCCTCCAAGCGGGAAGGTGGTTGCCTGATGGTGTGGCCAGAGCTGCCAGGCAAGCAGTGCAGTGGACCTTCTCAGAACCTGCCATAAGGTGGGGAGAAATGGGTTCAGCCATGGCTGCCAAAACAGAGAAAATGGTGCACTTGGAAATAGCCAATGGGTGAGGAGAGCAAGTCCTGAAGGTTTGGTTGAAACTGGTCTGTGAGGTTTGCAGGGTGGGGTAACTAAAAACATGGAATACCCCAGCCAGAACGAGTGTCTCCTTGTTGTTATGGTCATCTATTGTCATCACAGTGTCCTCTATTGACAAAGTCTAGCATTACTCCAGATGGCAAGAGGAACATTCAGAGGGTGCCACTGAATTTGAGAAAAGCAGGCAAACAGGGTTGGGTTTGGGGCTGAGAAACAATCAGTTTATAATTGATTTACTAATTATCTGTCTTGAGTAGTTTCATAGTATGTGTGACTGCAATGCATGGTAAAAATAGGGTAGAAGTTGGATATGAAGTAAAAATAGTTTTGTTCTAAAAACGTTACAAAATGGAAAATTAAGGTACATTCTAACTTAAATTAGTACATTTATTGTACTAATTTAATATTTATTGTTACCTCTAAGGAAACAATTAGGACAGTAAAAGAGAGTGTAATTAACAAGCTTAATAGGGAAACAAATACTGAAACATGCTTGATCCAACAAATAGAAGATAAGACAGTAATAGGAAAAAAAAAGAGATGGAACAAAGAACAAAAAAATATGATAAATTAAAATAAAAATAAATTAGTATTTTTATTATGCATATAAACTAAACATCCAGTTAAAAAGAAAGATTTTTATATTAGAGTGAAAAGCATAAAGACAGATAAAGATTGAAAGTAAAATGATGAAAAAGATAAACTATAAAATCCATGATTAAGAGCAAGACTGAGAGCTATACTAATAGAACACAGCTTAGACTTCAGTGTAAGAAGATATTACCAGGAACAAAAGATACTTTTCACAATAATAAAAGTGTTAATTCAATAGAAACATACTATTCATAATCCGTATGCAATTAATTACATGGATCCAAAATATCCATAGCAAAAACTGGCAGAATTATAGGAGAAATAGGAAAACCTATGATTACAGCCAGAGATTTTATCATACCTCTGTCAGTAACTGAGAGGAAAAAAACAGACCAAAAGATTAGTAAGAGGTAGACACCATAATTAACAAAATGTTCTAACTTACATGTTTAAAACACAGCATCCATGAATGAAGAAAACACACTGTATTCAAATACGCATCGTATTAGTCCATTTTCACACTACTATAAAGATACTACCTGAGACTGGATAGTTTATAAACAAAAGAGGTTTTAACTGACTCACAGTTCCGCATGGCTGGGGAGGCCTCAGGAAACGTACAAACATGGCGGAAGGCGAAAGGAAGCAAGCACCTTCTTCCCAGGTGACAGGAGAGAGAAAGAGCACAGAGGAAATGCCAAGTACTTATCGAACAAATCTCGTGAAAGCTCACTCACTATCAGGAGAACAGCTGAGGAAAACTGCCCCGCTAATCCAATCACCCCCACCCAGGTCCCTCCCTCAACACCTGTGGATTTCAATTCTAGATGAGATTTGAGTGGAGACACAGAGCCAAACCATATTACGCATGGAACATTTACCAAAAGTGATAGATTACTATGCCATAAAACAAATCTTACGATAATTCTGAGAATTTGCTGACTACAGAGAACTTAAGCTAGTATGGAATAATAAAAAAGATAGCTAGAAAATCCCCATATGATTTGAAGTTAAGCTACACACTTGTAAGTAACCTATGGGTTATTTAAAAATAAAAATTTGAATATATTCAGAATAAATTATTTCAATATGACTTATCAAAACATGAAGAACAGCTAGAGATATATGTTTAGATATAAACCCATAAATTAGAAAATAAGAAAGCTGAAAATTAATGATTATAATCACCTGTCTCAAAAAGCAACAAAAAAACAGAAAATATCACAAAATGTGTCATAAAGCAAATAAGGCAATACAGTAGACTTCAATGAAATAAAAACATACATAAAACAAAGGAGGCCCAAAAAGTTGATTGTTTGTAAAAACAAATAAAATGCTGACTTCTTAGCAAAACTGACCAAGACAAAAGAGAGAATGAACAATCTCTCTTTGAATCAAAGACCTAAATAAATGACGGAATATTGAATATCCATAGATTAGTAAATTCAATATTGTAAATATGTTATTTCTTCCCAAGAATAGATTTATTTATAAAAATATTTATATTTGTAAAATATTTGCTTATATCAAATGTTTTAAGGCTACAAAAATTTAGATTCAATACAATCCCAATTAAAAGCCCAAGACATTTTTTGAGGTGGGCTGTTAAAAACTGACAAGCCAATTTCAAAATGTTTATGGAAACCTAAAAGACCAAGAATAGCAAAGACAATATTTTAAAAGAACAGAGTTGAGCTAGGATTTATACTATCAGGTATACAAACTTAGTACAGAGATAGGACATTTAAAACAGTATAGCACTGTGCAAGTAGTGATAAATAGACTGATGAAACAGAAAGCTCAGAAACAAACCCACTTACATATGGTCACTTTACAACAAGTTGACACTGCAATGCAGTGAAGAAAATATGATGGTGTTTTAAATATCTGATGCTAGATTGATTGGTATAATTAAAGGAGATAAAAGAACCTTAACTTCTAATTCACATATATAAAGATATGATTTTTGCACCCAACTGTGAAATTTAACACAATAAATCTTCTAGAAGATACCACTAAAAAAAATGTTGTGGCCTTGAGATAAGCCAATATTTTAAAAACACGAAAAAAATTCATCACAAAGGAAAAGATAGAAAATTGGACTTCATTAACATTTTTAAAAATCCGTTCATCAAAATCTCCATTAGCAGAATGAACACTCCAGCCACATAATAAATAGGAATATTTGAAATACAGATATGTTATAAAGAACTAAAGCCTATGGTATGTACAAAATTTGTATTGTCATAAAAAAGACAGTAGATGCTATAGAAATATTAGTGAAAGATTTAAACAAAATGAATATATCCTATTGACTATAAGCATACTGAAAGGTGTTCAACCTCACTAATCATAACGAAAATACAAATTATATCCTCAATCAGATGCCATTTCATACTCACCTGCAAAATTTTAAAAATTGACAATATCAACTGTTGATGAAGACGTGGAGCAACTGCAAGTCTCTCAGACATTGCTAGTACAAGTGTAAATTACATCAACTACTTTAGAAAAGTGTTTTGTAGTATCTACTAAAGCCAAAGATATGCATTTCATAGTCCTGCAATTCTAAACACAGTATAAACTTCAAAAAGTATAAACCTCTCATTTTGTTCTCAAAAATGAGAACAAAAGATGTATAAGAATGTTCATAGCAGCATTAGCACATTAGTTCCAAACTAGAAATAAATGTTATCAACATTTAATGGTAGAATAAATATCAACAAAAGAATGAATGAAAATATTTTATATTGATTCAGTCCAGAAATAAAAATGAAAAAATTGCTGCTGCAGGCAACAACATGAAGGAATCACAATAAAATACTGAGAGAAGGAAGTCAGACACAGAAGAGTACATGTAATCTCACTGTATGCATGTACATTACAAACACAGACAAAAATTAATTTATCATGCGTCTTACTCTGTTTGCTGCTGCTATAACAGAATACCACAGACTAGGTAATTTATAAACCATAGAAGTTTATTTGGCTCATGGTTTTGGAGACTTGGAATTCCAAGAGCATGATGCCAACATCTGGCAATGCATTTTGTGCTATGTCATCCCATGGAGGAAGGCAGCAGGGGAAGTGAGCACAAAACAGGAAGAGGATGAAGTTCAAACATCATTCTTTTTATCAAGAACTTACTCTCATGATAACTAACCCATTCCCACAATAACAGCATTAACCCATTCATGAGGGCAGAGCTTATGACTTAATCACCTCTTAAAGGTCTGACATCTGTTTCACTGTTTCAATGGCACTTAAATTTCAACATTAATTTTGGAAGTGACATTCAAATGATAGCATTCCTTCCATGGCCCCCCAAAACCCATGTCCTTCTCACATACAAAATACTCTCATTCTATACCAGTAGCCCCAGTGTCAGCTAGTTCCAGCATCAACTCAAAAGTCCAAAATCCAGAGTCTCATCTGAATCAGACATGAGTGAGACTCAAGGATCAATTAATCCTGAGGCAAACTACTCTCAGCTCTAAGACTGTGAAATTAACAATTTAAGTGCTTCCAAATCCAGTGGTGAAACAGGTGCAGGACAGACAACTCCATTCCAAAAGGGAGAAATAAGCAAGAAGAAAGGGTAATTGATCCCAACAAAGTCCAAAACTCCACAGGGAACACCACTATCTTAACACTCCAGAATAATTTCCTTTGACTTCACGTCCTATATCCTGGGCACACCATTACTGCCGTTGGGCCTCCAAGGCCCCAGGCAGCCATGTCCCTATGGCTTTTCTGGGCTCAGCCCATGTTTCATCTCTCTCCATTGGAGTCTAGTGCCTGCAGCTCTCTCAGGTTGGCATTGCACACTCGTTGCTCTACAGTTCTGAGGTCTTAGTGATGGCCCCACTCCCACAGCTCTATTAGGAATTGCCTTACTGGAAACTCTCTGTGGTGACTCCTACCTCACATTTCCACTTGGCATTGCCCTAGTAGGGTAGGAGTTCTCTATAGTGGCTCCATCTCTGCAAGAAGACTCTCTGGGCCCATAGGCTATCCACAACATCCTTTGAAATACAGGGTGAAAGTAGCCACGCCTGCACAGGTCTTGCATTCTGCACTACTGCAGAATTAGCACCATGTGGACACCACCAACATTTATAGCTTGTAACCTCCACAGTAGTGGGTCGAAGTATACCTGGGCCTGCTTGAGCCATGGTTGGGGGTGCCTAAGGGGCATGGTGCTGGAATGCAGGAAGAAGAATACTGAGGAAGCCTTGGGTAGTGAGTCCACAGAGGGTGCCCCAAGCCCATTCTCCCAAAACATTCTGCCCTCCTAGAGCTCTGGACCTGTGATGGGAGGGGCGGCCTCCAAGATCTAAATGCCTCTGGAGTCTTTCTCCCATGGTTCTGATAAACAGCACCTAGCTCCCTTCTAGCCATATGATTCTCTTTAGCAAACAATTACTTGGCCATACTCTTAGTATTTTCTCTCAAACATGCCTTTTTACTTTTCACATGTCCAGAATGCATATTTTCCAAATCTTTTTATTCTGCTTCTCTTTCAGTTATAAATTTCATCACTAAGTCATTTACTTTCTCTCACATTTCATTGTATGTTTTCACAAGTAGCCACACAGTAGCCAGAGTGCTTTGCTCCTTAAATATTTCTTCCACCATATATCCTAGTTCATTACTCTTAAATTCTGCATTTCATAGAGTCCAAAGACAGGGACACAATTCTGCCAAGTTCTTTGCAACTGTATGGCAAGAATACCTCTACTCCAATTTCCAGTACCTTCTTCCTCATTCCCAACTGAGACCACATCAGAATGGTTTCTCTGTCAATATTTCTACCAACATTCTCGTCATGACCACTTAAGTAACCTCTAAGAAGTTTCAGACTCTTCCTACAGTTCTTCTCTTCTTCTAAGTCCTCACCAGAATTGCCCTTAAAGCTGCATTCACCAGAAATCTGGCCTATTTCTAGCTTGCTCCTCCCAATTCTCCCAGCCTCTATCCACTTTCCAGTTCCAAAGCCACTTCCATATTTTCAGGTTTACGTTTTGTTTTGTTTTCTTAATGGCAACAATCTTATTCTCAGTACCAATTTTCTGTTTTTAGTACATTTTCAGCTGCTGTAACAGAATGTCAAAGACTGACTAATGTATGAACAATAGAAGTTTATTTGGCTCACAGTTATGGAGGCTGAGGAGTTCAAGAGCATGGCACCTAATTCTGGCAAAGGCCTTCATGCTGCATCACTCCATGGTGGAAAGCAGAAGGGCAAGCAAGTACATGAGTCAGAGAGGATGAAGGCCAGACTTCTTCCTTTCATCATGAAATTACTCTCAAAAAAACTAATCTACCCCTGCTATAACAGCATAAATCCATTGAGGAGGACAGAGCCTTTATGACCTAATGATCTCTTAAAGGTCCCATCTCTCATTACTGTTACAATGGCAATTAAATTTCAGCATGAATTTTGGAGGGGACATTCAAGCCACAGCATGATGATAGAAGTAACAGAAGTAAAAATATCATTTCCTTAAGACGGTTAATGACTGAATGGAGGCATGAGCCTTGACCTAAGTAGCTACTTCTGTGAAGGCTAAAGCAACTCCATCTTGGATACAAATCCATCATGTTGACTAATCCCGGTCTGGAGAAGGCCTCTAAGCTTTCTGTTATATCTACTCTTCCTTGTGTCAGAGCATGTACTTACTGTGAATCCTGCCCTTAGGTAAAGACAAATTTGATGTTATCGTACTTACAATTAATCCTACCTTTAAGCAACTGTCCTATACACCCCTTCTGAAGCACATATATTCTTTCCTTGGGTCTGGGCCACAGTGGCATGCAGACTCACCATCTTGTTTTGCTGCTCCCTAAGAAACAGACATGGCTTCCGATTGTAAATGCCCATTATATGTTTATATGTTTCTTTCTGAGGAACTGCATATGTCAGCCACGTTATTTGTCCTCTCAGCTTCCTCGGACTTTTGCAAGTAGGTTTGCGTAGGTCTGCCCACAATGGGACAGCTTTGTAAAACTTTATTGAGTTGTAAAAATAAGGTTTTTGAAGTTTTAATATTACACTTGAACATTAAAAACAATAATATCAACAATAATAAATATGACTATCATTTTTTGATCATGTTCTAAGAAGAGAGTGCCTTTTAAGTGATTGTTTTATTTAATTCTCACATCAGTTTCATGAGGATATTGTACTCATTATACTACTAAGAAATTGATTCTAGAAAAGTTAAACAATTTGCTTGTCAGTGGTAGAGCTGGGAATAAAACCCAGGTCTACAGACATCAGAGGGCATGCATTAAATCGTTCCATTATACCCTTCCCAAATGCTATGTGCTATTGCACCTGTTGAAGGAAAGAGCTGTCCGTTGAAGATCTGTCTTAAAAGAGAAGTTGCAAATGAGAAACATGATAAAACATTTAGGCTAGAATGACGAAGTACCACATAAGATATAATTATGAGATCACGTTACAAAAGAAACTAGGGAATGTTGGCAGAATTACTGCTAATTATAGATTCTTATGAACTGAAGTTTGAAAAAGTGAGCCATTGGTTATCTAAAATATCAACTGATCACTTATGCCATCCAAAACAGTTTACTGAGTCACAGCAAACAGCTAATCCAAGAGGTTTAAAAAAAAAAGACAATAAATGGTCAATGAGTGCTAATGCAACATTCACGGAAAGCACAAAGGTAGAGTATGGTGGGTTCTTTCATGTTCTTAGAACACCCACTTATTTCCCATATGCTCCAGGAAATACTCAGAGTTTTGAGTGGTTTTAAAGCGGATGGTGGGAAAGGCAAGAATTATAGATATATCTTGCAAATTTTGGAATACCTAGCCTACAACCGTAAAACTCATTCTGATCCACTTAGTAAAGTTATAAAAGAATTTTTCCGATTTATAAACTTCAAATGAACTATGTATCAATGCATTCCAAACTTTCTTCATAAAGAAAAGAGAGTGAAAGCAACCCCCCTAAGGTTCTGAATGAATAATTCAAGTTAACTGAAGCAACTTACAGGTAAAACTTAGACATGTTTCTTTGAAGTTGTAGTTTTATCTTGAAATTTTATGCTTATTTTTCAGTCTACTTCATAATATACCTATGTTTGACTTAATATGAAATAATGTTTTACATTACTTAAAACAGAATAGAATTGATATTCTAAGAAGCTATGCCAACCTCTGGAGTACCCACATATCTCCAGAGTTTAGATATGTAGATATGATTTAGAGAATAAAAGACAATTTAATGGGGAATGGCATTTAAGTGGAGCATTGAAAGCTCAGCAGAATTCAGAGAACAGTGGAAACTGGAGAATGCATTCTAGATGGAGCAGACAATGTGAGAAAAAGTACAAAGCAGGAAGCGAAAGACATGTTTGTAAAATGGTGAATTTTGCTCCTCCTAAAAATTGTGTTCTGAAACCTTCACGGGGTCCCAGTTTTGTTTTGTTGGAGCCCAAACTGGTGTGTGTTTTTACCTGTATTTATGTGAGAGTTGAAGTTGGAAAAGTACATTGTGAGCAAACTAAGGAGGGTTTACCACTGTGCTAAGGGATTTTAGGCTTTTAAAAATATAGTCAATAGAGACTTTTTGAAGATTGTTTTAAGCAAATGAATGGAAAAATGGCTTTCAGTTAAACATGACACAATATTTATGGATATATACTATGTACCAAGGACTATGCTGGGTGCTGGGGCTATAAAGATAAATGAGACCTGAATTTTTTTTTTCCACTGGGCATGTAGTGTAATAACAGAGGCAGACATATAAATAACAACTGCAATAGTAGAAGTTTGTACAAACTTCACTGATTAAAAAAAGCTACAAACTCTATTTGGAGTATGTGCATGGTAGGGAGGAGAATTTCACACATAAAGAAGTGCTCTTTATGCTAATAAGGTAAGGGAGGGCGTACTAGGGAGAAGGAGGCAAAAGTAAAATAATTTAAGTAGGAAGCAACAGATTGTGCTGTGAGAACAACCTGCGGTTCAATATTTCTGAAGCCTGAAGTATGTACGCATGTATGTGTGTGTGTGTGCATGCACATACGTACACAGGTGTGATGTGTACTCACATGTGCATTGGGGAGGTTTAGCAAAGGTGAGATAGAGACAACATCAAGAGAAAATGCATACTATGAAACTAAATTATGATACATAAAATGGATTATAAAATTATAAAATTTTAACTTCATAAGCAGCATAGCATCTTGGTTAAAAGCATGGCCTCTGGGGTCAGACTGCCCAGGCTGATAATCCCAGCTGTACCATTTATTAATTATATGCCCTTAAACAAGTTATTCAACCTTTATTTACCTCAATTCTCAGCTGTAAGATGGAGGTAATAATACTACATGCATGCTCATTTCATGACATCAATATATTTTGGGAAATGCATCATTAGGTGATTTTGTCATGTGAACATCATGGAGTGTACATACACAAACCTAGGTGGTATAGTTTATTCCATCATATAGCTCCATTACAATCTTATGGGATCACTATCATATATGCGGCCCATCATTGATTAAAATGTTATTATGTGCAGCATGACTCTATTTGTTTCATAAAGTTCATATTAAGATTAAGGCATTAGTATTTTTTTATTTTTTATTTATTATACTTTAAGTTTTAGAGTACATGTGCACAATGTGCAGGTTTGTTACATATATATACATGTGCCATGTTGGTGTGCTGCACCCATTAACTCATCATTTAACATTAGGTATATCTCCTAATGCTATCCCTCCCCACTCCCCCAACCCCACAACAGGCCCCGGTGTGTGATGTTCCCCTTCCTGTGTCCAAATGTTCTCATTGTTCAGTTCCCACCTATGAGTGAGAACATGCAGTGTTTGGTTTTTCGTCCTTGCGATAGTTTGCTGAGAATGATGGTTTCCAGCTTCATCCATGTCCCTACAAAGGACATGAACTCATCATTTTTTATGGCTGCATAGTATTCCACGGTGTATATGTGCCACATTTTCTTAATCCAGTCTATCGTTGTTGGACATTTGGTTTGGTTCCAAGTCTTTGCTATTGTGAATAGTGGCGCAAGAAACATACGTGTGCATGTATCTTTATAGCAGCATGATTTATAATCCTTTGGGTATACACCCAGTAATGGATGGCTGGGTCAAATGGTATTTCTAGTTCTAGATCCCTGAGGAATCGTCACACTGACTTCCACAATGGTTGAACTAGTTCACAGTCCCACCAACAGTGTAAAAGTGTTCCTATTTCTCCACATCCTCTCTAGCACCTGTTGTTTCCTGACTTTTTAATGATCGCCATTCTAACTGGTGTGAGATGGTGTCTCATTGTGGTTTTGATGTGCATTTCTCTGATGGCCAGTGATGATGAGCATTTTTTCATGTGTCTGTTGGCTGCATAAATCTCTTGTTTTCAGAAGTGTCTGTTCATATCCTTCGCCTGCATGTTGATGGGGTTGTTTGTTTTTTCTTGTAAATTTGTTTGGGTTCATTGTAGATTCTGGATATTAGCCCTTTGTCAGATGAGTAGATTGCAAAAATTTTCTCCCATTCTGTAGGTTGCCTGTTCCCCCTGATGGTAGTTTCTTTTGCTGTGCAGAAGCTCTTTAGTTTAATTAGATCCCATTTGTCAATTTAGGCTTTTGTTTCCATTGCTTTTGGTGTTTTAGACATGAAGTCCTTGCCCATGCCTATGTCCTGAATGGTATTGCCCAGGTTTTCTTCTAGGGTTTTTATGGTTTTAAGTCTGAAATTTAAGTCTTTAATCCATCTTGACTTAATTTTTGTATAAGGTGTAAGGAAGGGATCCAGTTTCAGCTTTCTACATATGGCTAGCCAGTTTTCCCAGCACCATTTATTAAATAGGGAATCCTTTCCCCATTGCTTGTTTTTGTCAGGTTTGTCAAAGATCAGATAGTTGTAGATATGTGGCATTATTTCTGAGGGTTTTGTTCTGTTCCATTGGTCTATATGTCTGTTTTCTTACTCGTACCATGCTGTTTTGGTTACTGTAGCCTTGTAGTATAGTTTGAAGTCAGGTAGGGTGATGCCTCCAGCTTTGTTCTTTTGGCTTAGGATTGACATGGCAATATGGGCTCTTTTTTGGTTCCATATGAACTTTAAAGTAGTTTTCCAATTCTGTGAAGAAAGTCATTGGCAGATTGATGGGGATGGCATTGAATCTATAAATTACCTTGGGCAGTATGGCCATTTTCATGATATTGATTCTTCCTACCCATGAGCATGGAATGTTCTTCCATTTGTTTGTATCTTCTTTTATTTCATTGAGCAGTGGTTTGTAGTTCTCCTTGAAGAGGTCCTTCACATCCCTTGTAAGTTGGATTCCTAGGTATTTTATCCTCTTTGAAGCAATTGTGAATGGGAGTTCACTCATGATTTGGCTCTCTGTTTGTCTGTTATTGGTGTATAAGAATGCTTGTGATTTTTGTACATTGATTAAGTATCCTGAGACTTTGCTGAAGTTGCTTATCAGCTTAAGGAGATTTTGGACTGAGACGATGGGGTTTTCTAAATATACAATCATGTCATCTGAAAACAGGGACAATTTGACTTCCTCTTTTCCTAATTGAATAGCCTTTATTTCTTTCTCCTGCCTGATTGCCCTGGCCAGAACTTCCAACACTATGTTGAATAGGAGTGGTGAGAGAGGGCATCCCTGTCTTGTGCCAGTTTTCAAAGGAAATGCTTCCAGTTTTTGCCCATTCAGTAAGATATTGGCTGTGGGTCTGTCATAAATAGCTCTTATTATTTTGAGATACGTCCCATCAATACCTAATTTATTGAGAGCTTTTAGCATGAAGGGCTGTTGAATTTTGTCAAAGGCCTTTTCTGCATCTATTGAGATAATCATGTGGTTTTTGTCATTGATTCTGTTTATATGCTGGATTACATTTATTGATTTGCATATGTTGAACCAGCCTTGCATCCCAGGGATGAAGCCCACTTGATCATGGTGGATAAGCTTTTTGATGTGCTGCTGGATTCGGTTTGCCAGTATTTTATTGAGGATTTTTGCATCGATGTTCATCAGGGATATTGGTCTAAAATTCTCTTTTTTTGTTGTGTCTCTGCCAGGCTTTGGTATCAGGATGATGCTGGCCTCATAAGTTAGCGGGGATTCCCTCTTTTTCTATTGATTGGAATAGTTTCAGAAGGAATGGTACCAGCTCCTCCTTGTACCTCTGGTAGAATTCGGCTGTGAATCCGTCTGGTCTTCGACTTTTTTTGGTTGGTAAGCTATTAATTATTGTCTCAATTTCAGAGCCTATTATTGGTCTATTCAGAGATTCAACTTCTTCCTGGTTTAGTCTTGGGAGAGTGTATGTGTCGAGGAATTTATCCATTTCTTCCAGATTTTCTAGTTTATTTGCGTAGAGGTGTTTATAATATTCTCTGATGGTCGTTTCTATTTCTGTGGGATCGGTGGTGATATCCCCTTTATCATTTTTTATTGTGTCTGTTTGATTCTTCTCTTTCTTCTTTATTAGTCTTGCTAGCAGTCTATCACTTTTCAAAAAGGCGTTAGTATTTTTAAAGCACTATCTTAGATAAAAAAGCTAGATAACTCATATTTGAATATAGAAGGTCTACTAGGTTGTTAGGATCAGTGATTTGACTGTAGTTTAATCAGTAACATTGACCTATCTACCAAATAAATTATGGACAATAAGGGGTGGTCACATAAATCGAGAGAAGCGTGAGGAAGGGCCTTCATTGGTTGTTGAAGCTGGCAGAATCCCAGTAAAGGGAGGAGCCACGAAGCCATAGACCACAGATGTCTGTGTTCAGATGTATTAGAAACTTCTCTTCACTTTTATTTCCTTAAATGTATCTCTAGGTTAGAAAAACCCTGTTGGGAAAACAAATCAACAAAAAAAAATACTGTGGAGGAGTATTTCTAGAGACTGTGAGAGTCACTCAGTTGAGATTACCAGGCAGAAGAAGGAAGGCAGAAGCCAGTCTGCCTTAGGAAGTAGCAGCAGCAATAACTCCAGCAAGGCCAGTTGCAGGTAATGGCTCCGGAAGTGACAATGCTGAGTGAGAGCCACTCAGCTCCTGCGAAAGAATAGAGTTGGCACTTTGAGGAATATCGGCTCTGAGGGAACCTTTGGACTCGTATGGAGTGATGATTATAAGTTCTCATGTTTCTTAAATCCAAGGATAATAGCACAAACTCTTGCTCCTTTAGCCCTCCTAACATTTTTTTTTTTAATCTAAAATTCCGGAATTCTCTCTCTCATTTCAGAAACAGAAAAATAACCTAAAAATAAAACCTGGATTAAATTTCTGCCTCCTTTAGTGAGCCGAGATTGCGCCACTGCACTCCAGCCTGGGCAACAGAGCGAGACTCCATCTCAAAAAAAAAAAAAAAAAAAATTCTGCCTCCTTTAAAAACCTTGAGTGGTTTCTGTGTAATTTGATACCTCTCTAGGACCAACATATCTAGACTTTGAGTAGCCGGGCTTTTGGTGTTTTGTATTCCACTGTCTTCACAGGGTCCATGATGAAAGACTTCTTGAGATGCCGAATAGCTACTACACTGGGGATACAAAGACTTTTATGTAGGTTATAGAATTACAACATAAGTTGAATTCAGCTTTTCCATGTCTCTGATATTAAATCAATGATGGTAAAGGTGTGAGACTGTGACAATGAGAATTATATTCAGGTGGATTTGATGGATTAGAGAACTTTGAACTCCCATAGAATCAGAGCCTCCCTTGACTGTAGGAGCAACCCTTTCTTCTCTATTTGAGGAAATTAGACATCTCTTGCTTGAAGAGCATCAATGACCTTATCTAATGATGCCCATTTTCCTCAGTTGTCATCCCACTAGCCTTCATTTCAATTTAACTAGCATCAGATACCTCAGATAGCCCCAGCACAACAAATATAAAGTCTCAGCATCGAGGAAATAATCTAGCCACTAAAAATTTTGCAAGATTTTGACAATTTGTATCAGCAGAGACTAAGAAATTTATATGGGATTGTGCTAGAACAAGGAGGACGAAGTCACCTTACATTGAGATGAATTTATTGATATGGCTGCACTTACCTGACACTTACGGTCTGAATTCTGTCCTTCCTGTCCAAATTTACATATTGAAGCCCCAACCCCAGAACCTTAGAATGTATCCATATTTGGATAATAGGATCCTGGAATAGAGGAGGCCTGTTGATAGTACTTAAAACACATATACAAAGTGGGGTAGAGTTAACAAAATGGCAGCAAAACCAGAGATCAATTACAATGTTTCACCTGCAAGGAGTTTTGGTAGTGGCTAAGTAAGCATGGTGTTCCTAGGAAGGAAAAGCCGCAAGAGCCTACTGAAATATTACTTGATCTAAATAACACCAAAATAAAACTTTAGCTCTGGTGCTCAGAACTCTGGCTTGAGTTGTCACAGTGGTTTTTATCTAGTCTCAATACCTAAAATAACACAGATCCAGAGCCACTTTATTGAAGGGAAAATCAAATTGCTTTGAAATACTGTCACAAGTAATACTGTAAATCTTCATCTTTGCTAAAGAAATTGAAGAAATGGAGGGAAACATTTAGACCTTTGGAGGATTACTAAACAATGGCTCTGATGTGACATTAATCCCCGGAGACCTAAAATAACACAGTGGTTCAATAGTCCAAACGGGGGCTTATAGAGGTCAGGTGTTAAATTAAATTTGGGCCTAAGACCTTCTCATAGACAGCCCCAGTGATTATGCAGACCATCAGTTTCTGAAAGTATAGTTGAAACAGACATTTTTGGCAACTAGTAAAATCCCCACATTGGCTTCCTGACCTGTTCAGTGAGGTTTATTATTACGAAAGACCAAGTAGAAGCTACTGAAATGTCAATACCTACCAAAATAGAAAATCAAATGTAATACTGCATCTCTGGGGTCATTTCAGGAAGCAGTGCCACCATCAGAGATTTGAAAGATGCAAGGTAGTGATTCCTGTAGCATCTTCAGTTAATTTATTTTTTGACTTATTAAAAAGTCCTACGGGCCCTGGAGAATGACGTGCATTATCATAAACCTAACCAGGTGGCTACTCCAAGTGCAGCTTCTGTTCCAGATTGAGTTCTTAATTGGAGCAAATCCACACAGCCACTGGCATTTGGTACAGAGTTACTGGGCTGAGAAATGCTCTTCTAACACTGTTTAGTGATGACTAGAAGAAAGAGTTTGATTTCATCTGACAGTGACAACTGTATGCCTTAGAGTGTTGTCTCAGACATATGTCAGCTCTTTGTCATGATCTATATCGCAAGCATGTTGACCATTTTGCCTTTACAAAAACACCCACTGGTCCCCTGCATTGACAACATTCTCCTAATTAGACGTCATTGCAAGAAATGTCTTAAATGACTTGGCAAAACACAAAAATCCCAGTGTGGAAAACATATTTGTGAAAATTCTGGGAACTTAGTAAAGTTTGTTTTAATATAGTAATCAGAGACATGAACAAATTGGAAACAGAATTTCATTCTTAGTGGTACAATCTATTACTAACAAAAGGCATAATGTTTTACAAACAACATATACTCTATTGATGGGAGCTTCTCTTATCCAATTACTAAATAACCCATAAGCTTAATAGTTTTAAGAGGTGCCTAAGCAAGAGAGAATTTGCAACAGATCTGTTATGCAATGCAAGCTTCTCTCCACTTGGTCCAAATGATCCAAGAGATTAGATGATGCCGAAGATATATGTAACAGGCAGGAATGCTATTGATACAATCCAGATGTGGTGAATCACAGAGTTTTGGGAACAAATGCATATTCTTTCTAAAAAATAACACTTGTCTTTTAGAATAATGATATATGTAGTTTGCTATTGTCCATAATAATGTCTGGATTCCAGACCATGAGACACCAAGTGACACGATTGGACTTATCTGACCCATCAGCTCAGTGAGTATACCAGTATATCATCACTAAGTGGAAGGAGATATACAAGATTGGCCATGAATAGGTTTTGAAGGCATAATGAAATGTCGTGATCTTGGACTACTATGAAAACTATATTGTTTACTTTCTTTCGACCGACTTCTTTTTTTTTTTTTTTTTTTTGAGACGGAGTCTTGCTCTGTTGCCCAGAGACTGGAGTGCAGTGGCGTGATCTCGGCTCACTGCAAGCTCCGCCTCCCAGGTTCACGCCATTCTCCTGCCTCAGCCTCCCGTGTAGCTGGGACTACAGGCGCCCGCCACCACGCCTGGCTAATTTTTTGTATTTTTAGCAGAGACGCGGTTTCACCGTGTTATCCAGGATGGTTTCGATCTCCTGATCTCGTGATCTGCCCGCCTCGGCCTCCCAAAGTGCTGGGATTACCAAGACTTCATAGAACAAGTTTGCAAACTTTTTCTGTAAAGGGCTAGATAAATAAATATTTCAGGCTTGTGGACTTATGGCCTCAATCATACCTATTCAATTTTGCCATTATAGTGCGTAAGCAGTCACAGACAATATGTAAACAAATGAATATGACTGTGGTTTCCTAAAACTTTATTTATAAAAACAGGCAGAGGGCTAGATTTGGCCCATGGGCCATAGTGTACCCACCCCTATCACAGAAAGTTTCTTACGTCTAGTTGACTGAAAGAGAAAAATACTGGTCTGGGCTTACTAATCATTCTCCACAATATGCTGGCACTAGCCAGAAGAGAGCTATTGCAACATTAAAGTTCTACTTAAGGAAATTCCTGAAAGATAAAGAGTAAGGAATTCTCTCAAAGGGATTAAAGAAAGTACATCAGAAATTAAAGCAGTACATCTTACTGACACTTTAATTGAGAGATGATGAATCTACAATGAATGGATCTACGCTGAATGTATTTACATTGATTCATGGAGCACGGCTAATGGTTTGGCCAAATGGTCAGAACTTGGAGAGAAAAATGTTGGTGAATTGTTAACAAAAAGATGTACAGACGAGGTATATGGGTGGTCATCTTAAGACAGGCACAGATTATGAGGATATTTGTGCCGCATGTGAATAACAAAGGGTGCTCAGAGCAGAAAAATATCTCAATATTCAGGGAGAAAAGAAAAAACTTTTAGTTGTAGTCAGTCAAGTTCAGTCAATCACTTTTCTTCAACTGCTGCATAGAATGAAATTATGTCTTTTTTTTTTTTTCAGATTTAACTCAAAATGGACTTTTCTATGAATCTTTTTTTTTTTTTTAATTATACTTTAGGTTTTAGGGTACATGTGCACAATGTGCAGGTTTGTTACATATGTATCCATGTGCCATGTTGATTTCCTGCACCCATTAGCTCGTCATTTAGCATTAGGTATATCTCCTAATGCTGTCCCCGCCCCCCCCACCCCCCACCCCACAACAGTACCCGGAATGTGATGTTCCCCTTCCTGTGTCCATGAGTTCTCATTGTTCAATTCCCACCTATGAGTGAGAACATGCGGTGTTTGGTTTTTTGTCCTTGCGATAGTTTACTGAGAATGATGTTTTCCAGTTTCATCCATGTCCCTACAAAGGACACGAACTCATCATTTTTTATGGCTGCATAGTATTCCATGGTGTATATGTGCCACATTTTCTTAATCCAGTCTATCGTTGTTGGACATTTGGGTTGGTTCCAAGTCTTTGCTATTGTGAATAGTGCCGCAATAAACATACGTGTGCATGTGTCTTTATAGCAGCATGATTTATAT
>NW_026652280.1:156450664-156476568 GCF_009828535.3 Hylobates moloch
TTTGCTGTGCAGAAGCTCTTTAGTTTAATGAGATCCCATTTGTCAATTTTGGCTTTTGTTGCCATTGCTTTTGGGGTTTTAGACATGAAGTCCTTGCCCATGCCTATGGCCTGAATGGTATTGCCTAGGTTTTCTTGTAGGATTTTAATGGTTTTAGGTCTAACATTTAAGTCTTTAATCCATCTTGAATTAATTTTTGTATAAGGTGTAAGGAAGGGATCCAGTTTCTTTCTACATATGGCTAGCCAGTTTTCCCAGCACCATTTATTAACTAGGGAATCCTTTCCCCATTGCTTGTTTTTGTCAAGTTTGTCAAAGATCAAATAGTTGTAGATATGCGGCATCATTTCTGAGGGCTCTGTTCTGTTCCATTGATCTATATCTCTGTTGTGGTACCAGTACCATGCTGTTATGTCTTATAAAAAGTTATTACTGAATCCTAGGACCTGGTACCTGTAAATATAATTTTAATTGGAAATAGAGTCTTTGTAGATGCAATTAATTTAAGAAGCTCTAGATAATATCCTACATTTAGTGGTGGTCTCTAATTTCAATAATTTGTATACTTTAAAGAGAAAGAAGAGGGAGATTTGTGATACGAATTCACACAGGGAAGAAGGTCATTTAATATGGAGGCACAGATTGAAGTTATACCAAGGAGTGCCAAGGGTTTCTGGCAGTCTCCAAAATCCAGGGATGAGGAGTGGAACAGATTTTTCCTTAAGGCCCTCCAGTAGGAACCAACCATACCAACACCATGATTTCAGACTTCTGGCCCCGGTAACTAGAAAAGGAAAACTTTATGTTGATTTAAGCTACTCAGTTTGGGATAATTTGTTATGGCAGCCCTAGGAAACCTAACGCATGGTACTTGCTCAACGGCCAGGTGGATGTGGCATCAGGGATTGAAGACTATGTATGTGCTCCACCACCAAGGCACTGGTAGCAGAATAATTACATCAGAGCCTCTCTCTCATGAAGTGAGTAGTGGTTAATCCTAACTGTTCAGACACTCTTTCTTGATAGGAATATGGCTTCCATACTTGCAATGCTTCCATATGTGGACTCATAAAATGTCTAATTTACAGTATGATACGCTAAAAAACATTGCTCCTGACAAAATAACTAATTTTACAGAAAAAGAAGCATAGCAATGGCTTAAAACTACAGGATTCATTGTTTCTCAATTACCACGTTGCAGCCAGCCTTATCAGATGTAGAAATGGCCCATTAACTAATTGACTATAGTGTCATGTCGGAGGCAACACCTTGTGAGGTGGGGTGTTGTTCTATAAGATCAGGAATATGTTTTGAAACATGGTGTTGTTTCTTTCATGGCCATATTTTATAAATAGAATTTTAAAAAGAGAGTCGAGGAAGTGGGTAGAAGAAGTGAAGTTGACTAAGATTCTGTGAGGAGAAGTAGTCTATACTGGAAATAGTCAAATTTGATTTCAGTGCATTAGGTCCAGAAAATTTCATAGAAACTGTTGTCTTTAAAAGAAAAATAATCTTCCTAGTTTTTAAATAGGTGGACAGCCAATGTAATTAAGAGGAAACACTTTCCAAATAAAATTAGCATAATGCAGAACAGGAGTACTATTCTACCCAGCAGTTCTGAATCCCTCTTAATATGAATTTGGAGCTATTCGAATATTAATAGTTGTGTAAAAGTAACTGTTCTGTTTTTGATTAAGTGATGAGTGCTTGGTAAAATGCTGCATTATTTATCATATGTGCCAAATGATGGCTTTTCAGTATTTCTACCCCTACCCTAGTACTACTAGTCTTTTTATAGTTAAATTTTAATTGCTAACAGTTTTCTATTACCTTCTCTTGATATTCTTATTTTTTATAAGTCATCCACTGTTGTAATGGTATAATTTGAGAAATGTTATTTTCTTGTTTTATTGTTAATTTTTATTGAAAATTCTATCCTCATTACTATAAGGATAGCTATCTCCATTCTTTAAGACAATGATAGCTCAGATGGAGAATATTATCAGCCATAAATATCACTTTTCAAAGTCATTGTGTTACATTGAATATCAAAGTGTTTCTAATCACATCTATATTTCTTAGCAATGTGATTAGACTACGCAGGCAAAAGATAATGATTTCTATAGCATGCTTAGAATTGGGACATAATAAAACATTCAATTTGTAAACTTACAAAACCTAAACATTCTGGTATTATGTAGTAGAATTTCAAGCCAAAGAACAATGCCATTTTTAAAATAAATATATTGCATGCCATGCTGCCTTGTACAGTGATATCTCAATTAACAAATACCCTGGATAAAGAACTCTAATTGAGGATCATGCAATTGAGAAAAAAAACAATCAATCATGCTAAGTAGAGCTGCCTAAGATTTTACCCTTCACACAAAAATCTTTCAGTGCCTCCAGCTCTATGCCAGGGCCCAACTTAAGGTAAGTAAATCAATTTTTTAAAAGCCAGCGTGACATTTGTATTAGACAATTCTCCTCTATAATTTTCTGCATTTTTCTCTCTGCAATTCCTAGGGTAATATGCCCAGAAATTGAAGTGCCTAATGCCTTGCGCTTCTACCTATTAAAATTAAGAAAAGTCTGATAATTGGTAATCTACTTTTGTGTGTTTACTGGTTCCCATAACTAAATCTCAAACTTGATCCATGGTTACCTTATTTAAGAAATACATTATTAGTTACCTTTTAATTCTGGTTTCCTCCAATTTCATTGAGAAGTAAAATCCTAGCACACTCTTCAGCCCGTAGGAGCAACCCTACTCAGTGTATGATCAGCGCGTTTTTACTCTTCTCATCCCTCTGCACTTAATAAATTGTCATAAAGACTATTCTATGATGATTCTAAAGTAGAAATTATTGCAGACCAGTGCCTTTTGACAAGAAAAATCATGACTTACCTCTTTATCTACCCTGATGCCTTGGTGCATGAGTATGGGAAGCTGGATAAGCAGGTGGGCATGAGTGGATAGCTGAGCAGACATGTCATTCTAACAACCAGCTGAATCTTGAGAAGGGGTTTTAAATGGAGTTTTTCCATGTTCTAATGCATAAATAAGCTCTCAATGCTTGCTTATTAAGCTCCAGGTTGGGCCCAATTCAGGAGCCTAAGGAAGCAGAGAAGCCTGTAGACAGTTACGGCGAGTCAAATTAGCAGGCATTTTTTCCAGATTGGTGAGTGGGGGTAAACACTTTAGCTAATCATTTAGAAGACAAATAATGAACATTTGGAGGATCTGCATCTGGCTTTGTCATAGAAAAACAAGGAGGTCACCTGGGAGTCTTACATAAATCATATGAGAAAGGATGGTTCTTTGCAATAAGCAATTTCCTAAAGTACAAAAGGGTAGAAGGATTTCTTAATCATTGCTGTTTTCTAGGAGCACAAAACTCAGGTAAAGTTCAACACTCTTAGTCTTTAATATCTCCTTTCAGTGAAAATGTAAAAAGTTGGAAAGAATGTTAGCCCTTGTTTAAGTGGTCACTCTATTGTGCAGACAGAGTTTGGCTGCAAGTTGTCAGGTAAACCTATAGATCATCCACTCCCACAGGCAACTGAATTGCACCAGCTGCAGATGGTTAGAGAATTCCACTTTCAGGCAAAGTCATCAACATTTCAGGTGACACCTGGGTTATTCCAGCCATTGTATTTAAAAGGGAATAAAGGAAAAGTAAAACACTTTTCCACTTTCTATCTCATCAGAGTCTTGTAATTTCTTATTCAGTTAAACCAACTAATCAAATAAATAGAAAACAGCCTTCAATTTTGTCAAATGTTTTAAGTATAAAGTTAATAACATTTAGCTCTTAGTCTTGTAAAGATTTGAGATGGTAGCCAATGATGGTTGTTCGAATAAGAGCAGAAAGCTTGTGGAAGAAATATCTTGTCATGTGGAGGTGACCTCAATTTTAAAATAATCCCAAGTAAGTGACTTTCTAATATTTATTAGTTTATTCATTCAGCTAACAAATAATTATTTGTTGGGCACCTAGCATGTGCCAGGTACTGAATAATGGCAACACAAAAATAAGTAGGAAGTTTTCCCTGCATGCCATAATTTCATAGTCTAGTAGGGAGGAATAACATTTAAAAGTTGCTTGTAACTCAATGCAACAAGTACAAGTAGAGGTTAGAACAAGAGCTTACTGAAATGCAGAAGATAGCCAGCCCCATGAGACGGCTAGGGATAGCCTCACATAGAAGTGACCTTGAATGAAATGCTGAAAGATGAATGAGAATTAGCCAGATAGAATGGGTGGGGGGACTTTCCCAGAAGTAGAAATAGTAGTAGAGGCATGAAGACATTTAAACTATATTGTATTTGAAGACCCACTGGTTGTATAGGGCAGACAGAGAGTGGGTGTAGTGAAGAAATGGGTGGCTATGTGGCTACACAGTGAAGCCACAGCTCTCATGGGATGACCACAGGAATCTTGCTTCAGACTTTCCTGGACTAACTGATAAAATTCAGACTGATGGTCTTAATTGAGACTTAGCGTATGAGGCTGTTCATGGAGTGAGGATCTAAAATTTGCATTTTTTGCAATATCCCTGGAAAGTCTGATATCAACACTCTGGAGTTTGATACTCACTGTTGCAGATGTTGGCAAATTTGGATGATAAGGTTCATATTTACTAAAATATATTAAGTTTACTCTGTAGGTATTTCAGAAACAGTGAAGGCATTTAAATTAGAGTTAGACGTCACATTTTCTGTACAGTAAGAACACTGGCTGTGGTGTAAGTAATCAATGGGAATGTGGGGTGGATGGGGGTGTGACACAATCATCATAATAAAAATGAGTTCAGATGTGATTGCCACAGTATAGGCAGGAGATGTTTTTGAGGGTTTAAACTAAAGTAGGGAGGAAAAAGATTTGGAAGATATTTAAAAGGTATAATTGGCTAAATGCTGTGAACAATTGGATATGGAGGCTGAGTGGAGAAAGGAGCCTGGAATGACAGTGAGGTTTTTTGTTTTGGTAACTTGTGTTTTATAAAAGCATGTGTGCATTAATGCACATATCTGGGTGTGTATTGTCGAATGCTTTACACGTATCCCTTATTTAATCCTTTCAACGGCTATGAGGGAGGGAATATTTTTGTCTGTGTTACATCTCTTTTCCATGAGACAGAGTCTTAGAAATGTTAGCAAAGTTGTCCTACATCCAGATTTTCTAGATTGCCTGCCAATTAAGTACCAGTGAAAAGACTCAAATTCAGGCAGGCAGAGTCCAGGCTCTGCACCCTTATCCACTTCACCCACCATTTCTCCGTAGAAATAATTCAACCATGGCGCAGGAAGGGAGGATTGCAATTCCTCTCCTCATTCAAACATCACTGAAGCCTTCACTAAGGAAGCCTGTGTTGCTCTGGGTTCTATGCCAGATTATCAAACTAGTAATAACCATAGTCTGTTTCTCTGTGCATTCTGGTTTTCAGCTTGCTTCTGTACAAATTATACAGTTCACCCTTTTATGAGGTTAAGAACTGAGAATGAAAGCACTGGTCTTTCTTTGACTAGCATAGTACAAAATAAATTGCTCCATTTAGAATAACAATAATTGGCCACTACTTCTGTCCCTATGAAAATGACATAACTGCTCTTCAGAGTAGATGATTTTTCATTTAATAAAATACTTCTTCATAGGTCTCCTTGGGAAGGGAAAGTGAGATGCTCCTTATCTCCCTGCACCTACCGTAGTGTAAAAGGAGATCATGAAACTTACGTTCTGCATAAGAAACGAAGAGTGATTAGGAGTTGGGAAGAAAGGAAGGCGAAAGCAGGGAAAGAGAAGGACAAGAGAAAGAAGTTCTCAGTGGTATGGGTGCGCCAAATAAAATGAAGTGTTAAATATCTAATCTTACCTTTGCCATGTGATGCTGTTACGTATCCCTTACCCAGTCAGGGCAAACATTTTGTGCTGATAGTGGCTTTCAAGAGTGCTGTTGTGAGTAAACAAAAGAAAGGAACCAGGTCCTATAAAAAAAAAAAAAAAGTCAGTTTTGATTAGATATACAGTGACCAGGATCTCATAAACACCTAAGAACTTAAAAGACAAGCACATTCAGTGGGCTTAGGAAATTTACATACAATTGCTTAAAAGCCTGAATTTTACATCGAATGGGAAATCCAAAGCTTTCTCAATGTTTTCATTGTTGTTGTTGTTCATTTTTTTGCTTTTTTTTTTTTTTGAGACGGAGTCTTGCTCTGTCACCCAGGCTGGAGTGCAGTGGCGCAATCTCGGCTCACTGCAAGCTCCGCCTCCCGGGTTCACTCCATTCTCCTGCCTCAGCCTCCCAAGTAGCTGGGACTACAGGCGCCCGCCACCACGCCCGGAGAATTTTTTGTATTTTTAGTAGAGACGGGGTTTCACCGTGTTAGCCAGGATGGTCTTGATCTCCTGACCTCGTGATCCGCCCACCTCAGCCTCCCGAAGTGCTGGGATTACAGGCGTGAGCCACCGCGCCCGGCCTTGCTTTTCATTTTTAAGTTGAGTAGCATAAAGGGATGAAGGGAAGGGAGTAGGTCAAAGAGAAAAAGAAAAGTGGACGAGAGTGAAGGTGTTTGGGAGCAGGGCAACTGAAAAGTGAGGGAGAAACACAGGTATGAATGATTTGAGATGGTCCAAGGAAATCTGAGAAACATTGCAGGTATCATAAATTAATCCCTTCAAAGTCTTTATTAAGAGAATAGAAATAAGCGTGCAGGTTTAAATTCATTTTGCAAGCAGCAAAACCCTTCTAAGGTTTCTTCTGTTTTGTAGGGGCTGGGAATTTAGAAACCACATTCTCTAGATTCTCTTGACTCTGTGGAATAGAATACAATTTATGTTCTAACAACAAAGTCCACTGGAGCATGATTTTGAAGGTGGAAGGGAGACAAGAAGACATTATTTTTTCCTTTGGCAGTGCTAGGCAAATGCCATGGGCTTCAGCAGATGTGAAATTTCTGTAGAGGTTTTGCTGCGATCGTTAATAATAGTTTTCTGGAGTTCCTTGTCCTGGTTGGCAGACCCTGGTTGCTACCTGGTTTTCCACGCTATTCCGGTAGTGGTGAACCTAAAAGCTAGCAAAAGTTACCCCTGACCTTTGCATCTTTAGTTCTCTCAAATATTTTGTAAGCAATTAATCCCCTATGTGAAATCTCTGTTCGTTAAAAAATACTTAGAGTGATTTCTGTGTCCTGACTGAAACTTGGACTTGGGATTGATGATGATAAACTTTATCTTGAGCCCTGTATGCCTGGAAAACAACAATAGTTATGAAACCTTTCACTGTTTCACCTCAACTACTCTTGCCCTTGCATGTTCTAAGATGAGCCCTCACTCTGTCCTTCCTCATGGCTCCCATAAGGCCGTGATGGCTTGCGTGTTTACCGGCCTCTCCATACTTTACTATTGTCATATATGGTCCTTCTTAGACACATAAAGAAGTTTCCTAACACCTCAAAAGTCATAGTGAGCTAAAATAACATCATAATAAAGTATTTTGAATTCTTAATTCATCATAATTAAGGATCCTCTAGGCTACAATTCCTACTGTAATCTTCTACAGAAAAAGCTTATTATGCTAAAATTGCTTCTTGGCCATCAGATGGTTAAAATAGTTCCTCCAAGACTAAGTGAGCAGACCATATTATTTTTTAAACTTTTATTGCTTGCAATTGTGTCCTATGGCAAGTAATGTATCTCGAAAATTTCGATCTTCTATAAAAGAAAAATAATTCATTAAAATTTGGGGCAACATATGACAAATGTAACACTCTTCTTTAAAAGGTATAATAATATATTTGTATATTAATATAAATTTTCTCTATAAACATGCTCATCTAATAAAAATTCAGATTTTTACCATAGAAAAAGTTACCTTTATAATCATAGCCTAAAACCCACACATTTTATCAGTTGCATTCATCATCTTGTCTTTCTTTTACAGATAATTCTCAAAATAAACAACAAAAGTCCATAGGAATTTGAGAGTAGTATAATATTAATGATGTTCTACATTTAAAGTTTAATCCTTTACTTCTTTTCTAAAAGAATTTATTCTATTATACTCCTATATTTTTATTGAATAAATCATTCTCCATATCCAATTCATAACAGCTAATTTTTCCCATCAATAATTTTAACTTCCTTTTGCATGTGCATAAATTATGGCTGATGTTCTAAACAGTTGGTGACAGGAAATGTGAAGCAAAGAATAGTGAGAAATTAAAAATCATAAGCGTACTATATTATTAAACATCTCCAGGCTTCCTGAATGGTAAAGAAAATAAACGTATCATCAGTTAGAAGAAGTAGGCTTACACTATTGTAACAAATAACTTTGTTTCTCAGTCACTTACAATACATGGTTTTATTTCTCGTTCATGCTAAATGTCCATTTTAGGTTAGCAAAAAGCTCTCTTCATCATAGTGTGTCAGGGACCCAGAATGTGGGGTGGCATCATCTCAAATGCAGTAAGTCACCATGCCCAAGTGCAAGAAGGTCTCTTAAAATCTCATTAGGCTATAAATCCTATGGCTTTGGATTGGCAGACGTCACTCTCACTCACACTCATTTAACAAGTCACATAACTCCACACAATCCCAAATTGTGCCTGTGCCTGGAAGATAGATGGAATAAATCCAAAAATATTTGGCACACAGTACCATTAATGAATACTGAAACTGAGGGAGGTGATTAATTCTACAAGGTTTTTATGCATGGTATTATTTGGATTACACAATTCTTTTAGGTTATACTCACATGTGGTTTTGTGTTACATCTCACATGAAGCAATTTAGAGAACTCAGCATCTTTTGTCTGGAAGATGATTAATATTCACAGGTAGTCTTTAATGGGCTTGCTCTTATATCCATTCCATCCTATATTATCCTCACTGTAAGATCAGTCAGGTATTTACAGCATGCCTGGTATGTATAAAGTAATCAGAGAATATAAAGATGAATCAGTCCTACATTATACTCCAGGAACTTATATTGTACTAAAAGAGATAAGACATACATAATTATTACAGAAGTTATAAAATAATAAGTGTGAGAGTTTGAAGTAGGAAAATGTCACTTTGGGCTTGGCAGGGAAATGGTAGCAGAAAGCATTATACTTTCGTTGGATGAGTAGCATTTCAATATTTGTAGAAGGAGGAAGGGAGCATTGGAATGAAAGGAAAGATATAAACAAAGCTATGCTGAGAGAACATGGTGATCTAGTAGATCAGCAAAGAATATGTGAAGGGAAGAAAAAAAGAATATTGAAAGTGTAGTGAATATATGGCAATAAAACAGATAAACTTGGTTGCAAACATCCACTACGAATTTCATCTGCTATTGTATAAATATCATAAAGCTTTAGAACATGGTATAAGGAATCTAGGTAGACCAAAAGATGACATAATACTTCTGCTTTCTGACACTGAATTGAGGAAATGTGAATTCTTAGCATGAATGAATTTTGCAACCAGTATTTTCAGAATAAAAATTCAAAATAATGACAGCAAAGGTTAACTCTACACTTTTGACAAATAGAGCTATCCAATGTCAGACACAATTGATTACTAGGTGGGACTGGGACTGTAGAGAACATAGTAATAAAATTTCACTTATACCTTTATTATTTTAGCACTTAAACTCGATTTATCTAACAGCACTGATTTAGAGGTTAATGAAGGCTGTGGAGAAAAGAGACTTTGAGTTTACTTGGGAAGACTTTATTTGAAAAATAATGACAGTCAAGCATAATAACTGGTATGAAAGGGAAATGCTATAGAAACATATAGCTGGAATACTTAACCTAATTGAGGAGTCAGGGAGGCTCTTCTAGAGAGAAATATGATTATGTTTACATCCACGTTTAATGATTGTAGTCTCTGTTGTTTATAGTAAGGAAAGGCAGGAGAGGTGTAGGTAGGCAGACTGGAATCCTAGAAAGCAATCTTTAGTTTATTAAGTGTATCAGTGAGGGTTCTTGATTACACACAATAGAAATCGAGGGTAGTTGATTAAAGCATAAAATGAATGTATTAGAAAGTTTTCAGGTAGGTCACAAAATCACTGGGAAGGTTAAGAAACAGATGAATAAAATGAGTAGAAGCAAGAGAGGTTTTGTATCCAAAACCATAGCCAAAATCATGCTTTAGAACTAGTTTGATGACAGCAGTTCCTCCCCATGAACTCAAGTCTCAGTAGCACCGCCTACTAGTACTGGTATTTTGGCAGTAAAATGCAGGTATTGGACCCTGGAGACTGATGTCCTGGGAGCAGAATACTGCTGCCACCGTCGCTGGTGACTCCAGAATGGATTCCTCACTCTTCCTAGTTCTCTATGTCACCATTTCACCATTTAAAGTACGGATGGGTCCAACTTACTGTGTGGACAGACTCTAAGGTGGCTCCTACGATACCTGCCTCCTAGGGCCTTTGTGTAATCCCCTCTCCTTGGGTGTGGGCAGAGCCTGAGACTTGCTTGTAAGTAATAGAAAACAGTGATTGGAAGGTATGCGATTATGTCACATAAGACTGTAATACTCCTTTTCCAAAGAGACACTTCTCCTTACTGACTTTGAGGAAACAGGCAGCCATGCTGAAAACGACCACCTGGCAAGAAACTGAGGGTAGCATCAGATGAACAGCCAGCAAAAACTGAGCCCCCAGGCCAGAATCCTTAGGGAATTGAATGCTGCCAATAACCACATAAACGTGGAAACAGAACCTACCTCCGTTGACAACCCTGGATGACAATTTGAGGTGTTACGAGACCCCAAGACAGAGCATCTACCCGGTTAAGTGCTGCTCACACTGCTGACCCTCAGAAATTATGAAATTAAAAGTGTGTGTTTTTTAAGCCACCAAGAGTGTGGCTACTGGTATTTAGCGATAGATAACTAAATCTGTGACAGAACCTAGACCTTTGGCCTGAGCCCTGTCTGAGGAATGTTGGAAAAATGAGTATCTGAACTTTGTAGCTTTCAAAGCATAAGAAGTCTCAGAAGATGGAACATACTTTTATTTACTTCCTAGAGCTGCCGCAACAATCAACCACAAACGTGATGACTTAAAACAACAGAAATTTATTCTTTAATAGTTCTGAAGGTCAGAAGTCCAAAATCTAGATGTTAGCAAGGTGATACTCTCTCCAAAAGCCCTAGTAGGTGGTCTGTTTGCCTCTTTCTGCTTCCAGTGGCTCCTGGCATTTCTCGGCTTGTTGCCGGCATAATTTCAGTCTCTGCAACTGTCTTCACATGACCTCCATTTTTTGTCTCTGTGTAACTTTTTCTGTCACTTCTATGGCTTCTCTCATTGAATTTAGGGCGCACCTCTAATTCAGAATGATACAATCTCAATCCTTACCTTAATTACCTTTGTTAAGTTTCCATAAACACAAATGTGCTTTTATCTTTTTTTCATCCCCTTCTTAGTGTCAGTGAAGTGCTCCTTGACTGTGAAGACATACACCAAAGGTATTGCCATTGTGATTAGCTTATTCTGTCTTCATTTATTTTTTATTTTTTGTTTTTATTTTTTATTTATTTTTATTTTCTTTTTGAGATGGAGTTTTGCTCTTGTTGCCCAGGCTGGAGTGCAATGGCACAATCTCAGCTCACCACAACCTCTGCTTCCTGGGTTCAGATGATTCTTCTGCCTTAGCTTCCCGAGTCGCTAGGATTACAGGCCTGTGCCACCACTCCTGGCTAATTTTTGTATTTGTAGTAGAGACGGAGTTTCACCATTTAGTCAGGCTGGTCTCAAACTCCTGACCTCTAGTGATCCACCCATCTCAGCCTCCCAAACTGTTGAGATTACTGGAGTGAGACACTGTGCCCAGCTCTATCTTAATTTATCTGGCAAAATTTGACGTGAAAAGCCACTATCTTCAGTACGGTTTGAAATACTTGTTTATCGTTTAATAAAAAAATATTTTTGGGAAATTTAGGAAAAATTTCACTTTTACTGGAGAAAAATTTTTTTAATTTTTAATTTATAAATTTATAAAGAGCTCTCTGTAAAATTTCTTCTGACTTTCTACATGTTCAGCAGGAGTTCTGGGTAGGAATCATTTATAAAGGAAAATATTTTGATGTAATTAAATACAAGACCTTGTAGCCAACTTTTGCGATTCAAAACAAAATCAGTTTCAAAAATTCTAAACAAAGTTTTGTAAGAATCTGCATACAAATCCAATTGTCACAGATTAATCTCACAAGAAGATGCTGAAGATGGATATGATCAGTCCCCAAGCTGCCAGCTCCAACCTACATACTCTTCAACCTCTTTTGATCTGACTTTGTTTGCTACGCCCCCTCTTCATCTAGGAGTTGGATATTATCTTCTGCTCATGTATCAAATTCTTGAGGGTGATATTGATTTGACAGTGACTAAATGTGAGTATTCCTCTTCATACAATGGCTGCTTCTTTGCTGTTTAAGCACTAAATTAATAAATATTTTTTAGTATCAGTCAGCATCATGCTAAAGCTCAATGGTATTGAGTGGAATCATAATATAGCAAGAGTTCTTGACAAACAGTATTCTGTAGTTCCTATACAATGTTGAGAGCTTTTAGTATATCCAACTATCTGTATAGTAAGTGTTTAAGCCATTCACAAATAAAGAAGGAATATAATCTTGGGTCACAGAAGTCAAAAGGTTTCATTAGCAAGCTTCCAAACATTGTGAAATCACATCAGCATTAAACTTGAATATGATATTTGTCACCTATTGATCACCAAGATTGATTTAGTATCAAGTTCTGCTTCAAGGTAGAGACACCAAACCCAAAATGCTGTCTCAATCATTTACCTTAACTATAGACATAATACTGACCTCCAAATCTGTATTTGGACTGGTTGCAAATATTCTTTGATATTCAACTTTCTTCTAATAGCAGGAAAAGATCACCAAAAAGACTGTTCAAAGATACATCTAAGCAATCAACCCAATAAAAATTTAATACCATTCAAATGAGCTTCTCAGAGGTATAAATATCTTATTCATCTATTCATTTATTTTAATGTATTTATTGGTTGACTGCTCTGGGCCAGGCCTTGTGGTAGATGTCTTTTTAAATCCTGTATTAGATGTTTTATTGCCCTTAGTTCTGATAATTCTTCTTAGTAGGTGTTATTTTCCTCATTTTATAAATGAAACAAGTGAGACTCAGCATATGTGGACTGCAGCAAATAAGCTATTTGACTTAAACACACTCTATAGATTTATGTAAAGTCAAGATTTATGTAAAGTAAATAAACATCATATAATAGGAACATTGTTTTGGCAGCAAGTATACTAACAGCGGATTAAGCAACTTCAGGTTTACTTTTCTCGTATAATCAGATATATGTAGATAGTCTGTTAGGATTACTTCAATAGCTCAAATATATCAAAACCAACATTTCTGAAATCCCCTTGGTGTCCCCACTATCCTCAGTTACAAGCATCATGTTCACGTTTCAGGAAGAAGACAGAGGAAAGAAGTGGTGCTAATGATACTAATTCAACTCTTGTGCCTGGGCAAGAGCTTTCCCAGAAGCCACCAAAAAAGATTTGTGTTCCTGCACCAAGATGGCTATCACAGGACAGCTCTCCATTGCAAGAAGATCTGACAGAGTGAGTATTTATTTTTTTCTTTTTTTAGCCTCTGTGATATAAACAGCAAAAGAAAAAAATGTAGTGAATGGAAGTTGGGCTTCTCAAAAAATTGACCAGAAATCATCATAATTTTAATCTAAAATGATTGCATATATTTTCATGGTAGAAAAAAAAATACACATAGGCAATAATAAAACAACAAGCAGTAAGTCAGCTTGGAAAGAGTCTGCCAGGGTGTGTGGACACATGATCATTCGTACGTGTGTCTGTGTGTTTATGTGGCAGAGGTGAGTGAAATACAAGGATTAATATTGGGAACCTAGATTTAAAAATAGACATAGAAGAAACGATCAAGAAAAAAGAGTAAGAGTTAGTTTTTATATGTGACAGCTTATTCTTAATGCAGAAAAATTGCAGAAAACACAGTCAACATAGTTTGATTCCCTCAGTAGCTTCTTATTGCCTAACAACTTTGGTAGATCTCCTTAACTTGGTATGTCAGGTCTTTCAGTATCTGGCTTCAGACCCAATTTTTTTTGCGGGGGGGTCGTGGTTAGTTCTTTTTTAAAATTTAACTTTAAGTTCCGGGATACATGTGCAGAACATGCAGGTTTGTCACGTAGGTATATATGTGCCATAGTGTTTGCTGCACCTACCAATTCCAGACCCATTTTTAGTTTATCTTCTGCTCTTAATTACCCTGTGCTCCAGTCACATAGATCAAACCTACTTGTTGGATATCCCCCATATCTTTCTTATTTAGTCATGTTATTCTCCATCTTACTCACGTTAATATTTTCTTATTTTTATGCATGATGTCTGCTATTTATAGTCTTAGTCATCTTCTAAAACTTGTCTTAGGTGACAACTTCTCCATGAAGACTTTTGGATCTCTCCAACTGAACGTGAACAGTCAACTTACCTTTCATAACATGTTAAAAAATTACTTCTCATATGATGCTTGTCCTGCTTTTTAAAATTTAACTATATACTTGTTAATTTTATTTTAACTTTTTTTTCTAATCGGACAACATATTTCAGTTAAGGTTCAGGAAGGATCTGTTGTAGAAGACAATAATTCTTCAGTTTAATTAATTACTAGCAGTCATAAGGTTTATGTATTATGGACATAGAGTCTCTAGTGTTCATGTTATATGTCGGCCTTGCAGCAAATTCAGCTACTGTCCTTTAAGCCAAGATTGAGGTTGTGTCATTTACTTATTAAATATGTTACTCTACTGCAATGTAGTATTAACATCTGCACTATACTCAATAGAACAGTCAATTACTGTAATACTCTTGATATTGAACCACTAAACATGACCCTTCCTCAATGACAGCAGCTCAAATTGGATCTCATCCTGCTAAACTAGCTGATTCTTTGATCTGTGCTGATTGCTTGGCATTACATATATCAATAGCACTTAAGAGTTTATTATATGCTTCTGAAGCTCATAAAATATTGAGTATAGTTTTATTACATGATTATACTGCTGGGCTACCAAAGCCAGCAGGATGGAGGTGTGGCAGAGTGGAAAACGTCTAATGACATAGCTCAGTATGTGTCATGGCATCCATATTTCTTCTCAATAGGGGAGCCACTAATGTCATAAACAGAAAATTTAAAATCAGCTCTTTTGTAGGGAAAGTAACGTTCCCTCCTGTTGTTGCAGTTTGTGTAGAAGACAGAGGCAACTGGAGGAGAAATTCACATAGTGCTGGAAGGCACAGCAGGATGTGTGCAAACCATTTTAGAGGAAAGCAAATACCAAGGCTGGTATTTGAAATATTTACCAAAGAGTTTTCCTCAGATTTTCTTGTACCCTTTGTACTCCCCCCTTTGGAGGAACAATACAGCATTTTAAAAAGTAAAATTCTATAGAATAACCAAAATCCAGTCCTCAGTTATTCAAAAGCCTAAACTCTCAAGAACTCAGATATCACATGCCACAAGTGACAACTTTGAACGAAAGGATGAGAAAACAGACTACCCACCTTATCTCTCTCCCCAGATTAGATGGAGTTTCTCTGGGAGAAAATGAGAGAAGGATGAGAGAGAATGTAAACAGCTTAGTATGTGGCATTTCCTCAAGAAGTAGATTTGCAGCCTGCCCCTGCCACACCACATGAAGATTTCTTGAGGAAGGAGATAGGAAATTATTCAGGATACACTTGGTGTGACCACACATTAAGAATGCTCATAGAGCTAAAGTGGTGCCTTCCAAAGTGTTAATGTGAAAGGTACCCAGACCCTGATGGGTTTCAGATTCATAAAACATATCCTTTATGCACGGAGAGCAGTGCAGCCGTGGTATAGGGATTAGTGCCCTAAATTTGGAATAAACAGCAGCCTGGGTGAATCTATGACCATAAGTCAGATGGGAACACGTATGTGTCAATAGGTGTTATAATAGACAAATAATAACATAGACTTTATTGTGTTATCTCACTCCTAACATGGGAAGACCACAGTGTTAAATAAACCCACTCTTCCTCTGGAATTTGTACAGCCAGTTTCTGAAATTATATTTAAAATAAATTAAGGCCATTAAAATAAAATATAACACTTCAGTTTTTACACACTCCAATTTGTGGCTTTCCCAATACATACAACATACCATTGATAAGGATCTAGTGCTCAACCTAACTTTGAAGAGAGATAGCATACTTTCCAGATTTAGAAATGTTAGCCAAATACAGGATATCAACATTCACTGTAAGTGAGTATAAACAAGAGCATCCCGTGATTCAGTACACAGGCCATGTAGGCAGAAGAATGAGGAAGAGAAGAGGATCAGAAAAGAGACTTAGACTTAAAGACACAGAATCTCATTTCTGTCAGTCTTTAAAAAGGATAAATTTCAAATATTTATTGCAACCTAAATATAATTTAGCATAAGTAGTATATAATTACAGATAGTAACATAAGTTGACATCTATTTTCTCATCATGAGTTTGGTCATTTTTAACAAGGCATTTTGTCTTCATATGTCTCGAGATTAAAAACACCTTCAGGCCTTGTTACAGATAGATATTTGACCAAAGTAGCTCCTCTCTGACTTTTATGTCAGGAGAGCCCTGGATGGATAAAATAAGTTAGCAATAGACCTTACCAAATGTATTTTATCAAGGCGTCTTTATTTTCCGGGTTTACTGACTACTGTATATCCATGCTGGAGTCCTTGGACTTGTTTGACATAGATGTTATAATATCCCAACCTTCCAACTGTGTATGGATGGATATAATTTCCTCTAAATTTTTATCAGGTACATTTTTGAAAACAAGCTGTTAATTGATCATCAAAAAATGACATCACTATTTCATCTCCCTATCAATCCGACTCTAGCCTCCCTGTGTAAAAAATATATTTTGATGCTTAACCTAGATTCCCACGTGGAAGCCTAATGTTTTCTCAAAAGTATTCAGTGTGCAGAGGAGAGTGGGTGAAAAAAAATCAATGGTTACTTAATGCACTTTCCTATTTAGAATATAAAATGTATAATAGCGGAAGGGAAATAAAATTTCAAAGTGAAAACAGAAGAATAGACTGAACTACCCTACACATTGAAATGCCTCAGATAAAAGGATCTGAAAATAAGCAGACTAATATCCTACGTAGTCCTTGATACACATATTTAAACCAAAAAATACATTGACAGAGGCCTGGGGGTGCTTGGTGGGGTTAGCCGAAGTACGCACTGCCAGCTAAAAACAAGTTTTCTTTCATTCTGAATCCTAAGATCAAATGTTGAGATAAGCAATTTGAACTAGTTTTCTATTAAATGTTTAAGCTATCATCAGAAAAATCTATAAAAAATCTTTGAAACCCACTAAATAAAAGAGAACAGCATCTTAATGTTTGTGGTGTTGTCCCTAGTGTAAGTAAACAATTCCAGAAAGGGCTGGAAACCTGTGGGAGATGTGTTTTTCTATGTAAGTTTGCTGTCAGAGCTTGTTGACAGTGTCTATATTCTAGGGCAAGCATGTGGGTCTCTTATGTAATGAGTAGGATCAGAGCTTCAGAAGGTCAAGGAAGGGAAAGGGAGTTTGTCACCAAAATTTCGTGCTTTGTCCGTGTCTAGAAATCTTTTAGTCCTAGGTTTCCTACAGAATCACCTCTTTATATTTCTTCTTCCCTTTTATTTTCGTTGTCATGACTTTTGGCTTCTGATCAGGGTTTCTGATCTGCTCTGACAATAGCAAGTAATAGTTTTTCCCCTTTTAGTATTGCTACCTTGTCCCTGAGACCTCAAGTCCACGTTACTTGGGATCAGGCAGCTGCCTGCCCATTGTTATTTCACTGAAGTAGCTAGGTCTTTGAGTGTTTAGTGTGAGGTTGGAGAGGACGTGGAAGGATAGGGAAGAGAAGAAGAAATCAATATTGTCAATTAACTGTGTGAGATGATAGAGGGAAACTGAGGAAGGATACACTAATATTTAAGGGTATTCAGTAAGGAATAAATAACCAACAGAGCTGCAGTTGTAACACAGCCCAGGCCAGTGCTGAGAGCCACAACCCAAGTACCAGGAATCTGGAGTTGACTTGTTTACCTTTTAGGAGTGTGACCTTAGTGTGATCGCAGGCAGGTCACACCAACTCCCTGGGTCTCAGTTTCCTCATTAGAAAAATTAGGAGTTTGAACCAGATGAATTCCAAAGTTGCTGTCGGATCATTTTGGAATAGTATGCTTTTACTTTTGCTTTGAATTCTGTTAGGCAAAGTTTCTATTTCAAAAATAATATAGGTCACCTTTAGTCATGTGTTTTTTTCTTTTTTCTTTTTGTACCAGCTGAGTTGGCCTTCTTTACATCAGAAATCCCGCAAGATAGAATCCTAGAGAGTGCTGAAAGGAATTTTAATCAATTTCACCCGATGCTGCTACACAAGCAGTAAAGTTTGTGATGCCCAATGAATACTTGATAGGCTATCAATTAGCGGTCCTAGAAAATGTTCACAGATCATTTAGGAGAAACTATTTTGCTGGAAAAAAAAATCAAGGTTTTAGGTATGACTTCCAAATAGTGATTTGTATTTAATGTTCTCCCATTGCTACCAGCCCCTTTAGTGAATGCTAAATAGGCATCATTTCCACCTGATTAAATGTCCCTAATTTCTCTAGTCATTCCTCATATGACACGGTTTCTAGATCGCTCAGGCCTGTGCCAAAATTTCTGTGAAAATGCTCTATTACTGCAACTGATTTCTCATTAATTGGTGGGACTATGGTTCAATGCTTCTGCTAAAATTCAGAAAACTCCACAGTCAACAGAGAGTCTAGAAGATTTATTCACATTATAAATCCAGGATATACTGTCATCAGTTACAGTGCAGGAGGTCATAATCTGCTAAAGAAACTGTGACAAGGTTTTTGGGAGCATAAAGCATACAACTCTGGAATTTGTTAAACAAAATTAAAAGTGGCCTCATTATAGTTGAATGCATGATACAATAATACTCTGGGAGAAATGGCATCCTTTACAGTTAAAATAAAGGTAATTGGGGGAAATTAAGGTTTTTATAATTTATACTTTAAAATACTATCACATATGCAATACTGATGAGGCACTTGCCTTAAATCTGTAAGGAATAAATAAATACAAACATGAGAGTATTTACACAACCATTCTTGACATAAAGGGAAGAAAGCTTATAATTTCTGAGACATCAAAGAGCTCAATGAATATTTCCAACCAAAATGCAAATTCTAAAATGATTAATGATGAAAAATCTTTACATCCTACTTTATAGAACCTTTAAATCTGTAGGGTCATCCCTGACAAGAAGCTAAATCTCTTTGAGATCAAGCTTATTTTACAGTAATTTTTTTTTCATTTTCTGAGTGATGCCTCATTTCACACACTAATTTTTTTTTAAAAATCTTACATTACAGAGGCAGAGGCTTTACTTTAGGCATTTCTTGAACTTTATCACTTTTTAAAATTAATGAGTTATTTCTGATTTCCTATTACCTAAGGAATATACCACTTGTTCTATCCTTAAGGTGTTGCACACTTTTAGTCCAGTCTATATCTTCCCCTTCCACTTCCCAAGGTGACCAAAGATCTCATCTCATTACAGCCTCAGTTCATAGTCCCAAATTTCCTCATCTAAATCATTTAAATCAAGTGGCAGGGGTGGAGCCAAGATGGCCGAATAGGAACAGCTCCGGTCTACAGCTCCCAGCCCCAGCGACACAGAAGACGGATGATTTCTGCATTTCTGCTTGAGGTACTGGTTTCATCTCACTAGGGAGTGCCTAACAGTGGGTGCAGGACAGTCGGTGAAGCGCACTGTGCGCGAGCCGAAGCAGGGTGAGGCATTGCCTCACTCGGGAAGCACAAGGGGTCAGGGAGTTCCCTTTCCTAGTCAAAGACAGGGGAAACAGACGGCACCTGGAATATCGGGTCAGTCCCACCCCAATACTGCGCTTTTCCAACGGGCCTGGAAAACGGCACACTAGGAGATTGTGTCCCGCACCTGGCTCGGAGGGTCCTGTGCCCACGGAGTCTCGCTGATTGCTAGCACAGCAGTCTGAGATCAAGCTGCAAGGCGGCAGCGAGGCTGGGGGAGGGGTGCCCGCCATTGCCCAGGCTTGCTTAGGTAAACAAAGCAGCCAGGAAGCTCGAACTGGGTGGAGCCCACCACAGCTCAAGGAGGCCTGCCTGCCTCTGTAGGCTCCACCTCTGGGGGCAGGGCACAGACAAACAAAAACTCAGCAAGAACCTCCACAGACTTAAAGGTCCCTGTCTGACTGACAGCTTTGAAGAGAGTAGTGGTTCTCCCAGCACGCAGCTGGAGATCTGAGAACGGACAGACTGCCTCCTAAAGTGGGTCCCTCACCCCTGAGCAGCCTAACTGGGAGGCACCCCCCCAGTAGGGACAGACTGACACCTCATTCAACCGGGTACTCCTCTGAGACAAAACTTTCAGACGAACTATCAGACAGCTGAATTTGTGGTCTCACGAAAATCCGCTGCTCTGCAGCCACCGCTGCTGACACCCAGCCAAACAGGGTCTGGAGTGGACCTCTAGTAAACTCCAACAGACCTGCAGCTGAGGGTCCTGTCTGGTAGAAGGAAAACTAACAAACAGAAAGGACATCCACACCAAAACCCATCTGTACATCACCATCATCAAAGACAAAAAGTAGATAAAACCACAAAGATGGGGAAAAAACAGAGCAAAAAAACTGGAAACTCTAAAAAACAGAGCACCTCTCCTCCTCCAAAGGAACGCAGTTCCTCACCAGCAACGGAACAAAGCTGGATGGAGGATGACTTTGATGAGTTGAGAGAAGAAGGCTTCAGACGCTCAAACTACTCTGAGCTACGAGAGGAAATTCAAAACAATAGCAAAGAAGTTAAAAACTTTGAAAAAATATTAGAAGAATGGATAACTAGAATAACCAATGGAGAGAAGGGCTTAAAGGAGCTGATGGAGCTGAAAGCCAAGTTTCGAGAACTACGCGAAGATTGCAGAAGCCTCAGTAGCAGATGCGATCAACTGGAAGAAAGGGTATCGCTGATGGAAGATGAAATGAATGAAATGAAGAGAGAAGGGAAGTTTAGAGAAAAAAGAATAAAAAGAATGAACAAAGCCTCCAAGAAATTTGGGACTATGTGAAAAGACCAAACCTATGTCTGATTGGTGTACCTGAAAATGATGGGGAGAATAGAACCAAGTTGGAAAACACTCTGCAAGATATTATCCAGGAGAACTTCCCCAATCTAGCAAGGCAGGCCAGCATTCAGATTCAGGAAATACAGAGAACACCACAAAGATACTCCTCGAGAAGGGCAACTCAAAGACACATAATTGTCAGATTCACCAAAGTTGAAATGAAGGATAAAATGTTAAGGGCAGCCAGAGAGAAAGGTCGGGTTACCCACAAAGGGAAGCCCATCAGACTAACAGCTGATCTCTCAGCAGAAACTCTACAAGCCAGAAGAGAGTGGGGGCCGATATTCAACATTCTTAAAGAAAAGAATTTTCAACCCAGAATTTGCTATCCCGCCAAACTAAGCTTCATAAGTGAAGGAGAAATAAAATACTTTACAGACAAGCAAACGCTGAGTGATTTTGTCACCACCAGGCCTGCCCTAAAAGAGCTCCTGAAGGAAGCACTAAACATGGAAAGGAACAACCGGTACCAGCCACTGCAAAAACATGCCAAATTGTAAAGACCATCGAGGCTAGGAAGAAACAATAGCAACTAACGAGCAAAATAACCAACTAACATCATAATGACAGGATCAGATTCACACATAACAATATTAACGTTAAATGTAAATGGGCTAAATGCTCCAATCAAAAGACACAGACTGGCAAACTGGATAAGGAGTCAGGACCCATCAGTGTGCTGTATTCAGGAAACCCATCTCACATGCAGAGACACACATAGACTCAAAATAAAGGGATGGAGGAAGATCTATCAAGCAACTGGAAAACAAAAAAAGGCAGGGGTTGCAATCCTAGTCTCTGATAAAATAGACTTTAAACCAACAAAGATCAAAAGAGACAAAGAAGGCCATTACATAATGGTAAAGGGATCAATTCAACAAGAAGAGCTAACTATCCTAAATATATATGCACCCAACACAGGAGCACCCAGATTCATAAAGCAAGTCCTCAGTGACCTACAAAGGGAATTAAACTCCCACACAATAATAATGGGAGATTTTAACACCCCACTGTCAGCATTAGACAGATCAACGAGACAGAAAGTTAACAAGGATATCCAGGAATTGAACTCAGCTCTACATAAAGTGGACCTAATAGACATCTACAGAACTCTCCACCCCAAGTCAACAGAATATACATTTTTTTCAGCACCACACCACACCTATTCCAAAATTGACCACATAGTTGGAAGTAAAGCTCTCCTCAGCAAATGTCAAAGAACAGAAATTATAACAAACTGTCTCTCAGACCACAGTGCAATCAAACTAGAACTCAGGATTAAGAAACTCACTCAAAACTGCTCAACTACATGGAAACTGAACAACCTGCTCCTGAATGACTATTGGGTACATAATGAAATGAAGGCAGAAATAAAGATGTTCTTTGAAACCAACGAGAACAAAGACACAACATACCAGAATCTCTGGGACACATTCAAAGCAGTGTGTAGAGGGAAATTTATAGCACTAAATGCCCACAAGAGAAAGCAGGAAAGATCCAAAATTGACACCCTAACATCACAATTAAAAGAACTAGAAAAGCAAGAGCAAACACATTCAAAAGCTAGCAGAAGGCTACAAATAACTAAAATCAGAGCAGAACTGAAGGAAATAGAGACACAAAAAACCCTTCAAAAAATTAATGAATCCAGGAGCTGGTTTTTTGAAAAGATCAACAAAATTGATGGACCGCTAGCAAGACTAATAAAGAAGAAAAGAGAGAAGAATCAAATAGATGCAATAAAAAACGAAAAAGGGGATATCACCACCGATCCCACGGAAATACAATCTACCATCAGAGAATACTACAAACACCTCTATGCAAATAAACTAGAAAATCTAGAAGAAATGGATAAATTCCTCGACAAATACACCCTCCCAAGACTAAACCAGGAAGAAGTTGAATCTCTGAATAGACCAATAACAGGTTCTGAAATTGTGGCAATAATCAATAGCTTACCAACCAAAAAGAGTCCAGGACCTGATGGATTCACAGCTGAATTCTACCAGAGGTACAAGGAGGAACTGGTACCATTCCTTCTGAAACTATTCCAATCGATAGAAAAAGAGGGAATCCTCCCTAACACATTTTATGAAGCCAGCATCGTCCTGATACCAAAACCTGGCAGAGACATAACCAAAAAAGAGAATTTCAGACCAATATCCTTGATGAACATTGATGCAAAAATCCTCAATAAAATACTGGCAAACCAAATCCAGCAGCACATCAAAAAGCTTATCCACCATGATCAAGTGGGCTTCATCCCTGGGATGCAAGGCTGGTTCAACACACGCAAATCAATAAATGTAATCCAGCATATAAACAGAACCAAAGACAAAAACCACATGATTATCTCAATAGATGCAGAAAAGGCCTTTGACAAAATTCAACAACCCTTCATGCTAAAAACTCTCAATAAATTAGGTATTGATGGGATGTATCTCAAAATAATAAGAGCTATCTATGACAAACCCACAGCCAATATCATACTGAATGGGCAAAAACTGGAAGCATTCCCTCTGAAAACTGGCACAAGACAGGGATGCCCTCTCTCACCGCTCCTATTCAACATAGTGCTGGAAGTTCTGGCCAGAGCAATCAGGCAGGAGAAGGAAATAAAGGGTATTCAACTAGGAAAAGAGGAAGTCAAATTGTCCCTGTTTGCAGATGACATGATTGTATATCTAGAAAACCCCATTGTCTCAGCCCAAAATCTCCTTAAGCTGATTAGCAACTTCAGCAAAGTCTCAGGATACAAAATTAATGTACAAAAATCACAAGCATTCTTGTACACCAATAACAGACAAACAGAGAGCCAAATCATGAGTGAACTCCCATTCACAATTGCTTCAAAGAGAATAAAATACCTAGGAATCCAACTTACAAGGGATGTGAAGGACCTCTTCAAGGAGAACTACAAACCACTGCTCAATGAAATAAAAGAGGATACAAACAAATGGAAGAACATTCCATGCTCATGGGTTGGAAGAATCAATATCGTGAAAATGGCCATACTGCCCAAGGTCATTTATAGATTCAATGCCATCCCCATCAAGCTACCAATGACTTTCTTCACAGAATTGGAAAAAACTACTTTAAAGTTCATATGGAACCAAAAAAGAGCCCGCATTGCCAAGTCAATCCTAAGCCAAAAGAACAAAGCTGGAGGCATCACGCTACCTGACTTCAAACTATACTACAAGGCTACAGTAACCAAAACAGCATGGTACTGGTACCACAACAGAGATATAGATCAATGGAACAGAACAGAGCCCTCAGAAATGATGCCGCATATCTACAACTATTTGATCTTTGACAAACTTGACAAAAACAAGCAATGGGGAAAGGATTCCCTAGTTAATAAATGGTGCTGGGAAAACTGGCTAGCCATATGTAGAAAGAAACTGGATCCCTTCCTTACACCTTATACAAAAATTAATTCAAGATGGATTAAAGACTTAAATGTTAGACCTAAAACCATTAAAATCCTACAAGAAAACCTAGGCAATACCATTCAGGCCATAGGCATGGGCAAGGACTTCATGTCTAAAACCCCAAAAGCAATGGCAACAAAAGCCAAAATTGACAAATGGGATCTCATTAAACTAAAGAGCTTCTGCACAGCAAAAGAAACTACCGTCAGAGTGAACAGGCAACCTACAGAATGGGAGAAAATTTTTGCAACCTACTCATCTGACAAAGGGCTAATATCCAGAATCTACAATGAACTCAAACAAATTTACAAGAAAAAAACAAACAACCCCATCAAAAAGTGGGCAAAGGACATGAACAGACACTTCTCAAAAGAAGACATTTATGCAGCCAGAAAACACATGAAGAAATGCTCATCATCACTGGCCATCAGAGAAATGCAAATCAAAACCACAGTGAGATACCATCTCACACCAGTTAGAATGGCCATCATTAAAAAATCAGGAAACAACAGGTGCTGGAGAGGATGTGGAGAAATAGGAACACTTTTACACTGTTGGTGGGACTGTAAACTAGTTCAACCATTGTGGAAGTCAGTGTGGCGATTCCTCAGGGATCTCGAACTAGAAATACCATTTGACCCAGCCATCCCATTACTGGGTATATACCCAAAGGACTATAAATCATGCTGCTATAAAGACACATGCACACGTATGTTTATTGCAGCACTATTCACAATAGCAAAGAGTTGGAACCAACCCAAATGTCCAACAACGATAGACTAGATTAAGAAAATGTGGCACATATACACCATGGAATACTATGCAGCCATAAAAAATGATGAGTTCGTGTCCTTTGTAGGGACATGGATGAAACTGGAAAACATCATTCTCAGTAAACTATCGCAAGGACAAAAAACCAAACACCGCATGTTCTCACTCATAGGTGGGAATTGAACAATGAGAACTCATGGACACAGGAAGGGGAACATCACACTCTGGGGACTGTTGTGGGGTGGGGGGAGCGGGGAGGGATAGCATTAGGAGATACACCTAATGCTAAATGACGAGTTAATGGGTGCAGGAAATCAACATGGCACATGGATACATATGTAACAAACCTGCACATTGTGCACATGTACCCTAAAACCCTAAAGTATAATAAAAAAAAAATTATGGAAAAAAAAAAAA
>NW_026652280.1:156479856-156520972 GCF_009828535.3 Hylobates moloch
GAAATCATGGTGTTGGTATGGTTGGTTCCTACTGGAGGGCCTTAAGGAAAAATCTGTTCCACTCCTCATCCCTGGATTTTGGAGACTGCCAGAAACCCTTGGCACTCCTTGGTATAACTTCAATCTGTGCCTCCATATTAAATGACCTTCTTCCCTGTGTGAATTCGTATCACAAATCTCCCTCTTCTTTCTCTTTAAAGTATACAAATTATTGAAATTAGAGACCACCACTAAATGTAGGATATTATCTAGAGCTTCTTAAATTAATTGCATCTACAAAGACTCTATTTCCAATTAAAATTATATTTACAGGTACCAGGTCCTAGGATTCAGTAATAACTTTTTATAAGACATAACAGCATGGTACTGGTACCACAACAGAGATATAGATCAATGGAACAGAACAGAGCCCTCAGAAATGATGCCGCATATCTACAACTATTTGATCTTTGACAAACTTGACAAAAACAAGCAATGGGGAAAGGATTCCCTAGTTAATAAATGGTGCTGGGAAAACTGGCTAGCCATATGTAGAAAGAAACTGGATCCCTTCCTTACACCTTATACAAAAATTAATTCAAGATGGATTAAAGACTTAAATGTTAGACCTAAAACCATTAAAATCCTACAAGAAAACCTAGGCAATACCATTCAGGCCATAGGCATGGGCAAGGACTTCATGTCTAAAACCCCAAAAGCAATGGCAACAAAAGCCAAAATTGACAAATGGGATCTCATTAAACTAAAGAGCTTCTGCACAGCAAAAGAAACTACCGTCAGAGTGAACAGGCAACCTACAGAATGGGAGAAAATTTTTGCAACCTACTCATCTGACAAAGGGCTAATATCCAGAATCTACAATGAACTCAAACAAATTTACAAGAAAAAAACAAACAACCCCATCAAAAAGTGGGCAAAGGACATGAACAGACACTTCTCAAAAGAAGACATTTATGCAGCCAGAAAACACATGAAGAAATGCTCATCATCACTGGCCATCAGAGAAATGCAAATCAAAACCACAGTGAGATACCATCTCACACCAGTTAGAATGGCCATCATTAAAAAATCAGGAAACAACAGGTGCTGGAGAGGATGTGGAGAAATAGGAACACTTTTACACTGTTGGTGGGACTGTAAACTAGTTCAACCATTGTGGAAGTCAGTGTGGCGATTCCTCAGGGATCTCGAACTAGAAATACCATTTGACCCAGCCATCCCATTACTGGGTATATACCCAAAGGACTATAAATCATGCTGCTATAAAGACACATGCACACGTATGTTTATTGCAGCACTATTCACAATAGCAAAGAGTTGGAACCAACCCAAATGTCCAACAACGATAGACTAGATTAAGAAAATGTGGCACATATACACCATGGAATACTATGCAGCCATAAAAAATGATGAGTTCGTGTCCTTTGTAGGGACATGGATGAAACTGGAAAACATCATTCTCAGTAAACTATCGCAAGGACAAAAAACCAAACACCGCATGTTCTCACTCATAGGTGGGAATTGAACAATGAGAACTCATGGACACAGGAAGGGGAACATCACACTCTGGGGACTGTTGTGGGGTGGGGGGAGCGGGGAGGGATAGCATTAGGAGATACACCTAATGCTAAATGACGAGTTAATGGGTGCAGGAAATCAACATGGCACATGGATACATATGTAACAAACCTGCACATTGTGCACATGTACCCTAAAACCCTAAAGTATAATAAAAAAAAAATTATGGAAAAAAAAAAAAAATCAAGTGGCAATGAGTAACCCATTAAATGAAGGTCGTGGGCGCAATTCCTCTACATCTTTGAACTTTTGAAACTAAAGAAACGTGTTACGTGCCCCAAACACTCCCAACAAACAATCATCATGGGGCAGGCATAGGATAATAATTACAGGCATTGCTGCTCAAAATAGAACCAAAAATAAACACAAATATTAAGATCAAAGTAAAATAAAGTAAGAATCTTAAAGTAATTTTATAATCCTGCTGGACAATCCAGCCAGACCTCCTTGATTAGGTTTCTAGGCCTAGGGCCAATCCTCCATGGCTCTTGATTTTGCCTCCTGGGACTTGGTTATACCTTTGGGTTTTGGTTTCTGTCCTCTGAGTCATCTCAGTTTATCCACAGTGGGGCTGAGTATTTTTATCAACCTTCCTATAAAATTCTGAGCGTTCAAAAGCCTCTTTTTATTTCACACTCTTTCTGTTTCTTGTCCTCCAAGCGGGAAATGTTTCTGCTGACATAATATTCTCAAGAATTTTGTGGACCTTGTGTGGTTTCATAGGGCATTTATTCTATTAGATAAAGGCAACATCCACAGATTTTTGAAATAATGGCTTTTCTGTTCTGGCCTTCTGTTGAGGTGGTTTAGGAATAATACTCTCGCGCTTCCTCGAGGCCTTCTGGTTTGATTGAGATGCTCGGTAGGGCAAGCCCTTAATGTCTTGTGAATGAATACTCTGACCTTTTGATCTTTAGAAGTTTCAGCAAAAGGCTTTTTGAAGTTCCAGCAAAAGGGTCAGCCTTTTCTCTGGAATATGCTTCCAGACAGTGAATTTCTTAGTTTAATAGTTCTTCCCTCAATCTCTCATCTTTCCTCTCTCATTTTACTATAAGCCACAAATCAGGCAGAATCTTCAATCACTTGCTTGTAGATCTTCTTAGCTCTGTATCCAGGTTCATCACACATAAATTCAGCTTTCTACATAACTGTAGGACACAGTTTCCACCACTATAGAAGAAGGATCCAACCTGCTTGCTCCCATGTTCAATAATATATTCTTCTCCTCCTGAACCCTCATCAGTAGCATTTTCAACATTCAGATTTCTACTAGCAGTGTGTTCAAGGCAATTCAGGCTTTCCCTGGCAGGCTTCTCAACACTGTTCTCAAACATCCAGCTTCTTCTCACTGTGTAGTTCTAAAGCCCTTCCATATTTTCAGGTATTTGTTACAGTAGCACCTGGCTTTTGGGTACCAAAATCTGTATTAGTTTTCTATTGCAATGTAATAAATTGCCATAATTTAACAGCTTAAGACAACACCCATTTGTCAACTCACAGTCATTTAGGCCATAAGTATGGACATGGTACAACTGGGTTCTTTGCTCAAAGCAGCCAAAAGCTGACATCAAGATGTCTTCTGGGGCTGCAGTTCTCATTTGGGGTTTGGAGTCCCCTTCCAAGCTCACTGCATGTTGGAAAAAGTCAGTTTCTAGTGATAGTAGGTCTGAGATCCTTCTCTCCTTGGTGGCTATCAGCTGGGGGCCTCAACTCCTCATGGTCACCCCTCTTTATTGGCAATTTACAAGATGATGCTTGCCTTCTTACTGCCAGCCGGAATGCATCTTTCTTACAACTTCTTCTGCTACCAGTTGGAGAGAACTCTAAAGGGTTCATGGGATCATGTCAAGCCCACCCGGATGATCTCCCTTTCTTAAAGTCAACTGTAACACAACCTAATCACAGGAGTAAAATCTATTGTCTTCATGATCCCTAGGATGATACAGGGCATGTACTTCAGAGGCATGGAAAATCTTGGGGAGACAGCTTAGAATTCTACCTACCATTATAATAATATGTTAAATTATCTGGAAGGATATCATCTAGCTCAATGTCTGCCTCTAAAGGCCTATATAAATCAGGTTTAATTCTTTTATTCCCATTCAGATATAATAACAGGGAGGCAATAATAGTTGCAAAGTTCCCATAATTTTTGTATTCTGAGCTTTACTATTTTAAGTAATGCTTGATGAATCCCAGTGAAATCTGTACTGAGATAAAACTCAATACACTAAATATAACAGAAATCTAAGTTTTATATAAATCATTCATGAAGAAAATTCTTTTAAATACAAATAATTCTGTTTCACCCAAAGATCAAACATCTTTTATTGCAAAAATTGGGCTTATAGAAATAATTATGGAAAGATAATAAAATGTTTGTTTTACCTTATACACATGTGCACACTAATAAATGTAACTATTGGCTATAAAAGGGGAAAAATAGTTTTGCATATATAAGTGCAACCGAGAAACACTTAGAGGCCTTAGTGCTGTTGTCCTTAATCTTGGCTGCCAAAAAGCACTTAGGCATATATTAAAAAATACAGTAAAACAAAACACAAACATAGAAATTCCTGGGTCCCATTCTGAAAGATTCTAATTCACTTGCAGGTCATGGCCACCATCTTGGAAATGGCAATAGCCAAGGTTCTTAGGAAGCTCACAGTCTAAAGTAAAAAAAAAGATACTTGAAAAATCAGCTTGAACCAAGGATCCTTGCACCAAGGATTAAATGTTAACTTTAAACATTGAGGCTTCTCTGTGTCTATTGAGATAATCATGTGGTTTTCGTCATTGGTTCTGTTTATGTGATGCATTACATTTATTGATTTGTGTATGTTGAACCAGCCTTGCATCCCAGGGATGAAGCCAGCTTGATCGTGGTGGATAAGCTTTTTGATTTGCTGCTGGATTCGGTTTGCCGGTATTTTAAAGAGGATTTTCGCATAGATGTTCCTCAGGGATATTGGCCTGAAATTTTCTTTTTTTGTTGTGTCTCTGCCAGGTTTTGGTATCAGGATGATGCTGGCCTCATAAAATGAGCTAGGGAGGAGTCCCTCTTTTTCCATTGTTTGGAATCATTTCGGGAGGAATGGTGTCAGCTCCTCTTTGTACCTCTGGTAGAATCTGGCTGTGAATCCGTCTGGTCCTGGGCTTTTTCTGGTTGGTAGGCTATTGATTACTGCCTCAGTTTCAGAACTTGTTCTATCCTTGGTCTATTCAAGGATTCAACTTCTTCTTGGTTTAATATTGGGAGGGCGTATGTGTCCAAGAATTTGTCCATTTCTTCTAGTTCTAGTCTATTTGCATAAAGGTGTTTATAGTATTCTCTGATGGTAGTTTGTATTTCTGTGGGATCAGTGGTGATATTCCCTTTATCATTTTTTATTGTGTTTATTTGATGCTTCTCTCTTTTCTTCTTTATTAGTCTGGCTAGCAGTCTATCTATTTTGTTAATCTTTTCAAAAAACAAGCTCCTGGATTCATTGATATTTTGAAGGGTTTTTCGTGTCTCTAGCTCTTTCAATTCTGCTCTGATCTTAATTATTTCTTGTCTTCTGCTAGCTTTTGAATTTGTTTGCTCTTGCTTCTCTAGTTCTTTTAATTGTGATGTTAGAGTGTCAATTTTAGATCTTCCCACTTTCTCCTGTGAGTCTTCAGTGCTATAAGTTTCCCTCTAAACACTGCTTTAGCTGTGTCCCAGAGATTCTGGTATGTTGTGTCTTTGTTCTCATTGGTTTCAAAGAACTTATTTATCTCTGCCTTAATTTCATTATTTACCCAGTGGTCATTCAGGAGCAGGTTGTTCAGTTTCCACAGAGTTGTGTGGTTTGAGTGAGTTTCTTAATCATGAGTTCTAATTTGATTGCACTGTGGTCTGAGAGAGTGTTTGTTATGATTTCCATTTTTTTGTATTTGCTGAGGAGTGTTTTACTTCCAATTATGTGGTCAATTTTAGAATCAGTGTGATGTGGTGCTGAGAAGAATGTATATTCTGTTGCTTTGGGGTGGAGAGTTCTGTAGATGTCTATTAGGTCTGCCTGGTCCAAAGCTGAGTTCAAGTCCTGAATATCCTTGTTAATTTTCTGTCTCGTTGATCTGTCTACTATTGACAGTGGGGTGTTAAAGTCTCTCACTATTATTATGTGGGGGCAGTCTAAGTCTCTTTCTAGGTCTCTAAGAACTTGCTTTATGAATCTGGGTGTCCCTCTGTTGGGTACATATATATTTAGGATAGTTAGCTCTTCTTGTGGCACTGATCATTTTACCGTTATGTAATGGCCTTCTTTGTCTCTTTTGATCTTTGTTGCTTTAAAGTCTGTTTTATCAGAGACTAGGATTGCAAATCCTGCTTTTTTTGCTTTCCATTCGCTTGATAAATATTCTTCCATCCCATTATTTTTAGTGTGACTTTGCACATGAGATGGGCCTCCTAAATACAGTGCACCGATGGGTCTTGACTCTATCAAATTTGCCAGCACGTGGCTTTTGATTGGGGCATTTAGCCCATTTACATTTAAGTTTAATATTGTTATGTGTGAATTTGATCCTGTCATTATGATGATAGCTGTTTATTTTGCCCATTAGTTGATGCAGTTTCTTCATAGTGCTGATGGCCTTACAATTCAATAAAATTCAACATCCCTTCATGCTAAAAACTCTCAACAAACTAGGTATTGATGGAACAAATGTCAAAATAATAAGAGCTATTCGTGACAAACACAGTCAATATCATACTGAATGGGCAAAGCTGGAAGCATTCCCTTTGAAAACTGGCACAAGACAGGGATGCCCTCTCTCACTACTCCTATTCAACATAGTGCTGGAAGTTCTGGCCAGGGCAATCAGGCAAGAGAAAGAAATAAAGGGCATTCAAATAGGAAGAGAGGAAGTCAGATTGTCCCTATTTGCAGATGACATGATTGTATATCTAGAAAACCCCATCGTCTCAGCCCCAAATCTCCTTAAGCTGATAAGCAAGTTCAGCAAAATCTCAGGATACAAAATCAATGTGCAAAACTCACAAACATTCCTATACACCAATAATAGAAAAAACAGAGAGCCAAATCATGCATGAACTCCCATTCACAATTACTACAAAGAGAATAAAATATCTAGGGATCCAACTTACAAGGGATGCAGTTTCAAAGACAACTACAAGCCACTGATCAAGGAAATAAGAAAGGGCACAAACAAATGGAAAAATATTCCATGCTCATGGATAGGAAGAATTAATATCATGAAAATGGTCATACTGCCCAAAGGAATTTATAGATTCAATGCCGTCCCCATCAAGCTACCATTGACTTTCTTCACAGAATGAGAAAAAACTACTTTAAATTTCATATGGAACCAAAAAAGAGCCCATATAGCCAAGACAATCCTAAGCAAAAAGAACAAACCTGGAGGCATCACACTACCTGACTTCAACCTATATTACAAGGCTACAGAAACCAAAACAGCAAGGTACTGGTACCAAAACAGATATATAGACCAATGGACCAGAACACAGGCCTCAGAAATAACACCACACATCTACAACCATCTAATCTTTGACAAATCCGACAAAAACAGCAGGGGGGAATGGATTCCCTATTTAATAAATGGTATTGGGAAAACTGGCTAGCCATATGCAGAAAACTGAAACTGGACCCCTTCCTTACACCTTATACAAAAATTTACTCAAGATAGATTAAAGACTTAAATGTAAGACCTAAAACCATAAAAACCCTAGAAGAAAACTTAGGCAATACCATTTAGGACATAGGCATGGGCAAAGTCTTCATGACTAAAACACCAAAAGCAATGGCAACAAAAGCCAAAATTGACAAATGGGATCAAATTAAAGAGCTTCTGCACAGCAAAAGAAACGATCATCAGGTTAAACAGGCAACCTACAGAATGGGAGAAAATTTTTGCAATCTATCTGACAAAGGGCTAATATCCAGAATCTACAAGGAACTTCAACAAATTTACAAGAAAAAACAAACAACCCCATCAAAAAGTGAGTGAAGGATATGAACAGACACTTCTCAAAAGAAGACTCTAATGCCTCCAACAAACATGAAAAAATATCATCATCACTGGTCATTAGAGAAATGCAAATCAAAACCGCAATGAGATATTATCTCATGCCAGTTAGAATGGTGATCATTAAAAAGTCAGGAAACAACAAATGCTGGAGAGCATGTGGAGAAATAGGAATGCTTTTACACTGTTGGTGGGAGTGTAAACTAGTTCAACCATTGTGGAAGACAGTGTGGCAGTTCCTCAAGGATCTAAAACCAGAAATACCATATGACCCAGCAATCCTATTACTGGGTATATACCCAAAGGATTTTAAATCATTCTACCATAAAGACATGTGCACATGTATGTTTATTGCAACACTATTCACAATAGCAAAGACTTGGAACCAACCCAAATTCCCATTAATGATAGACTGGATTAAGAAAATGTGGCACATATACACCATGGAATACTATGCAGCCATAAAAAAGGATGAGTTCATGTTCTTTGCAGGGACATGGATGAAGCTGGAAACTATTATTCTCAGCAAACTAAAACAGGAAAGAGGAGCAGAAAACCGAACACTGCATGTTCTCGCTCATAAGTGGGAGTTGAACAATGAGAACATATGGACACAGGAAGGGGAACATCACACACTGGGGCCTGTCAGGGGGTGGGGGCTAGGGGAGGAATAGCATTAGGAGAAATCCCTAATGTAGATGACAGGTTGATTGGTGCAGCAAACCACCACAGCATGTGTACACCTATGCAACAAACCTGCATGTTCTGCACATGTATCCCAGAACTTAAAGTATAAAAAAAAATTAAGGTTTAACATAGGTAAAGTACAAAAGTCACAAGTGATGAATAATCAGAAAGGTGCATACCCATGTAATACATACTTATGTCAAGAAATAGAATAATAACAAAAATCAGAGTCCCCCTCCCCCAACCATACCCCTTTCAAAGAATTAAACACTACCTTTTCAAGGGCAACCATTTCCTTGAATTTTAACACCGAAGAGAGTTTCACCTATTTTGAATTTCATACTGATGAAGTAATAGAGTTTTAAAAATCTAAATTGTTTCACTCAATATTGTATTTGCCAGATTAATTCGTGCCGTTGTATGTAGCAAAGCTTTGTTTCTTGTTATTTTCTCAACTGTTTAAATACATTACAATTATTTATCTGTTGATGCACATTTAGGTTATTTCCCAGTTTGCAGCAATTGTAAATGCTGCTGCTGTAAATGTTTCTGAATTGTAACTGTCTTTTGGTGCACATGTGTACACATTTCTAGAATGGTGATTGCTGAGTCATAAAGCATGTATATGTTCATTTATACTTACTTTCATGTAGCTTTCTGAAGGTGATTATACTAAGTTTTACTTCTGCAAGCAGTATGTGACAGCTCTCATTGCTCTATGTGTTTATCAACACTGTGGTCAATCTTCTAAGATTTTTTAGCTATTATGGTGGCTACGTGATGATGGCTCATTGCAGTTTTATTTTTCATTTCATTCAATTTCCCTAATGACAATTTGGGTATCCTCTCAGCTGAAGTGTCTGTTCAAGCCTTTTGCTCATTTTTCCATTGGGCTCTGACAATTTCCTATTGATTTACAGAAATTCTTTGTATAATCTGGCCTCACATCCTACTGGATACAACATATTTTGCAAATGTCATATGTTAGTCTATAGGTTGTTTTGCTCACGTTTTGTTTTGCTCACGTTTAAAGATTTCTTTTGTTTCAGAGAGGCTTTAATTTTAATGTAGTTAAAAATGTTCTTCTAGATAGTTATTACCTCTTGCAATGGTCTATAAGCTTTATTGTTTTGCCTTTCACTTTTAGTTTTATTAAATAACTGGAATTTTCTGTGTGTACAGTACAAAGTAAAAATGAAGCCATTGTTTTTCTGTGCAGATAATCCAATTAAACCACTAGCACTGGTTGAAAAGATTAGGTAAACATTTCTGGAGATAATGTGAAGTTTTGGATAATGATATATTACATTAGTGGGGTCATGAATTTGCTCCTGTCAGATACCTAGGGGAAGAGAATGCTACCTTCATAAAAACAGGGATTGAGAAAATTTTAATCTCGAAAGGGTTGGTATATTTCAGGTCGATCTTATTCCTAGGGTGTAAACTTTTGACATCCCAGTTTGGGACCCCTCACTCTTGATGGTCTTTGATCTCCCATTTTTATTCCCCTAGGCTCTGAACCGACCAAAAGTTCTTGTTTCACTTTCTTAGCCTCTCGACTTCCACTTTCAAATCAGCAAATGCTTTAAGGGAATGAGTTGTCCCAAGTATCAGGTTCACATTTCTGTGTTTCTTTCATTTTGTGGATCTTGGTCTGATGAACCTTATTTCCTTGATAGCTTACAAACAATGCTTACACACAGACCTTACTTTATTATTCTGTCTGCAATTTTCCAGTCATTCTGAGCAGGAGAGTTCTTTAAAAATAAACTAGTTTACATTGTCTGAAACAAAACTTACAAAATGTAATTTAAGACCTCTAATGACTACTTAACTTCCTAAAAGAGATAGGAATCCAGGATATTCCTGTGTTTCTGACTCTTCCTACCATATAATAAAACATCTATTTAATTTAACTCATCAAAAGTACTTAGTTGATTCCTAAAAGCTCTTTTAAGAGAGGTTATATGAAATCAGCTGGGACAGGCCAGTGGAAGAAATACATTTTTGGCCAGAGAAGGGAGTCCGTTATGCACCTTTCAAATAATAACCCAGAAGGAAACTCTGACTGTCTCTGTAAATAGCTTTCCTGGTAATAGGGGTGGTAGAGGTCATCTGTGCTTGTAATAGTGGTGTCTGGAAACTAATCATAACACCTGTTTCTAGAGTATAAATGGCACAAAGACAACAGTGGCTCAGAGCCTGGTTTTGATATGACAGAAATACTGTGATATTCCTTCAGGTATTGATTTCTCCCCATTTACTACTTTGTCCCAGGACTTTGGTATTGATTAAAAAGACACTGCTGGTTAATTTTGAGGCCATAGCTATGTGGCTAAGGAGAAGCCACAGGTCAGTGGTATTGCCTATCTTACTCAAGCCAAAACAAAGACACATTTAGTTTATGTCACCCTCTGTTCTCTATCTCAGTCTTTCTATTTATATTCAAGCCTTAAGTTTGTTTAGACACATAATACAATAAGGCCTTATAATCTGTCTTTACTTATTGGTACACTAATGTTTTCGTCACTTGCTTCACTCTTGATAAGAATACTTATGCTGAAAATAGTGGGGAAGATAGGAATATTCTGAATCCACATATTTCTCTCGGGGAGTTTCCTATTTAATATTTTCAAACAGACAAAATAATTTAGTACATTTGCTTCTTTTATAGCCATTAGTAGTACTAAATAACTAATATGTACACAATATACAAAAATTGCAAAGTTTCTGAAAGTATGGTCAGCAGATAACATGCATGATCATCTACAGAATGCAGGATCAATATTTAAATTTGTCGGTCTCACCCCAGATCTAAGTCCAAATCTCTGGTGGAGGGCCCAGGAATTGACATTTAAGTGTTTCCTGTGCAAACATGATTCATATACACACTATTTAATATGCACAGTGGAAAGTTCTGTCACATATATTACCTCACAGAGCCTTCTGGAGTAAGTATAATTATCTCCAAGTTCCCAGTGAGGAAACTGAGACACAGAGATGTAAACCATTGGAACAAATTCATATGTAAACTGATCTGGGATGCCAGTTCTCCTGATGCCAGGTTCAGTGCTTATCTCATTACATCATCCTTACTCTCTGCAAAGAATCTCTGTCTTAGAAAAGAGATTTTGTCCACATAGAGCTTTCTAAGCAGCATAGCCCAAATGCCTATCCTTTGCTCTGTGGAACCAATTATTGAGATTGTGTATTATTATAACTTTCAGCACACACACTGGGCTTTTCATTTTCAGAGTGCCCAATTTTGATAAAGCACTGTGGAGCTTGCTTGGAGGTTCTGTATATAAAAGCCATGCCATGGATAAAGCAGGTTGAACACCTATGAGTGATAGCACAATATGAGGGTCACCAGGAGCAGAGACACTGCCAGCGTTAGAGCAGGTAGAGAAGACTTAGAGCAGACTTTGATGAATGACTCAGCCTCAAGTCCGCAGATGTAAAAGCTCATTAAATGCAATCCAGAATCACCTTCTATAACAAATGAGAAAAAGTGACATTTTTCCTATCTGAGATCTTTAGCATTTTGTGGGCCAGCAAATAAGTTACTGATAAAGACTGGTCTTCTAATTTACTTAGCTGGGAAGAATTTCAAGTATTCCCTCCAGCAAACACAGGAAAATAACAACCATGGCCACTAGTAACAGCTACTGATACTGAATGCTCACTACATGCCACAAACTCAGCCTATAGCTTATTACAACTATCTTACTTCACAGATTTGGATCATGACCCCCAAACACACAATCTGCATTGACAATCCTGAATGTTGAAATCCCAAAAGACCGAAACCTTCATTTATACAATGTATTGCATGTTTCAGAATAGCTGGAAGAGAGGACATGTTTCCATATCCTGGATGATATATCCTGGAGGTGGTGGATACCCTAAATACACTGACTGTATCATTACACTTTCTATGCATGTAACAAAATATCACATGTACTCCATAAATATGCAGACATATTATGTATCGATAAAAATAAAGATAAAAATGCATCATTTGCCTGCAGTGGAATTCCTTCCAGCTGATAACATTCGAGGAGCTTTTAATAAATTAAAGTTGCATTTGCCTTAAGAAGCCAGCGATAGGGAAGGCACTAAGATGGTTGACTAGAAGCAGCTAGTGTGTGCTGCTTTCACAGAAGAAAAAGTGTCAAGTAAATACTAGCTCTTCAACTGCAACATCCAGGTGGACACATTGGGATTCATCAAGGAAACAACTCGACCCATGGAGAATGGAGAGGAGTGAGACAGGATGACCACCCACCCAGGCATGGCACGGAGCCAGCAGAGACCTCACACTGCAGGGAAATGGTGAGTGAGTGAGAAGCCCCAGGAGCCCACACTTCTGCCATGGACCTTTGCGACTCTGGGCTCAGGAGATCTGCTATTACCTCACCCCCAACCACTGAGGCCTCCAGACTGACACGGAGAGCTATGGGCCTCCACTCACGCACACGCAGAGTCCTGGAAGCCTTGAATCCCCGGGCATCCTGGCACTGACAGCTGCAGGTCCGACAACAGGGAGGTCAGGCTCCCTCGCGTGCTCCCAGGAAGGGGACAGAAACTATGGGTCTGAGCAGGGACAGACTGCAAGCCTTGCCTCCAATGCACCTCACGGGAAAAATCCCACTGGCCTGGGACTCTAGCACGGCCACACCAACATGCCTAGGCTCTCAGGTCAGTAGCATCTCGGTGCTTCCCTGGGATGGAGCTTCCAGAGATAGAGGCTGGCCACCAGCTTTGCTGCCCCACAGCCCTCACCCCTGTTGCCCTCAGGCTCCGGATGGTGCGTGGTGATTAGGGACTGGCACAGAACCCCAGCACAGTGAAGCCACCTCATGGAAAAGTGGCCAGATTGTTTTCCACGTAGGTCCCTTCCCTGCTTCTCCTCACTTCGCGGGGCCTTCTGACCTAGACTCCAGCACAACTACGACGCCTCTGTCTGAAAACTTCAGTGGGTGGCAGCTCTGCTTTTCTCCGTGGAGGAAATCCCAGAGACAATCCACAGCCCCTCCACACTTAAGCTGAATGGTGCTGCCCTAACTGCCCTCGGGCTGGGGAAGGAACAAAGGGCCTGGTGGCTGTGCTGGCAACTCCAGCACACTGCAGCCACCATATGGAGGGGAGCCAAGTCTCTCTTCCCAGGCCCTACCCCACACCCTTCACCAAGCAGAGCCCCTGGCTCAGGACCACAGAACAGCCACCCCACCCATGGCTGAGCATACCAACTGGTAGTGTCATAGGATCTGTAGTGTGTAACTTTTCCAGCCAGAAATCTGTGAAAGGTGGCACCTTTGCCCAAGTTTTGCTTGAGCCTGCTGGTCTCATTCTACCCACTTGGCCTGGCAGGCTGCCCTTGGGAGCAATACTGGCCTGGATCCCATGCCTGCCAAGGGTGGACCAGGTGCAGAGCAGTGAGGGGTGGGTGAGCGCGCGTGGGGTCCAGACACTGTGCACAACCAGATGTGCTGGCTGCAGAGGGGTGAGCAGCTGCAGGCTCCAGCACAGGTGCTGGCTCCATGCAAGGCTGTGGCTGGATCAAGTGTACTGCAAGTGCCTTCCACTGCAGGCCCTGGGGAATACTTTGGTACCTAGAAGCTTGGAGATGCCAGGAGCCATAGAAGCCCAAAGAAGGTGTCACAGCCCTGGTTCAGGGAGCCCCTAGGTTTGGGATCCCCAAAGGGCCACAGTTCTTTCCTTCTTATTGCCTGAAACATGGCAAGTGGAGGCATGTTTCAGCCCCGTCTGTGTTACGACTCTTTCAGTCCCACTACTCAGCAGTTCTCGAGTTCTTGTCCTGCATTTAGGAATAATGAGGAATGCAGACAACTGGAGGGTGAGCAAGGAAGAGAGGAGATTCAGTGAGCGACAGAGAAGCGCTCAAGAGACCCAAAGTGGTTAGCTCCTTTGCACAGGCAGGTCATCCCAATCTGCCTGAGTCTGGCTGAGTTCAGGGTTTGTATGGGCTTCAGAGGGCAGGAAGTGTGTGCTGATTGGTCCATAGGCGGCCATGGGCAGGGCCAGAAAAAGCACCATAAGTGCTCACTCCAGTCCACAGAACTGGCAGCCCAGCCCCCAGGCTTCAGGCCATCCCTGGCTTGAAGGTGGAGTTTCACTGGAGACCTTCCCCTTTCTGTCCAGGCTCCTGCCACTGTTCATGGCACCCAGGCTGTTGACTCCTACCACTGTTCATGGCACCCAGGTTGTTCATGCTAAGAGGTACCTGCAGGCCTGTGCTGAGCCACCCTCAGCCCCCTCTTGGCCTCCCTCCGGGGTTCAGGTGATTCCCTTGCCTCAGCCTCCTGAGTAGCTTGGATTACAGGCACGCATCACCACGCCCAGCTAATTTTTGTATTTTTAGTAGAGATGGGGTTTCACCATGTTGCTCAGGCTGGTCTCGAACTCCTGACTTCATGATCCACCCACCTTGGCCTCCCAAAGTGCTGGGATTACAGGCATGAGCCACCACATCCGGCCAAAAATCAGTAACATTCTTATACATCAACAGCATCCAAGCTGAGAGCCAAATCAAGAATGGAATCTCCTTCACAATTGCCACACAGACAAAAATAAAACACGTAGGCATATAGCTAACCAGGGAAGAGAAAGATCTCCACAAGACTTGTGAAACACTGATCAAATAAATCAGAGATGACACAAACAATTGAAAAACATTTCATGCCCATGGATAGGAAGAATCAATATTGTTAAAATGGCCATACTGCCCAAAACAACTTATAAATTCACTGTTATTGCTGTCAAACCACCAATGACATTCTTCACAGAACTAGAAAAAACTATTTTAAAATTCATATGGAACTACAAAGGAGCCTGAATAGGCAAGTAATCCTAAGCAAGAAGAACAAAGCTGGGGGCATCATGTTACGCGACTTCAAACTATACCACATAACTACAGTGACCAAAACAGCACAGTACTGGTACAAAACAGACACATAAACCAGTGGAACATGATAGAGAGCCCAGAAATAATGCCTCACACTTACAACGATCTGACATTCAACAAAGTCAATAAAAACAAGCAATGGGGAATGGATTCCCTATACAATAAATGTTGCTGGGATAACTGGATAGCCATATGTGGAAGATTGAAACTGAATTCCTTCCTTACACTATATACAAAAGTCAACTGAAGATGATTGAAGACGTTAATGTAAAACCTAAAACTATAAAAAGCAAGATAACCTAGGAAATATCATTCTGGACATAGAACCTGGCAAAGATTTCATGACAAAGATGCCAAAAGCAATCGCAGCAAAAACAAAAATTGACAAATGGGACCTAATTAAACTAAGGAGCTGGTGCACAGCAAAAAAAAAAAAACAATCAACACAGTAAACAGAATCTACAGAATGGGATGCAAGCTATGCATCCAACAAAGTTCTAATGTTCAGAAACTATAAGTAACTTAAACAAATTTACATGCAAAAAAACAAAAGCAAACAATCCCATTAAAAAGTGGGCAAAGAACATGACCAGACACTTTTCAAGAAAAGACATACACATAGCCAACAAACATCTTAAAAGATGCCCGTCATCCCTAGTCACTAGATAAATGCAATCAAAACCACAAGATACCATCTTACATAAGTCAGAATGGCTATTATTAAAAACTCGAAAAATAACAGATGCTGGTGAAGTTGTGGAGAAAAGAGAATGCTTATACACTGCTAGTGGGAATGTAAATTAGTTCAGTCATTGTGGACAGCAGTGTAGTGATTCCTTAAAGAATTTAAGACAGAATTACCATTTGACCCAGCAATCCCATTGTTAGGTATATACCCAAAGGAATATAACTTGTATACCATAAAGACACATGCACACATATCTTTACTGCAGCACTATTCATAATAGCAAAGACATGAAATCTACCAAAATGCCTATCAATGGTAGACTGGATAAAGAAAATGTGGTACATATACACCATGAAATACTACGCAGCCATAAGAAAGAAATAGATCATGTCCTTTGCAGGAACCTGGGTGGAACTGGAGGCCATAATACTAAGAAAACTAGTGCAGAAACAGAAAACCAAACACTGTATGTTCTCACTTATAAATGTGAGCTAAACAATGAGAACACATGAACACGAAGAGGGTAAGGGCAGATATGGGAACTGACTTGAGGGTGGAGTGTGGGGAGAGGGAGAGAATGAAAAGACTACCTATTGAGCACTATGCTTATTAACTGGGTGATAAAATGATCTCTACAGCAAACCTCCATGACACACGGTTTACTTATATAACAAACCTGCACATATACCCTTGAACCTAAATAATAGAAATTTTTTTAAAAAGCCAGTGAAATTACTGACTGCTTTGAAAATAATTATATGCACTCTAGGATAAGAAGACTTGCAATGGTGTTGCAGTTCACTCACCACTCCACCAAATTTGTGGTCCATATATGAGTGCATGTGAAATTGACTTATGGGTGCTGAAAACTACATAAAAGCATGGCACAGAAGATGGAAAAATTTTATAGTGCATGCTCATGTCCGTGTATATTGAATCACAAAAGAATTTCAAAAAGAGAAACGCCACGTAGAAAATGAATGTGAGGCCAGGCCCGGTCGCTTACGCCTATAATTCCAGCACTTTGGGAGGCTGAGGTGTGAGGACTGCTTGAGCCCAGGATTTTGAGATCAGCCTGAGCAACAGAGTGAGACCTTGCCTCTATTAAAAAAAATTAATAAGAATGTATTCTCCAAGGAAAGCCATGCAAGAAATTCTCCAAGGAAAAAGCAGCTATTCATTGCAATGCAAGATTTTGAAATATAGCTAATGGAAAGTTGGCCAGCTCTTATGGACTACGTCTGCACAACTGTCCTTAATCTACCCCTGCCAGATGCTTTCTCATACACCAAATTTCCTTTTTAGGTTTTCTTTGTTGTTTTTTGGATTTCGCTCTCACCATTTTGAGTTGTCAGCATTATTTTGGTACAATTTGCTATGCCATGTATTTCATCTTTGCATTATTTACAATACCAGAGGTATAAATCGTGTAGACATTTATGAAGTCGTAATTTGTTTTATGTATTTTTTGCAAACTCGACTCCACAAAGGTGCATTATCACAATATTGACTTTGTATTTAAGCATTGTGTTTGTACATAAAAACATTGAAACTTCCTCAATAAATGTAGAGATGTCCTTTTTGTACGTCTGCATTTGTGAAAGATAAAATTTCCTCAGATCTTGGCTTTTTGGATGACTGTACATGTATTGGTGACCTATCATGGTTTTTTATTGATCTTGTCGAAACACATAGGTTGTCAACCATGGTATTTCAAATGACCATAGTTATATGAGCTATTTATTCATGAATCCAGTTTTCCTGCTCATGACTAAAATACCCGTGTGACTCTTGTTACTATACCTGAGTGCTTACGCTTTCAAAAATATGTATGGTATTATTGCCTATTATGTAAAGTGGTCTATGAAGTTTTCTGTTGTATTTTTATGTTTCTCAAATAAATCCTCTTTTAAACATGTAAGTAAATTTCTTTTAAATAATTTTATCATTTGTCCAGAATTATATTTCAGAATTTTGACCTTTCTGGATTTCAACATTCAAAATTATGGTGTTCAGGATTATGGCATTTGGGATTGTGATTGGCTCCCATGCTAAGGACTGACTACTATCCAAACAGAAAAGATAACCCAAAGCCCCATGCTGAGGCAAAAGTTATTTCATTCACCATGATTCCACCTTCTTATTGCTGTGTGCACTCCATTCCCACAGTTCCTCACCTGAAGGTAAAAGATTTATTGCAAGACTCATGTTGTTTGTGGGGGCTGGCTCAGCAAATCTAAAATCACTAAGGCAGGCCATCATGAAGGGCAGACTAGAGCTCTGGGACATGAAGTAGAGGTGACGTCCATGGATGGAATTTCTTCAGGGAAACTTCAGCTCTATTTGTAAGACCTTTTAATTGATTGAATCACAGCTACCCAGATTATCTGGGATAATCTCCCTTACTTCAGATCAACTGATAATGCGATTATGAACTTTAATCATATCTACAAAACACCTTCAAAGCAACACCTAAATTGATGTTCCATTGAATAATTGGGAACTATGGTCTAGCCATGTTGACACATCCAAAAAGCAGCACAGCACTTTTCAATACTTGCTTTACCATAGCAAATTTGAAATGTCTTAGGTCTTATCCACCTGACGTCTCACCACTGTTTTTTTTTTTCCTGAAAACATTGTGTTGTTTTCTATAAGTTCTAGCCTGACTACCTGACTCTGGCTCGTGATATCTACCTAATCTTACATTTCTATAACATTTTATTTTCCCAGATCTAGGGGAAAGCTGACAACAAATGTGATTACGGTTGTGTAACTGATTCCCTACGCAAAATAGACTCTATTTAAATATTTGACATACTTGCTGTTTTCCTAACAGGACTCTGATTAAGGGATTAGGTAAAGCATAGTATAACATCTAATTCCTTATAGGAACTCAAAAAATACTAGTTATTTAAAATGTACATGAATCGCTGGGTTTATGTTCAGCATTGGTGACATCATGTGTTTTCATTTTTCTTCCATCTATAGCTACCTTTCTATCCACTCATCTGCTCATGTTCTCATTGCTGTATTCTTCCCACAGAGTAGACGCTGATCTACCAAAGCCATCACCATCTCTGTTAACGGCTACTCCAGTTTTCTAGTTACATAGGTCAAAACACTGAAATTAATCTTGACTCCTCTCACGTACCATATCCAATATGTCAGCAAATTCCATTGGCTTTCCCTTCAAAACATTTGTACTTCTCAATGACATCTGCTCTATTACTACCTTGGTCTAAGCCACCTTCATTTTAATTCTTTACTGGATATTACTAATAATGTGCATGATAATCTTTCATACATGTGCACAAAATAATACAAAGTTTACTTGAAAATATTGGTTTTGTCTGTGCCTCTGGCATATTCTTTTCTCTCTGCCTAGAATATTCTCTCCTGGAATCCATATGTTTTGTTCACAATTCCTTGAGCTCATTACTCAATAGTCAACTTCTTAGTTCAGCCTTTCTTGGCCACCACTTCTTCTATTTCAGCCTCTATCCACTCCTTGCTTTCTTTTTTCTCCTTTATCCTTTATCTTGTTTATTATCTCTATTCCCCTTATTTAGTAGGTCAGCTTTATGAGGATATTATTCCTGTCCATTTGTTAAACAGATTTTCTTGGGAAAATATTGACCTTTCTTAATCTGTTTCCTTACTTATAATTGGATATATTTTGGCTATTTATTACTGTGTAACAAATTACTGTAAAACTCAGTGTCTTAAAACAATAACCATTAACTATTTTATTATAGCTCGTGATTTCATGAGTCATTACTTTGGGCAGGGCTTAGCTGGACACTTTCTTTGCTCCATGAGGTATTGACTAAGAATCATTCAATGGTACTCATCTGGGAGATAGTCTAATCTAGAGCATCCTAGATGACTTCACTCCCTCCTTGAACTGGGACCTGTGTAGGGAGAATGTTTGGGCTCTACTAGCACTAGTCAGCTTTATACGTGGCCTCTCTAGCATGGGGCTCTCAGAGTAATTGGACTTCATTGTCTTCCAGACCCCTGGAGAGAGTTTTCCAAGAGAAAGGAAATGGAAGCTGTCAGTCTCTTTAGGCGTCAGCCTGGAACCTGGTACAGTACCACTTTCGCTATGTTCTTTTTATGATAGCAATCACAGAGATGACCTATATTCAAGGTGAGGACACAGACTCCAGCTCTTGATGGGAAGAATGACAAAGAGTTTATAGCCATCCTTATTTGCCTCAGAGAATATTATTTCCTGCCTCATTAGAGTTATGAGAATTAAATAAATTTAATATATAGTTATGCATTGCTTAATGACTGGGATACTTTCTGAGAAATAGATCAACTGGTAATTTTGTTGTCGTATAAACAACATAGTGTACTTATGCAAACCTAAATGGTATAGCCTGCTAAAAACCTAAGCTATAAGGCATAGCTTATTGCTCCCAGGCTACAAACCTGTACATTATTGTACTGTAGGCATGTAACACAATTTTAGCTATTTGTGTACCTAAACATAGAAAAAGTACTGCAAAAATACAGTATTATAATCTTATGGGAACACTGTCATATATATGATCTGTTGTTGACCAAAATCTCATTAGGCAGTGCATGACTGTATATAAGTCAACTTTATTGAAATACTTGAAAAAGTTAGGAAGCAAGAATTTTTTATTATCTCCTACCAAATGATCCTGCCAATTGTCATCTTTTTAGGGCTCACTTATCTGTAATCCTGTATAAAATCTCTGGCAGATATCAGAGAACATTTAGTCATTCTCAGGTACTCCAAGAATACTTTCTTTTCCCAGGTTTTAATAACAACAGATCAGTCCATGGACATTGAAACACAGGATTCTCATTCAATTAAAAACTTTTCGTTTCCCTTATCCTCTAGTGTGAATGGGATTCTACTATGATTTCAAGTGACAATTCCATTACCAGATAATTGTTTTGTAACACAATGGGAGATAGGAAAGTTATTAGACAAAGGAGATCTTACTTGTAATCTTGCAGTGATGCTCTCTAGGTGTGGTGGATATCTGAAACCATTTACATATTCCCTGCATCACTTCTATGAATCTTTGACTTTAGTTCCTTGGTGCAGGTGATAATTTCAAGCTGGTAACATCCAATCCCCTTTAGCTCTTCCTTCTAATCCTAGCTTCTTTATGCCAAGGTCTTCTTAATCTTTGAAGAAAAGAGATTGGCATAGAGTAATTTCTCTTCTCTCTCTCTCTCTTTTTTTTTTTTTTTTTTGAGACAGGGTCTCATTCTGTCACCCAGGCTGGAGTGCAGTGGCCTGATCATGACTTACTTACAGCTTTGACATCCTGGGCTCAAGCAGTCCTTCCATCTCAGCCTCCTGAGTAGCTGGGATTACAAGCACGCACCACCACGCCCAGCTAATTTTTAAATTTTTGGAGAGATGGGGCATCATCATGTTGCCCAGGCTGATCTTGAATGCCTAAGCTCAAGCAATCCACTCACCTCAGCCTCCCAAAGTGCTGGGATTACAGGCATGAGCCACCGTGCTCAGCTGAGTCATTTTCAAGACAATTGACAGTGATCTCTTTTCTGACACATGGAGATCACACAGGTGTCCTTAGCCAGCCAAACTCTGAAAAGGTGGCTTGCTTCAGTGAAGACTATTTTATTCTGCTGCTGTAGACTATTTCAGCGAGTCAAAACTGCTAATGTTAGACGTTGTAGGCATGAGTCAGATACCAGTCACTGCATCCCTCAAATTTCAGGAGATGCATATCATATCGGGCTCTCCAAACTCTGAAAGTGTCTCTTCCTCTCAGGCGAGAGCAAAGTTATCTCCTCTCATTTTGTTTTTCACAGTGGTTAACATGGAGCAGTGGAATACAGGAAATACTGACAATTTCTCCAAAGCAGTTCTCATGTCTGCTTTCTCTAATCCTTCACGTCTTTGTTTAATCCTTGAGGTAGATGGTGAGTTAAGAATTTCAGTACCATTTTTACAATATTTTTTCTAGACAGGGTCTCTCTTTGTTGCCTGGGCTGGAGTAGAGTGGCATAGTCATAGTTCACTACAGTGATCCTTCCACCTCAGCCTCCCAAGTAGTTGAGATTATAGGTGTGCGCCGCTGTTACTGGCTGCAATACCATTTTTATAATTTTTAAACCATGATAAGTGTTATGATCTACATTTTTGTACCCTTTCCCCCAAAGTGATATGGTGAAATCCTTACCTCCGATATGATGGTATTAGGAGACAGGCCTTTGGGAAATAATTAGATTGGGAGGTAATTCGATTGGGAGGTAATACCAGTCTCATAAGTGGGATTAGTGTTCACATAAAGGAGACCCTATAGAGCTCTTTCTGCTTTCTACCATGTAAAGATACAAAAAGAACTTAGCATTCTATAACTTGGAAGTGTCCTCACTAGACACTGAATCTATGGGCATCTTGATCTTGAACTTCTCAGGCTCTCGAACTGTGAGAAATAAATGTTGGTTGTTTAAGTTACCCAGTCTGTGGTATTCTCTTATAGCAGCCTAAACTGACAATGCCACTTTGCCTTTGTGGTCTGATACTTTGGCTTTTTGAAAACATGGCACCAAAATTTTGGTGTCCATTAATAGGAAGATCTCTGTTATTTTGAATATGGGTGGGGTTTGATCAATACAATATATTAAAAGTAACACTGTGTGACTTTTGATGCTGGGTCATGAAAAGTGATGAGGCTTCTGCCTTGTTTGCTGAAAGTCTTGCACTGGATTCCCTGAGCTTCATGTAAGTGGCCAGGTACCCTGATATGGCCATACTATGAGGAAGCCAAGACACCTGGAGAAGACACAGGGAGGAACTCCAGCTGTCAGTTCCAGTCCTTGAATCCTCCAGCCCAAGTGCCAGGAATGTGCATGAATGAGCCTTCAGGTGATTTTGGTCTCTGGGTTTCGAATTACCTCCTGCCTTGGAATAGGCTGAGGCCTCGGATACTGTATTCAAAGTCCCAACCCACAGAATTTGTCAGCACAAAGGCTGTCTTCAGCTCCTAAATGTTGGTTTCATTTGTCACCTGGTAATAACCAGAAGAGGTACCTGTTGTGCTCCCTGCCATCCCAGCTTTAAATCTCAACCCAAGCCGAGTAAGAAAGATTCCCATATGAATGTACTGTTACTACTCAAAGTACCTGGAACATGACATGTATCTAATAAAAGATAGTTGTTATTCTTCTTACTTGTGACAGCACAAGAAACAAAAATGTCCTTTTCTTCTCAATATGACAGGATCCAGGGCTTTTTAAAACTGTTTTTCAAAACAGTGTCAGTAGGAATAAGAAAGGGCCACTCAGCCTGTTTGTACTGTTCCATGCTTTTCCAAGGGATTTGCTTATTGTTGTGTAGCACGCTGCACCATTCATATGTCATATAATCTGCCCTATGACCGAGGATCAGCCCTTCTGCTGTACACAGTCTGTCAAGTGCAGATAATAGTGCCTGGGAGAAAATTGCAGGACTACATCCAAAATAAACATAGGAAAATGTTATCAGATCAGAAACCAAAATGCCAAAAGTGATGGAAATGCTCAAATAGCATCTGCTCCCACCCACCACTTCTAGCTCACATGGAGTCTGAAGGATCAAATAGTCATGGAGAGCTCTGTGGAGGCCAGTGTGGTATTTGATGAGAACGGCTCACATCTTCAGACCTGGTGTCAGAAATTCACATGCACCAAGGGATTCAACCACACAAGAAATTCACTTTGTTTTTGCAGTGAATTTGCTCCTAGTAAGTTGCAAGCAAATGCAAATTTAGCAAATGTTAAATATACAAGAAAAGCACACTAGTTCAAACAATTTTTGATTTAATAAAGCAAAAAAGGCCAGGTGCAGTGGCTCACACATGTAATCCCAGCACTTTGGGAGGCCAAGGCAGGCGGATCACAAGGTCAGGAGTTTGAGACCAGCCTGGCCAACATGGTGAAACCCCGTCTTTAGTAAAAAAAGACAAACATTAGCCAGGTGTGGTAGCAGGTACCTGTAATCCCAGCTACTTGGGAGGCTGAGGCAGAAGAATTGCTTGAACCCGGGAGGCAGAGGTTGTAGTGAGCCAAGATTGCGTCACTGCACGCCAGCCTGGGCGACAGAGCAAGACTCCATCTTTAAAGAAAAAAAAAAAAAGGCAAAAAATTTCAGCAGTTTGATGAACTCATTTTTAATATATTCTAGTCCAAATTTCTCAATCCCATTTATTATATTGTAGTGAATACCTGCAGAGGCGTTTGCTTAGCGCCTTACCTAATTCTAAGTAACTCCTCATATGAGCCTCACGGTGATATGTTGGTCCTATATAAACCAAACTTAAAATGTCTCCATTAAAGAGGCTAGCCAGGGGAAATATTCTTATTGTATCATCTTGGGCCTAATGCCCATTTCTGTATCAATCAATTATGTACAAAATTGCTACTGGAATCCACAAGGATGGCTGTATAAGGAGGTCTTTCAGTATAAGACAAAGCACTAAACAAATAATTTCCTGGGTATCCACTATAAGAAGTAAGGAGGATGAAATTCTCTCTCCACTGAGTAGAGAGAGCCTGTCGGCAGTTAGCATGGAGAATGGGGCCAACCCGGGCAGTGGAGCAGAGAGGAATGATGCAGAGGCGATCTTGATACCATTTAAGTTCTCAATTCCTTTCTTCATTGAAGCCAAAGAGATTCCTGACAGTTGGATTTATGAGATATCTATCATATTAGGTTTGTAATATATTCTTACTTTACTTAAGCTGAGAACTATCTGTTTTTGTGTCTTGCTCCAAAAGAATTCTAATACACTTTCCTGCTGTATCTTTCAACATTCCCCCTTCATCCTCTGAACTTTAGAGGAGCAAATGTTTCCTAGATCCCTGAATTGGGTATTCTCTTTCCTCTTGCTAGATATTTGCACTTGCTGCCCTCTCTGCCTTCTCACTTCTTACCTCTCCCGGCTCACCTGGCATGTTTGCGCCCACACTGCATATCTCATCTCAGAAATCCCTGGTTTTGGAAGCCATCCTTAACCTTTCACATCAGACATAAGTTCCTCTCAATGCTCCTATATTTCCAGTATATCTCCTATCATAGAGCATATTTCACTAAATGTGCCCGTGTCTTCCACTATACTGTAAGCTCTTTAAGATGTAGAAATCTGGGTTCTTACTTACTATTAAATCTCCAATTCCCACAATATTCTGGCACATGCAGGTGTTCAATAGCAATCCCTTATATAAACGTGTAGGTTACTTAAAATAGGACACACATACACATACGTACACACATTGTACTAAAGATATATAAATCACATTGGTTACAAGGATAACATACAATATAAAGTGTGAAGCAGCGTGTTTTGTTGTTGTTGTTGTTGAGACGGAGTTTCACTCTTTTCTCCCAGGCTGGAGTGCAATGGCGTGATCTCAGCTCACCGCAACCTCCGCCTCCTGGATTCAAGCGATTCTCCTGTCTCAGCCTCCCGAGTAGCTGGGATTACAAGCATGCACCACCACGCCCAGCTAATTTTGTATTTTTAGTAGAGATGGGGTTTCTCCATGTAGGAATGGTTTGTGCTTCTCTGTATTTTCTGAGCTTCATTTCCTTCTTTTCGTCCAACTGTAGTAGTTGTTGTTGTTGTTGTTTTCTGGATCTGTCTTTTTAAAAAGTCTTCTCATCCTCGAGATGCTTTTAGTTTTCCTCTGTTCCTGCAAGACTGGACAATTTTGTATCCTATCTCCTCATACTGTTCTTAGGACAGGACACTAATGGACACATGAGCACATTAACCATTGCCAGCATTCCAATGAGCCTTCCTTTTCCAGTAAGTTCGTATGCACAATATAAGTGACTTTCTAAAGGAAAGAGCTTAAACAAAAAATATGGGTTGCATCAAAAGAAATGTATTCAAACGCAGCCCAGTGGGAAGGTAATATTCTTAACCCATTTATGGGTTAAATATACTGCAGTATAGTCTGGGTGACAGAGGAAGACCTTGTCCTCTTTTTTAAAAAAAATTTTTAATTAAAAGGAAAAAGATAAAAATGCAAATTTGAAAAAAAATTAATGCACTTTGGTGTTAAAAACTTTTAGGAGTGTTTTCAGTCACAAGAAACAAATTCACTGCCAAATCAAAATGTAATATGTTTAACCCCTTTTGCAAGTAAGACCCTGTATTTCTCAAATCAAATAAAGAGCTGCCCATCCTCATCTTTCATAAGGTCACTCCTACCTGGGCATAATTATTAAATGTATCTCGTATATGTATGGAGGTAATTCATTAATTATCCTTGGTTTTTAAGCTCATAAGAATTAGCACCTTGTAGATGACCAAGCACAAGAATATGCAACATAAATATTTATGATGGTAACAAATAATAGGGCCCAAATCATTCTCCCATTCTGATTCTATTCTATTTAGTGAATTGCCCTTTCTCCCCAAAACACTTTAGTAAATATGACACTCAATGAAATATAAGGAAGCGGGGAAGAGACAGCCAATAAAATTTGCTACACTTAGCTAAAGAGATGCGAATAGTTGTTAAAACTCTCACTTTCAGAATAGATCACATCCTTCAATCTCTTTACTAAGATCTTTGAGAATTTTGTTAGGTGAATTTTAAGGTTAACTCTGTTGTGCTTTATTCATACCCTTTTACAGCACTTTATCATTCTGTCTTATAATTTCGTTTTCTGTTGATGTCCCCTATAGTATTGTAATGCATTCTAGGATATGGTCTTTGTTGTACTGATTTTGTATAACAAATGCCTGGTACTCCTTACTCATTCAATCAAACTCTGTGGTAAAATAAAGAAAATGCATTCTCCATATCATTCTTTATATGAATGCTTTAATGACATTTAAAGAAAGTCTGTAGGTCAAATGATCTTTATTATTCCACCTTAAATTGAAGATGACATGAGATATTAATCAGGTTCTATTATATATTATCCATGGAAGAATGAATACACAAGCCTCATTTATTTATGTTAAAAAGCAAAGGCCCATACTGTGACTTTCACTCTTATCTGCTCATCTGTGAAAATGCTTACTTCTGCAGTTTTGGTTCATGCTTTTTGGGGTTCCTGGAGATCACTATTAGTAATTGTATATATAGTTTGTCTCTACTGGCCCTCTGTATCTGTGAGTTACACATACGTGGATTCAGCCAACTCTGATAGAAAATACCCAGGGAAAAAAATTCTACAAAGTTTCAAAAAGCAAAATATGAATTTGCTGTGCCCTGAGCGCTACATTAATTCCACGTGAATGAAGTGATGTGTAGGCATTGTGTTAGGTATTACATACAATCTAGAGATAATTAAGGTAATAGGAAAGATGTGTTTAGGTTATGTGCAAATACTGCATCATTTTATTAATATATGAGGGACTTGAACATCAATCAAATGTTGGTATCCATGGAAGAGTCCTAGAACCAATTCTCCATGGATACCAAGGGAAGACTGTGTATTAAAAAAAGTTTATTAAAGAAGGTACCCTACAAGACTCAAAATTATCAGATCTTTATGGCAGTCTGAAATTTCAAGTTACTTAACCTTGTTCTCTGATTTAATCCTTCTCTATCCACTTGGGTTATGCCTTTATTCTATCATATTCATTATGTAAATTCCATCACTTTTTCTGTATATTTTATGTATAGTTGCCTTTAATTTTAATTACTAAATAAATTCACTGCTATAAGTGCTCAATGATTATGTTCTACAGGCATATTTTGTTCACTCACCCATTTGTACATTCACTCCTTGAGTATGTATTAAATATCCATTTTGTAGAAGGCATTGGGCTGGGTGTTAGAGATATAAAGACCAAGAAGGCAGTCAAGATAAAATGCCAATCTAGGGCCAGGTGTGCTGTTTCATGCCTGTAATCTCAACATTTTAGGAGGTTGAGGTGAGAGGATTGTTTGAGGCCGGGAGTTTCAAGACCAGCCTGGGCAATGTAGTGCAACCCCATCTCTACAAAAGTTGTTTAAAAATAAGCCCCACATGGTGGAATATGCCTGTAGTCCCATACACTTTGGAGACTGAGGCAAGAGGAGCACTTGAGCCTAGGCATTTGAGACTACATATGATCACACCATTGCATTGTAGCCTGGGTGACAGAGGAAGGCCCTGTCTTTTGTAAAAAAAAAAAAAAAAATTATAATTAGAAAGAGAAAGATAGGAGATCGTTTCAAGATGGCCAAGTAGGAATAGCTCCAGTCTACAGCTCCCAGTGTGAGCAACGAAGAAGACAGGTGATTTCTGCATTTCCAGCTGAGGTACAGGGTTCATCTCGCTGGGACTTGTTGGACAGTGGGTGCAGCTCATGGAGTGTGAGCCGAAGCAGGGCAGGGTATTACCTCACCCAGGAAGTGTGAGGGGTCAGGGAATTCCCTTTCCTAGCCAAGGGAAGCTGTGACAGACAGTACCTGGAAAATCAGGACACTCCTGCCCTAATACTGCACTTTTCCAATGGTCTTAGCAAGTGGCACACCAGGAGATTATATCCCGTGCCTGGCTCAGTGGGTCTCACGCCCATGGAGCCTTGCTCACTGCTAGCACAGCAGTCCGAGATCGAACTGCAAGGTGGCAGCGAGGCTGGGGGAGAGGCGTCTGCTATTGCTGAGGCTTCACTAAGTAAACAAAGTGGCCGGGAAGCTAAAACTGGGTGGAGCCCACCGCAGCTCAATGAGGCCTGCCTGCCTCTGTAGACTCCACCTTTGGAGGCAGGGCATAGCTGAACAAAAGGCAACAGAAACTTCTGCAGACTTAAACTGCCCTGTCTGACAGCTTTGAAGAGAACAGTTATCTCCTAGCACGGAGTTTGAGATCTGAGAATGGAAAGACTGCCTCCTCAAGTGGGTCCCTGACCCCCAAGTAGCCTAACCAGGAGACATCTCCCAGTAGGGGCTGACTGACACCTCATACAGGCAAGTGCCCCTCTGAGATGAAGCTTCCAGTGGAAGGCTCAGGGAGCAACATTTGCTGTTCTGCAATATTTTCTATTCTGCAGCCTCTGCTGGTGATACCTAGGCAAACAGTGTCTGGAGTGGACCTCCAGCATACTCCAACAGACCTGCAGCTGAGGGTCCTGATTATTAGAAAGAAAACTAACAAGCAGAAAGGAATAGCATCAACACTGGACATCCACACCAAAACCCCATCTGTAGGTCACCATCATCAAAGACCAAAGGTAGATAAAACCACAAAGATGGGGCAAAACCAGAGCAGAAAAGCGGAAAATTCTAAAAATCAGAGTGCCTCTTCTCCTCCAAAGGATCGCAGCTCCTCGCCAGCAATGGAACGAAGCTGGACAGAGAATGACTTTGATGAGTTGACAGAAGTAGTTTTCAGAAGATCAGTAATAACAAACTTCTCTGAGCTAAAGGAGGATGTTCAAACCCATCACAAAGAAGCTAAACACCTTGAAAAAAGACTAGATGAATGGCTAACTAGAATAAACACAGTAGGGAAGACCTTAAATGACCTGATGGAGCTGAAAACTCCATCAGGAACACAAGAACTATGTGATGCATGCACAATCTTCAGTAGATGATTAGATCAAGTGGAAGAAAGGGTATCAGTGATTGAAGATCAAACGAATTAAATAAAGTGAGAAGAGAAGTTCAGAGGAAAAAGAGAAAAAAGAAATGAACAAAGTCTTCAAGAAATGTGGGACTATGTGAAAAGACAAAATCTATGTTTGATTGGTGTACCTGAAAGTGACGGGGAGAACAGAACCAAGTTTGAAAACACTCTGCAGGATATTATCCAGGATAACTTCCCCAATCTAGCAAGGCAGGCCAACATTCAGATTCAGGAAATACAGAGAACATCACAAAGATAATCCTCGAAAAGAACAACTCCAAGACACATAATTGTCAGATTCACCAAGGTTGAAATGAAGGAAAAAATGTTAAGGGCATCCAGAGAGAAAGGTCAGGTTACCCACAAAGGGAAGCCCATCAGACTAAGAGTGGATCTCTCAGCAGAAACTCTACAAGCCAGAAGAGGGTGGGAGCCAATATTCAACATTCTTAAAGAAAAGAATTTTCAACCCAGAATTTCATATCCAGCCAAACTAAGCTTCATAAGTGAAGGAGAAATAAAATCCTTTATGGACAAGCAAATGCTGAGAGATTTTGTCACCACTAGGCCTGCCTTACAAGAGGTCCTGAAGGAAGCACTAAACATGGAAAGGAACAACCAGTAGCAGCCACTGCAAAAGCATGCCAAATTGTAAAGACCATCGATGCTAGGAAGAAACTGCATCAACTACCGAGCAAAATAACCAGCTAACATCATAATGGCAGGATCAAATTCACACATAACAATATTAACCTTAAACATAAATGGGTTAAATGCCCCAATTAAAAGACACAGACTGGCAAATTGGATAAAGAGTCAAGACCCATCATTGTGCTGTATTCAGGAGACCCATCTCATGTGCAGAGACACACATAGGCTCAGAATAAAGGGATGGAGGAAGATATACAGCAAATGGAAAACACAAAAAAGCAGGGGTTGCAATCCTCATCTCTGATAAAATAGACTTTAAACCAACAAAGATCAAAAGAGACATAGAAAGCCATTACATAATGGTAAAGAGATCAATTCAATAAGAAGAGCTAACTATCCTAAATATACACGCACTCAATACAGGAGCACCCAGATTCATAAAGCAAGTCCTTAGAGACTTAGACTCCCACACGATAATAATGGGAGACTTTAGCACCCCACTGTCAACATTAGACAGATCAAGGAGACAAAGATAACAAGGATATCTAGGACTTGAACTCAGCTCTGCACCAAGCGGACCTAATAGACATTGACAGAACGCTCCACCCCAAATCAACAGAATATACATTCTTCTCAGCACCACATCACACTTATTCCAAAATTGACCACATAGTTGGAAGTAAAGCACTCCTCAGCAAATGTAAAAGAACAGAAATGATAACAAATTGTCTCTCAAACCATAGTGCAATCAAATTAGAACTCAGGATTAAGAAACTGACTCAAAACCGCACAACTACATGGAAACTGAGCAACCTGCTCCTGAATGACTACTGGGTACATAACGAAATGAAGGCAGAAATAGAGATGTTCTTTGAAACCAATGAGAACAAAGACACAACATACCAGAATCTCAGGGACACATTTAAAGCAGTGTGTAGAAGGAAATTTATAGCACTAAATGTCCACAAGACAAAGCAGGAAAGATCTATAATCGCCACCCTAACATCAAAATTAAAAGAACTAGACAAGCAAGAGCAAACACATCCAAAAGCTAGCAGAAGGCAAGAAGTAACTAAGATTAGAGCACAACTGAAGGAGATAAGAGACACAAAAAAACCTTCAAAAAATCAATGAATCCAGGAGCTAGTCTTTTGAAAAGACCAACAAAATTGATACACCGCTAGCAAGACTAATAAGAAGAAAAGAGAGAAGAATCAAATGGATGCAATAAAAAATGATAAAGGGGATATTACCACCAATCCCACAGAAATACAAACTACCATCAGAGAATACTATAAACACCTCTATGCAAATAAACTAGAAAATCTAGAAGAAATGGATAAATTCCTGGACACATACACCCTCCCAAGACTAAACGAGGAAGAAGTTGAATCCCTGAATAGACCAATAACAGACTGTGAAATTGAGGCAATAATTAATAGCTTACCAACCAAAAAACATCCAGGACCAGATGGATTCACAGCCGAATTCTACCAGAGGTAAAAAGAGGAGCTGATACCATTCCTTCTGAAACTATTCCAATCAATAGAGAAAGAGGGAATCCTACCTAACACATTTTATGAGGCCAGCATCATCTTGATACCAAAGCCTGGCAGAGAAACAACAAAAAAAGAGAATTTTAGACCAACATCACTGATGAACATCGATGCAAAAATCCTCAGTAAAATACTGGCAAACCGAATCCAGCAGCACATCAAAGAGCTTATCCACCATGATCAAGTTGGCTTCATGCCTGGGGTGCAAGGCTGTTTCAACATATGCAAATCAATAAATGTAATCCATCATATAAACAGAACCAAAGACAAAAACCACATGATTATCTCAATAGATGCAGAAAAGGCCTTTGACAAAATTCAACAACCCTTCATGCTAAAAACTCTCAATAAACTATTGATGGGACGTATCTCAAAATAATGAGATATTTATGACAAACCTACAGCCAATATCTTACTGAATGGGCAAAAACTGGAAGCATTCCCTTTGAAAACTGGCACAAGACAGGGACGCCCTCTCTCACCATTCCTATTCAACATAGTGTTGGAAATTCTGGCCAGGGCAATCAGGCAAGAGAAAGAAATAAAGGGCATTCAGTTAGGAAAAGAGGAAGTCAAATTGTCCCTGTTTGAAGATGACATGATCGGATATTTAGAAAACCCTATCATCTCAGCCCAAAATCTCATTAAGCTGATAAGCAACTTCAGCAAAATCTCAAGATACAAATCAATGTGCAAAAATCACAAGCATTCCTATACACCAATAACAGACAAACAGCCAAATCATGAGTGAACTCCCATTCACAATTGCTTCAAAGAGAATAAAATACCTAGGAATCCAACTTACAAGGGATGTGAAGGACCTCTTCAAGGAGAACTACAAACCACTGCTCAGTGAAATAAAAGAGGACACAAACAAATGGAAGAACATTCCATGCTCATGAATAGGAAGAATCAATATCGTGAAAATGGCCATACTGCCCAAGGTAATTTATAGATTTAATGCCATCCCCATCAATATACCAGTGACTTTCTTCACAGAATAAACTACATTAAAGTTCATATGGAACCAAAAAAAAAGCCCACATTGACAAGAGAATCCTAAGCAAAAAGAACAAAGCTGGAGGCATCATGCTACCTGACTTCAAACTATACTACAGGGCTACAGTAACCAAAACAGCATGGTATGGTACCAAAAAAGAGATATAGACCAATGGAACATAACAGAGCCCTCAGAAATTATACCACACACCTACAAACATCTGATCCTTGACAAATCTGACAAAAACAAGAAATGGGGAAAGGATCCCCTATTTAATAAATGGTGCTGGGAAAACTGGCTAGCCGTATGTAGAAAGCTGAAACCGGATCCTTTCCTTACACCTTATACAAAAATTAAGTCAAGATGGATTAAAGACTTAAATGTTAGACCTAAAACTATAAAAACTCTAGAAGAAAACCTAGGCAATACCATTCAGGACAGAGGCATGGGCAAGAACTTCATGACTAAAACACCAAAAGCAATGGCAACAAAAGCCAGAATAGGCAAATGGGATCTAATTAAACGAAAGAGCTTCTGCACAGCAGAAGAAACTATCATCAGAGTGAACAGGCAACCTACAGAATGGGAGAAAAGTTTTGCAATCTACCCATCTGACAAAGGGCTAATACCCAGAATCTACAAAGAACTTAAACAAATGTACAAGAAAAAAGGAAACGACCTCATCAAAAAGTGGGCAAAGGATATGAACAGACACTTCTCAAAAGAAGACATGTATGCAGCCAACAGACACATGAAAGAAAGCTCGTCATCACTGGTGATTAGAGAAATGCAAATCAAAATCGCAATGAGATACCATCTCACCCAGTTAGAATGGTCATCATTAAAAAGTTAGGACAGGACAGGTGCTGGAGAGGATGTGGAGAAATAGGAACACTTTTGCACTGTTGGTGGGACTGTAAACTCGTTCAACCATTGTGGAAGTCTGTGTGGTGATTACTCAAGGATCTAGAACTAGAAATACCATTTGACCCAGAGATCTCATTACTTGGTATATACTCAAAGGATTATAAATCATGCTTTTATAAAGACACATGCACATGTATGTTTATTGCAGCACAATTCACAATAGCAAAGACTTAGAACCAACCCAAATGTCCATCAGTGATAGACTGGATTAAGACAATGTGGCACATATACACCATGGAATACTATGCAGCCATAAAAAAGGACAAGTTCATGTCCTTTTTAGGTACATGGATGAAGCTGGAAACCATCATTCTCAGCAAACTATCGCAAGGACAAAAAATCAAACACCACATGTTCTCACTCATAGGTGGGAACTGAACAGTGAGAACACTTGGACACAGGGTGGGGAACATCACACACTGGGGCCTGTTGTGGGGTGGGGGGAGGGGGGAGGGATAACATTAGGAGGAATACCTAATGTAAATGATGAGTTAATGGGTGCAGCACACCAACATGGCACACGTATACAATGTAACAAACCAGAATGTTGTGCACATGTACCCTAGAACTTAAAGTATAATAATAAAAAAAGAAAGATAAAATGCAAATTAGAAAAAACAAATAAATGCACTGTGGTGTTAAAAACTTTCAGGAATGTTTTCAGTTACAAGTAAGAGAAGTTTAACTGGAGGTAGCCTAAGCAACAGATGAAAACGTATGACCTCTGAGTGACCTATTCTGTATCACATGCCCATCCTGAACCAATGGATGTGTCTAGGTGGCAGCAAGTGGGGCGAGTCTCTCACTGGCCTGAGTTGAGTCACGAATTACTCCATATAAGTTAACTGTGGCCATTGGTTAATGTCAGTGTTGTGTACAGTGGTTACTTTCAAGATAATCATATAAATGTATATAATTACTAAAAAATGGGCATGGATATAAAAAAGTATTTTCCCAGTACAGTGTTAATATGTTTAGGAAATTGTGGTTATAAGTAAGAAGCTGTTATTTCTACATATTAGGGGATGAAGTATGGGAAACGTCATAAACAAGATGTACCTATAGCTTAAAGTCTTAAGCCATGAGTATGTGTTTGCTAGATAAGCAAAGGTGGGGGGTAGAAAACTACTCCAGGAAAATGGAGCAGTCGGAGCAAAGGACTTGCCAGTGAAAGAGCCTGGTGATTTAAGGGTGTGGTGCATGGCTATGTGGGATTTATATCTGTGATGGTAGAAAAATGACTGAAGAGGGGGTTCAGTATGAAACACAAATTGGAGGGGCAGCCAGTCGCCAGACAATAGATGTGTTCCATAGATTAGCTACCTTCAAATGTTTAAAGGAAATAAATTTTTCTACAATTAAAAATTTTCATGGAAGTCTGATATATAACTGGATAAGACATTGGTTTGCTCCAATTGAAGGCAGAAAGGTGGATCCAGAAGCAAAGCTTGCCCATCTTGCTCTTGCCACCCCATTACATTCTGTGGAGCACTTGGAGAACTACTGCTTTAGGAGAAGTGATGTTAGGCAATGGGCTGACAAAGCTGTATATTTGAAACAGCACTCTTTAACAGTACGATAGATAGGATTCAGACTCAAAATGAGCATATTAGTTAAGAGACTTTTAATAGTCTAATGGAATGAAAATATAGGGCTATTTAAAGCTGGAATGGAAAGAAGGGAGCATTAGAACACTGTCCCTTAGAAATAATCATCTGTAGGCTTCAAACGTCTTAGTCCATAATGACACACACAGCAACCTGAGTGAATCTCAAATACATGCTTAGCAAAATAAGCCAGACGCAAAAATGCACATACTGCACTATTTCATTTATATAACATTTTAGAAGAGGTAAAACCAACCTCTATGGAGAGAAACCTGTCAATGATTGCCTGGGGCCATGTGTGGTGGTGGTGAGGGATTTGCTGCAAAATGGCACAAGAGAATTGGTTTAGTTGATGTAGGTGTTATAAATCCTTACTGTGATAGTGGTTTCATGGATATATAAAATTTTCAAACACCAAATTTATATTTTAAATGAGTGAATTGCATTGTTTGTAAATTATACCTTAACACAGTCGATTTAAGGAAGGAAAAAAACACTTCCATTCAGACTTGGATCTACTACTAAGTAACCAGGTGAGTAGGAGCCCAGTACAACACCCTCTAAGCCCCATTTTCTACAACTACATGATAGGAATAGTAAGTTACACTTGTCCAGCCTACATAACAAGTTTGCTTACAAGCTAAAGTTAATAGATGATAGCTGCAAAAGTGCTTTTAAAAATGCAAAGCACTAGAAATGAGTTATGAGATATTATTATTATATCAAAAATTTGGGAATATTATTTTGTGGCTTATAAATAGTCTGGGATTAGATATATTTTGGAGGGCTGGTAAAGCGTCCACAAATCCCAAGTCACAATCCCCTTCTCTTGGTACAAAATTGAATCTAAATTATCCTGACTATTTTTTAAAAGAGATAAAGAGATTAAGTGGCAAATATATTACTCATTTTCTCAAATTTGACTATAGAAGAAAATTATAAAAGGTACAATTCATTTATTAGTGTAGTCTAGTTAAAATAAACTTGTTTCATCATTATCAAGAAACATTTGTAAATCATTTACTACTCACTGAAGCCTACATGATGAAAAAGAAGTATAAGCATTTTGAAGTTTAGATTAAATTTTATTTCTAAGCATTCATAATTTAACATTAAAGCCACCATATTGGAAGCACTCAGGAACCTAAAGAGATGGTGAACATGTTAGATACTCTAGATTTGTATAGTTGAAAATTATTGAGGGTGGAGCCAAGATGGCCGAATAGGAACAGCTCCGGTCTCCAGCTCCCAGCCCCAGCGACACAGAAGACGAGTGATTTCTGCATTTCTGCTTGAGGTACCGGTTTCATCTCACTAGGGAGTGCCTAACAGTGGGTGCAGGACAGACAGTGAAGCGCACTGTGCGCGAGCCGAAGCAGGGCGAGGCATTGCCTCACTCGGGAAGCGCAAGGGGTCAGGGAGTTCCCTTTCCTAGTCAAAGAAAGGGGAAACAGACGGCACCTGGAATATCGGGTCAGTCTCATCCTAATACTGCGCTTTTCCAACGGGCCTGGAAAACGGCACACTAGGAGATTGTGTCCCGCACCTGGCTCGGAGGATCCTATGCCCACGGAGTCTCGCTGGTTGCTAGCACAGCAGTCTGAGATCAAGCTGCAAGGCGGCAGCGAGGCTGGCGGAGGGGCACCCGCCATTGCCCAGGCTTGCTTAGGTAAACAAAGCAGCCAGGAAGCTCGAACTGGGTGGAGCCCACCACAGCTCAAGGAGGCCTGCCTGCCTTTGTAGGCTCCACCTCTGGGGGCAGGGCACCGACAAACAAAAACTCAGCAAGAACCTCCACAGACTTAAATGTCCCTGTCTGACTGACAGCTTTGAAGAGAGTAGTGGTTCTCCCAGCATGCAGCTGGAGATCTGAGAACGGACAGACTGCCTCCTAAAGTGGGTCCCTCACCCCTGAGCAGCCTAACTGGGAGGCACCCCCCCAGTAGGGACAGACTGACACCTCATTCAACCGGGTACTCCTCTGAGACAAAACTTTCAGACGAACTATCGGACAGCTGAATTTGTGGTCTCACGAAAATCCGCTGCTCTGCAGCCACCGCTGCTGACACCCAGCCAAACAGGGTCTGGAGTGGACCTCTAGTAAACTCCAACAGACCTGCAGCTGAGGGTCCTGTCTGGTAGAAGGAAAACTAACAAACAGAAAGGACATCCACACCAAAAACCCATCTGTACATCACCATCATCAAAGACAAAAAGTAGATAAAACTACAAAGATGGGGAAAAAACAGAGCAGAAAAACTGGAAACTCTAAAAAACAGAGCACCTCTCCTCCTCCAAAGGAACGCAGTTCCTCACCAGCAACGGAACAAAGCTGGATGGAGGATGACTTTGATGAGTTGAGAGAAGAAGGCTTCAGACGATCAAACTACTCTGAGCTACGAGAGGAAATTCAAAACAATAGCAAAGAAGTTAAAAACTTTGAAAAAATATTAGAAGAATGGATAACTAGAATAACCAATGGAGAGAAGGGCTTAAAGGAGCTGATGGAGCTGAAAGCCAAGTTTCGAGAACTACGCGAAGATTGCAGAAGCCTCAGTAGCAGATGCGATCAACTGGAAGAAAGGGTATCACTGATGGAAGATGAAATGAATGAAATGAAGAGAGAAGGGAAGTTTAGAGAAAAAAGAATAAAAAGAAATGAACAAAGCCTCCAAGAAATTTGGGACTATGTGAAAAGACCAAACCTACGTCTGATTGGTGTACCTGAAAATGATGGGGAGAATGGAACCAAGTTGGAAAACACTCTGCAAGATATTATCCAGGAGAACTTCCCCAATCTAGCAAGGCAGGCCATCATTCAGATTCAGGAAATACAGAGAACGCCACAAAGATACTCCTTGAGAAGGGCAACTCCAAGACACATAATTGTCAGATTCACCAAAGTTGAAATGAAGGAAAAAATGTTAAGGGCAGCCAGAGAGAAAGGTCGGGTTACCCACAAAGGGAAGCCCATCAGACTAACAGCTGATCTCTCAGCAGAAACTCTACAAGCCAGAAGAGAGTGGGGGCCGATATTCAACATTCTTAAAGAAAAGAATTTTCAACCCAGAATTTCCTATCCCGCCAAACTAAGCTTCATAAGTGAAGGAGAAATAAAATACTTTACAGACAAGCAAACGCTGAGTGATTTTGTCACCACCAGGCCTGCCCTAAAAGAGCTCCTGAAGGAAGCACTAAACATGGAAAGGAACAACCGGTACCAGCCACTGCAAAAACATGCCAAATTGTAAAGACCATCGAGGCTAGGAAGAAACTATAGCAACTAACGAACAAAATAACCAACTAACATCACAATGACAGGATCAGATCCACACATAACAATATTAACGTTAAATGTAAATGGGCTAAATGCTCCAATCAAAAGTCACAGACTGGCAAACTGGATAAGGAGTCAGGACCCATCAGTGTGCTGTATTCAGGAAACCCATCTCACGTGCAGAGACACACATAGACTCAAAATAAAGGGATGGAGGAAGATCTATCAAGCAAATGGAAAACAAAAAAAGGCAGGGGTTGCAATCCTAGTCTCTGATAAAATAGACTTTAAACCAACAAAGATCATAAGAGACAAAGAAGGCCATTACATAATGGTAAAGGGATCAATTCAACAAGAAGAGCTAACTATCCTAAATATATATGCACCCAACACAGGAGCACCCAGATTCATAAAGCAAGTCCTCAGTGACCTACAAAGGGACTTAAACTCCCACACAATAATAATGGGAGATTTTAACACCCCACTGTCAGCATTAGACAGATCAACGAGACAGAAAGTTAACAAGGATATCCAGGAATTGAACTCAGCTCTACATAAAGTGGACCTAATAGACATCTACAGAACTCTCCACCCCAAGTCAACAGAATATACATTTTTTTTCAGCAGCACACCACACCTATTCCAAAATTGACCACATAGTTGGAAGTAAAGCTCTCCTCAGCAAATGTAAAAGAACAGAAATTATAACAAACTGTCTCTCAGACCACAGTGCAATCAAACTAGAACTCAGGATTAAGAAACTCACTCAAAACCGCTCAACTACATGGAAACTGAACAACCTGCTCCTGAATGACTATTGGGTACATAATGAAATGAAGGCAGAAATAAAGATGTTCTTTGAAACCAACGAGAACAAAGACACAACATACCAGAATCTCTGGGACACATTCAAAGCAGTGTGTAGAGGGAAATTTATAGCACTAAATGCCCACAAGAGAAAGCAGGAAAGATCCAAAATTGACACCCTAACATCACAATTAAAAGAACTAGAAAAGCAAGAGCAAACACATTCAAAAGCTAGCAGAAGGCTAGAAATAACTAAAATCAGAGCAGAACTGAAGGAAATAGAGACACAAAAAACCCTTCAAAAAATTAATGAATCCAGGAGCTGGTTTTTTGAAAAGATCAACAAAATTGATGGACCGCTAGCAAAACTAATAAAGAAGAAAAGAGAGAAGAATCAAATAGATGCAATAAAAAACGAAAAAGGGGATATCACCACCGATCCCACAGAAATACAATCTACCATCAGAGAATACTACAAACACCTCTATGCAAATAAGCTAGAAAATCTAGAAGAAATGGATAAATTCCTCGACAAATACACCCTCCCAAGACTAAACCAGGAAGAAGTTGAATCTCTGAATAGACCAATAACAGGTTCTGAAATTGTGGCAATAATCAATAGCTTACCAACCAAAAAGAGTCCAGGACCTGATGGATTCACAGCTGAATTCTACCAGAGGTACAAGGAGGAACTGGTACCATTCCTTCTGAAACTATTCCAATCGATAGAAAAAGAGGGAATCCTCCCTAACACATTTTATGAAGCCAGCATCGTCCTGATACCAAAACCTGGCAGAGACATAACCAAAAAAGAGAATTTCAGACCAATATCCTTGATGAACATTGATGCAAAAATCCTCAATAAAATACTGGCAAACCGAATCCAGCAGCACATCAAAAAGCTTATCCACCATGATCAAGTGGGCTTCATCCCTGGGATGCAAGGCTGGTTCAACATACGCAAATCAATAAATGTAATCCAGCATATAAACAGAACCAAAGACAAAAACCACATGATTATCTCAATAGATGCAGAAAAGGCCTTTGACAAAATTCAACAACCCTTCATGCTAAAAACTCTCAATAAATTAGGTATTGATGGGACGTATCTCAAAATAATAAGAGCTATCTACGACAAACCCACAGCCAATATCATACTGAATGGGCAAAAACTGGAAGCATTCCCTCTGAAAACTGGCACAAGACAGGGATGCCCTCTCTCACCGCTGCTATTCAACATAGTGCTGGAAGTTCTGGCCAGAGCAATCAGGCAGGAGAAGGAAATAAAGGGTATTCAATTAGGAAAAGAGGAATTAAAATTGTCCCTGTTTGCAGATGACATGATTGTATATCTAGAAAACCCCATTGTCTCAGCCCAAAATCTCCTTAAGCTGATTAGCAACTTCAGCAAAGTCTCAGGATACAAAATTAATGTACAAAAATCACAAGCATTCTTGTACACCAATAACAGACAAACAGAGAGCCAAATCATGAGTGAACTCCCATTCACAATTGCTTCAAAGAGAATAAAATACCTAGGAATCCAACTTACAAGGGATGTGAAGGACCTCTTCAAGGAGAACTACAAACCACTGCTCAATGAAATAAAAGAGGATACAAACAAATGGAAGAACATTCCATGCTCATGGGTTGGAAGAATCAATATTGTGAAAATGGCCATAGTGCCCAAGGTAATTTATAATTTATAGATTCAATGCCATCCCCATCAAGCTACCAATGACTTTCTTCACAGAATTGGAAAAAACTACTTTAAAGTTCATATGGAACCAAAAAAGAGCCC
>NW_026652280.1:156525972-156621939 GCF_009828535.3 Hylobates moloch
GTTCAACCATTGTGGAAGTCAGTGTGGCGATTCCTCAGGGATCTAGAACTAGAAATACCATTTGACCCAGCCATCCCATTACTGGGTATATACCCAAAGGACTATAAATCATGCTGCTATAAAGACACATGCACACGTATGTTTATTGCAGCACTATTCACAATAGCAAAGAGTTGGAACCAACCCAAATGTCCAACAACGATAGACTGGATTAAGAAAATGTGGCACATATACACCATGGAATACTATGCAGCCATAAAAAACGATGAGTTCGTGTCCTTTGTAGGGACATGGGTGAAACTGGAAAACATCATTCTCAGTAAACTATCGCAAGGACAAAAAACCAAACACCGCATGTTCTCACTCATAGGTGGGAATTGAACAATGAGAACTCATGGACACAGGAAGGGGAACATCACACTCTGGGGACTGTTGTGGGGTGGGGGGAGGGGGGAGGGACAGCATTAGGAGATACATCTAATGCTAAATGACGAGTTAATGGGTGCAGGAAATCAACATGGCACATGGATACATATGTAACAAACCTGCACATTGTGCACATGTACCCTAAAACCCTGAAGTATAATAAAAAAAAAAATAATAAAAAATAAAAAAAAAAGAAAATTATTTTAGAGACCATCTAGAATAATAAATCATATAGAAAACATTTGCTGCCATTTAAAATTATATGACATGGATATTCTATTTGAGTATATATGCATTCTTTGGATTAGATTTCGATATACCTGTACAGGAAAAGAAAATTTGGGCATAGCTTTAGAAACTTTAGAAGTTCAGATGAAATGGGTCAACCAGTAGGATAGGACCTATAAGAGTCATTCTCTTATGCTTCTAGGAAGTACATTTTACTTGCTGTCTTGCAGTGTCTGGTTTGTGCCTGTTTCCTGTGGAAGGATGCATTCGTTTTCTGAGAAGAGGCATCATGGGTTAGTACTGGTAAATTTTCCAGAGTCCAGGCCTTCAGATTTTAGTCTTCAAACTTGATTTTATAAAGATATCAAGAAGGAATATATGTTGTAGACACAGATACCCATAAAGTGAATCGAAGAGTGATGAATGAAGAAAGAATAGCAACATCACAGTTTACGAGACGTATAACTACTGCAACAAAACAGAAAGTGGATGAACATGATCAGGATACTTCCTCCAAAACATAATTAAACTATCACTTGGGGCGAAAAAATAGAATAAAGGACTTTGGAGAAACCGGAAGTGTAGTGGTATAAAGCTATAATAATTTGTCATGTTTGTGTAATGGGAATGCTCTTTCCAATGCGGTAGAAACTGGAGCTACTCAAGACCCATGACTATGGCTCCTCTATTCTGGCCAGTACTTCAGTGGAGACAACAATCTCGCCTCTGTGACTCTTCTTTTATCATTATTCCGTGGCAGACCAGTCCCTCACCCCTTTCATTGATAGACTCTTTCTTTGTAATCACTCATATATTCAGTTAGATAACTGAATATGAATGTCCTGAATCATTATATATTTGCTCTTACAGAAACTTCTTGCCTTCTTGAAGAGCAATCTTATTTTCATAACTTCAAGTTTTTATTTTCATTAAAATGATAAATGATTATAGTTACATGTTTTTCTTTTCTTTTTTTTTGAGACGGAGTCTCACTCTGTCACTCAGGCTGGAGTGCAGTGGCGTGATCTCAGCTCACTGCAAGCTCCGCCTCCCGGGTTCACGCCATTCTCCTGCCTCAGCCTCCCGAGTAGCTGGGACTACAGGTGCCCGCCACCACGCCTGGCTAATTTTGTTTTGTATTTTTAGTAGAGATGGGGTTTCACCATGTTAGCCAGGATGGTCTTGATCTCCTGACCTCGTGATCTGCCTGCCTTGGCCTCCCAAAGTGTTGGGATTACAGGCGTGAGCCACCGTGCCCGGCCAGTTATATGTTTTTTAAAGGAGAACTTTTATCATATATTTTTTGTGTCTCTCATCTCCCGGACTCCAGAGCAGAGTCTAACCACAATCACAGAATTGTTGATTGATTTATTTGCATGGCACAAAGTGAATTTTCTTTTTATCAGTTTAAACTAGCATCCATATGTTTAATGTGGTGAATATTAAAAATAATATATGTACATAAACATATGTATATATGTAAAAAGAAATATGTACATAAACACATATTTTCTGGGGACTCATTTGTTTCTAGTCAATCCTGGTGATATACCAGAAAACTCCTTCTTTCAGTCTTTAGAGAAACAGAGAAAACCATTCATTCTCTGTTTGTATCAGTCAAGGCTCATGTCGCAGATACCAGAAAGGCAAAAAGGAGATAATGTGCTAAGAAAACTATTGGCACATCAAAAGGGCAGCTGGAGGTTAAGCATCTAAGATTACTTCCTGAACACCAACACAGAAAGGCCACTAAAGGAGTTGCTGCCTGTCTGATCAGGAAGCTTCTGGAGTCAGGAGCTGCTTCTCTAGTTCCTGGTTCCAGGATCATCCCAGCTCTGCTGAAGTCTGAAGATCAAGATGTTGCCATCAGACTCTTAGCTCTAAGACCCCACTACTCAGCACATCTTTGTTTCATGCCAGCAAATGAATGTCCTTCTTGAATTCTCATTTCAATGCCTACATATGTGGGGACCAATTACTGAAACCTCTGATGACGCTAATAAAACCCAAACACCAAATTTCTCATCCTTGCTTTCCAGTAGTAACAAAAAAATTCCCAGGGGCAGGGATCCTGCATCACTTCTTACTTCTAAATCTCCAAGCGTGCACTGTCTTGGCAGAAGCTGGGTCACATATGGAGATAAGCTTACAGGGAACCTGAGAAGCAAGATTGGGACTAGTGCAAGGTAAGGAAGATGTGCAGGGCACAAAGTTTAAGGAGGCACTCATTCTCACATGCCAGTCCCGTACTTGCATAAGCTTGAAATTGAATGCCTCCTTAAATTTTGGGGCCTAGACACCTCACTTGTCTTGTCCTAGTCCCCCCACCCCACAGTGAGAAGCTTTAAGTTTTTCAGCTTCCCCAATAGAGTGGATTGGAAGGGACTTGAAAAGCTAATCTGCAGTATTGGCCACAGTCTGCCTGATATGGTTTATCTGTGTCCCTACCCAAATCTCATCTTGAATTGTAACTCGCAGAATTGCCACGTGTCACAGGAGGAACCTTGTGGGAGGTAATTGAATCATGGAGGTGGGTCTTTCTCATGCTGTTCTTGTGATAGTGAATGAGTCTCACAAGATCTGATAGTTTTAAAAATGGGAGTTTCCCTGCACAAGCTCTCTTCTCTTGTCTTCCACCATGTGAGGCATGTCTTTCACCTTCCACCACAATTGTGAGGCCTTCCCAGTCATGTGAAACTTTACGTCTATTAAACCTTTTCCTTTTGTGAATTTCCCAGTCTTGGGTATGTCTTTATCAGTAGCATGAGAACAAACTAATACAGTAAATTGGTACCAGTAGAGTGGGGCACTGCTGAAAAGGTACCTGAAAATGTGGAAGCAACTTTGGAACTGGGTAACAGGCATAGGTTGGAACAGTTTGGTGAGCTCAGAATAAGACAGACAAATGTGGGAAAGTTTGGAACTTCCTAGAGACTTGTTGAATGGCTTTGGCCAAAATGCTGATAGCAAATAGACAATGAAATCTAGGCTGAGATGGTCTCAGATGGAGATGAGGAACTTGTTGGGAACTGGAGTAAAGGTGACTGCTTTTTTTTTTTTTTTTTTGAGACCGAGTCTCACTCTGTCGTCTAGGCTGGAGTGCAGAGGCACAATCTCAGCTCACTGCAACCTCCGCCTCAGCTATTCTCCTGCATCAGCCTCCCAAGTAGCTGGGATTACAGATGTGTGCCACCATGCCCAGCTAATTTTTGAATTTTTAGTAGAGATGGGGTTTCACCATGTTGGCCACGCTGGTCTCAAACTCCTGACCTCAGGTGATCCACCCACCTCTGCCTCCCAAAGTGCTGGGATTACAGCTGTGAGCCACCACTCCCGGCCGACTCTTGCTATATTTTAGCAAATAGACTGGTGGCATTTGCCCCATCCTAGAGATCTGTGGAACTTTGAACTTGGGAGAGATGATTAAGGGTATTTCTAAGCAGTGAAGCATTCAAGAGGTGACTTGGGTGCTGTTAAAGCCATTCAGTTTTAAAAGGGAAACAGAGCATGCAAATTTGGAAAATTTTCAGCCTGACAATGCAGTAGAAAAGAAAACCTCATTTTCTGAGGAAAAATTTAAGCTGGCTGCAGATACTTGCAGGAGTAATTAGGAGCCACATGTTAATACCCAAGATAATGGGGAAAAATGTCCTCAAGGCTTGTCAGAAGTCTTCACAGTAGTTCCACACATTATAGGCCACAAGGAAAAAGTAGTTTTCTGGGCTGGGCCCAGGGTCTCTGTGCTGTGTGCAGCCAAGGGACTTCATGCCCTGTGTCCCAGCCACTCCAGCCATGGCTGAAAGGGGCGAACATAGAGCTTGGGCTGTGGCTTCAGAGGGTGCAAGCCTCAGACCTTGGTAGCTTCCATGTGGTGTTGAGCCTGAGAGTGCACAGAAGTCAAGAACTGGGTTTTGGGAACCTCTGCCTAGATATCAGAGGGTGTATGGAAATGCCTGGGTGCCCAGGTAGAAGTTTACTGTAGGGGTGGGGCCCTCATGGAGAACCTCTGCTAGGGTAGTACAGAAGGGAAATGTGGGGTAGGAGTCCCCACACAGAGTCCCTACTGGGGCACCACCTAGTGGAGCTGTAAGAAGAGGGTCACCATCCTCCAGACCCCAGAATGGTAGATCCACTGACAGTTTACACTGTGTGCCTGAAAAATCCACAGACACTCTACATCAGTCTGTGAAAGCAGCCAGAAGGGAGTCAGTACCCGAAGAGCCACAAGGCCAGAGCTGCCTAAAACCATAGCAACCCATCTTTTGCATCAGTGTGACCCGGATGCGAGACATGGAGTCAAAGGAGAACATTTTTGAGTTTTAAGATTTGACTGCTCTACTGGATTTCGGACTTGCTTGGGGTCTGTAGCCCCTTTGTTTTGGCCAATTATCCCATTTGGAATGGCGGTATTTACCCAATGCCTGTACCCCCACTGTATCTAGGAAGTAACTAACTTTCTTTTGATCTTACTGGCTCATAGGCAGAAGGGACTTTCCTTGTCTCAGATGAGACTTTGAACTGAAATGACTTTGGGGGACTGTGGGGAAGGCAATAGTGATTTTGAAGTGTGAGGACATAAGATTTGGGAGGGGCCAGGGGCAGAATGATATGGTTTGGCTGTGTCTCTACCCAAATCTCATTTTTAATTGTAACTCCCAGAATTCCCACGTGTTGTGGGAGGAACCTGGTGGGAAGTAATTGAACCATGGGGGCAATCTTTCCCATGCTGTTCTCATGACAGTGAATAAGTCTCACAAGATCTGATGGTTTTAAAAATGGGAGTTTCCCTGCACAAGCTCTCTTCTCTTGTCTGCCACTGTGTGAGACGTGTCCCTCACCTTCCACCATGATCGTGGGGCCTTTCCAGCCACGTGGAACTCTAAGTCCATTAAACCTTTTCCTTTTGTGAACTGCCCAGTCTTCAGTATGTCTTCATCAGTAGCATGAAAACAAACTAATATAATGCCCTTTTTCCATTTATAATCTACCTAATCCTTCCTCCTCTTGTAAAACTACCAACAACAGCTCAATGTCAGACAAAGTCAACAAGCTTACTTTTGTCTATCACGATGCAGTGATTCTATAAATAAGTGAAAATTTACTCACTTTTTCTCTAGTTTAAAAGACAATTGTTATTACTTGTAAAATGCCCATAAGAAAACAAAATATACTGAGACCACAATATTCAGTAATCTGCCTGTTATTTTATCTCTTGTTGGATAATTTTAGTAGCCATAGAAACATAGTTCTAGTCAATCTGCTTCATGTTAAAAAATAACTTTTTGTTACCCTATATGTCACTTTTTTTTAACTAGGAAAGGAACTGTATTCTTCTATAATTGAGACAATCATTATCTCATAGATAAAATATAAAAAACAAACAGACAACTATAACCATAACTTAGCCCTTGTGCCTAGTCAGAGAAGACATGATCAATGGAATAAATTGCAGCAAATATATTTATATGTTATTGAAAGCTTCTTGAACTATTTTTCCCTTTTGACAAAGAACACTCAGCTTACCTAGAATGATAGTAAGCATTTAATGGAGGAGACAGAATCAAGTCTATTTGTCTCTAACAGTTTCTCAGTTGATTTACTTGTGAAAGCAGAGATTCATACTTAAAGAGAAATTTTTCCTTAATAAAACACTAACAAGATAAAAAAAATGCATATAGCATACTACAAATAAGTTCCAATGTCAAGATAAAGTGAGGAAGGAAAACAGGAAGTATCATAGTGAGAGTAAGAATTGCAATTTTAAGTGGGGCATCCCTGGAATGCATTTTTAAGAAGGAGACTTTCTAGTAATAACCCAAAGACTGTGAAGGAGGAAGAGGGAACACGTGCACATATTTTGGGGAAAGAGTAGAGGATACATCAAACAAAAACATGAGGTAGAAGCATGACTGGAGTGTTAGAGGAGTAAAAATGGGTCCAGTGTAACTGGGATTGTGGTAGAGTAGAAGTGGGATGGCAAAGGAGATGGAGAAGATCATTGGGAGCCAGAAAGTGTAAGCCTTTTTGTTTTAATCATTTGTAAGGGCTAGGCATTCTAAAAACGTCCATTCAAGAAGTAAAAACAAACAGAGATCAAAAGAGGATAGGAACTTCCTTAAGCTGATATAGGACACATAAAAAAAAAATCTAGAGCACATGCTGTATATAAAGGTGAAATGTTGAAATTATTCTCTTTAATATCAGAGACAAGGCAAGGATTTCAACTTTCACAGTCTTGCCCCTTTTCCTTAATATTGCACTGAAGGTCCTGGCAGCACAGTTACAACAGCAACAGCAAAAACAAATAAGCTATAGTGAGTAAAATGCAAAAAAAAAAACCTGTCATGATGGCAGATGATAAAATTGAAGTTAAAAATCCATAGATAGCATAGTATAATTAATAAAAGACCTTAACAAGGATAATGGATACCAAACCAATAAGTAAACTAAAAGTAATGATTGACTAAACAATGTAATTCAAAATAAGCCATTTATTATTTATAGGAAGGGGAAAAAGCAAATGCTATCTATGATTGACTAAACAATGTAATTCAAAATAAGCCATTTATTATTTATAGGAAGGGGAAAAAGCAAATGCTATCTATAAATAAAGCTAAGAAAATAGTTCAAGAGCTTGGTGAAAAATATTTCGACATTGATTTGATGTTATATAAGACCTGAATATGAAGAGGTATCTACATCTTTAGTTAGGAACGTTCACGATAATAAAAATGCCACTTTTCTAAGGATCAGTTCTAATCAATATTCTCTCAGGATCTTTGTAAAATTTTACAAACTAGTTTTTAAAATTATTTGAGAGAATAAAGGGTCAAAACTAGTCCTGAAGAAGAATATTTTCTTAACTATAATAAAAATTACTGTGAAGCTATAGTAATTTTAATAATACCACATTGGTTCAAGAATAGAATTCTAGACAAATGCAACAGAAGACAGTTCAGAAATGATCACATGCATATATGAAAATTTAACTTAATTTTTGACAGTTGGCAATGTATATCAATAGAGAGTAGTACGACTTTTCATAAGTGGTTCTGGGATCATTGTTTACCACTTGAGAAAAAATGTCAGATTAACTCTACATCATTCAAAGAATCAACTGTAGATGAATAAAAATGTAAGTGGGGGCCGGGCGCAGTGGCTCACGCTTGTAATCCCAGCACTTTGGGAGGCCGAGGCGGGCGGATCACGAGGTCAGGAGATCGAGACCACGGTGAAACCCCGTCTCTACTAAAAATACAAAAAACTATCCGGGCGTGGTGGCGGGCGCCTGTAGTCCCAGCTACTCGGAGAGGCTGAGGCAGGAGAATGGCGGGAACCCGGGAGGTGGAGCTTGCAGTGAGCCGAGATGGCGCCACTGCACTCCAGCCTGGGGGACAGAGCAAGACTCCGTCTCAAAAAAAAAAAAAATGTAAGTGGGAATGGAGACTTTTATAATTATTACAGGACAATTTATGACCTCAGGGAGGGGACAGTTTATTAATCAAGAAACAGAAAATGTACATGATAGAGTGTAATATATTTTACATAAAATATATTATTGATTCAAATTATGAACTTTTGGTCATCAAAAGACATCACAGAGACTACAATATACAAACTAAGAACTGAGAAAAAATTTCACAACATATATAACCAACAAAGGATTAGTATCCTACCAATCAATCAACAAGAAAAAAAGGAAACAACCAATTAAAATTGAACAACAACAATAAAAAGCAAACAGGCATTTCATAGAGGAGGTAGATGAATGACCTTTGAACACATGAATAGACGCTTAAATTTATTAGCAACCCCAGAAGTGTATATTGATGTTTCAGTAACATATCATTTTAAAACACAATGTGTTGACAACCATGCAGCGCAATGGCAACATTCATCCACTGCTCATGAGGTGAAAATTGCTGCAAACACTTTGGAAGATAACTTGCCAGTGTGTAGTAAAGTCGAATAGGCAAAATTCCATTCCTAGGTGTACAATTGTGGAAAATTTTGCACATGTGCAGAAGGCAATTTACAAGGCAATAGCATTTGCAATAGAAAAAAGAAAAGTTTACATTTTAAATGCTGATCAGTTGTAGAATTAACAAGTGTGCTCAGCAGTCAGAATAAATTAACTACAATTATGAATTAGATTAACTTAATTCCCAAAACATAATATTGGGAGGAATACATCACGTAACCAAACAAAATATAACTTTGTAATTTAAAAATGTGAAAATAGAAAACCCTAATTATATATTCCTTAGAGTCACCAGGATACATAGCAAAAACTCTACAGAAATGTAATGGGCTTATTAGCACACAAATCAGAATGGTAGTTTCATTTTGAAGGTGAATAACGCTGGTATAATTGAGGAAGGACACCCAGGGAACATGACAAACCTTTGAAAATGCTTGCCATGTCACTTCTTAAATTTAGTTATGGATTTCTACTTATTTCTTTAGTTAATCTTATTTATATTTGAATATATGTTTTCAAACTCTCTAAACCTAAGGTAAATATATTAGTCAGGTACATGTATTAGTCTGTTTCTTCACAGAAACAGAACCACTGATTAATATATATATATATATTCCTTATTTATTTATAAGATATATATTCTTTAGTTCTTATTTTTATATATTCCATATATTATAATATATATTCCATATGTATGGAATATATATGTTTGTTGATACGTATATGTTTTAATAATAATGTTTAACCAGCTATCTGGGCATCCTTTAGTCCAGTCAAGTTAACATATAAAATTAACCATCATGAATATTATTCCATATATATATAAAATGTATGTAAATAAAAAACAAGGAATATATATGATATATATATAAATTCCTTATTGGTTCTGTTTCTCTGAAGAAATAGATGAATACATGTACCTTATTTCCCAAAAATAAGGAATAAACATATGTATATTCTTTATTTTTAGGTTTTATATATATATATATATATATATATTCCTACTTTTTGGGAAATGGCTCATAAGATTATGGTAGCTGAGCAGTTGACAATCTGCAGTCTACAAGCTAGAGGACTAAGAAAGCCAGTGGTATAATTTAGTTTGAGTCTGAAGACCTGAGAACCAGGGGGCTAATAATGTGAGTCCCAGGGTCTAAAGGCAGAGAACTAGAAGATTCAAAACTAAGGGCATGAGAAGATGGATGTCCCAGCTCAAGAAGAGAGAAAATTCACCCTTCTTCCCTCCACTTTTTGTTCTACTGGGGCCCTCAATAGATTAGATGATGCCTACTCACACTGGTGAAGGCAGACTTTTTTTTTTCACTTGTTTAACTGATTCAGATGCTAATCTCTTATGCGAGCATCTTCAATAATAGACTCAGAAATAATGTTTAACCCGCTATCTGGGCATTGCTTAGTCCAGTCAAGTTGACATATAAAATTAACCATCATCAATAACTAATAATTAAGTATTTTGAAACTAAAATAAATGACATTATTGTTTATTTATCATTACAAAATATTTCATCATTCTTAAGTGATTTCAGCACATATTTTTACATAAAGTTATTTTTTCATTATGAAAGAGATTTTATTGGCATGTAAATATCTTCGGTTTTACCTATTTCAGCACAAAAATCCCAAGAACTACTGAATTCTAAATCAGATGCTCTGCCACTTGATTTATAGACAATATCTCAATTAATGCTCATGAACTCGTGACACATCTGTTGTACTTCTATTTTGCAGATAAGAAACAATCTCAGGATAATGCAGTGCTACCCCACTAACAAGGGATGGATTCGAAAATTAATCCCTGGTCTACATATACCAAAGTCAGAACTCATCTCATAACACATGACCACCCCCATGAGGAGATGGATTGCTACATACCAGGGAAACAAACACAGTTTCCTCAATGGAATAACAGCTTAATAAATATTTGCTGAATAAAAGAAGTTTCCTAAAAATATAATCCCTACATGAACATTGTTTTATATTTTGTTTCTTGTTGGTGATCTTTTTTCCACCTTTAGTTATATCTCTATATGGCTGTGGAACATAGAAATGTATTCAATAATTGGAAATCACACTTTCTCATACATGGGAAATTTTAGACAATATGCTAAATAAACAATTTTAATATAATCAAATTCTTCTAACTCTGTTTCTCTCTTTTTTCTTTTTTTTTCCCATGATACTATAATATATTTTCCCTAAGAGCAGGGCTTTAGCAATACACTTTACAAATAGTGCTACTGAGTAATGATAAGCTGTCCTATGAAAATTTCACAGGACAAAAGTTTTAAGTTATTAAAAATGAAGTAGTCCTCTGTGCTATCAATTGTATAATTTCAAAAGTAATTGTTTGTATAAAAGTCATATTGTGCTGCATAGTAAAAACTTTTACTTATTAACATCAGGTTTTCTCAAATTCAAACTATACTCAATTTAGAGTCCAGAAACCATCTCTCCCTTTCTATTGAAGTAGCTGTGCATGTTAAACAATTGCTGTTTGAATCGCTTAATTTATAAGCAAAATTAATTTGATAAGCAAGCATTTATACTATTTTCCAAGGCCTCTATCTGCCATCTCAGGAATGTTTGGCTAACAGAATCAAAAGGCTTTTATTGTAGAATTAGTGAACTGAAAAAGAACATTTATTTGTATGTCATACATGTAGTATATTTTAAACCTATAAATAATGAAATAAAGTACTTAGATTTCATCTGAAAATAATATCTAGGTGATATAAGAGAATTGGTGCTGAGAGAGCCTGCTTATTAACTAGCTTACCATTTTGTGGAAATTATAAAACAGCTACACATTAAGTGCCTTCTGTCTTAAATAGTGAAGAAAAGATAGATTTACCATCTTCTGGATTATTTATATTTAATATAGCTAAAACAATTAATCTGAATAATTTCACAGTATCATTCCTTCCTTTCTTCCCAACTTTGCTTTCTGTTCCTTCCCTCCCTCCCCCTATCCTTCCCTCTCTCCCTCTCTCCCTCTCTCCTTCCTTCCTTCCTTCCTTCCTTCCTTCCTTCCTTCCTTCCTTCCTTCCTTCCTTCCTTCTTTCCTTCCCTTTCCTTCCTCTCCTCCTCCTCCTTCTTCTTCCTTTCTTTTTGTTTCTTCTGTCTTCACTCAGTCTTATTTTTATCTTCCCTTCCATTCTCTTTTCTTCCAATTATCAGAAGAGAAAGGCAACAAAAGCAGAACTTCTAAACTTTATTATTGCAATAAGAGAAATAGCCTCTTGGTTTTGAATGGTGAAGTAGCTTTAATGAAAATTTAGTCCTTACAATAAATGATTGCATTAATTTGCCACACAATTTATAATTTGCAAATAACATATTCTGGAAATACTAGAGGAAGTTTGTGCCAGAGACTTCTAGAGACTAGAAAGTAGACCAGACATCTAATGTTAGCCGTAGGCCCACCTCATCCTACTTGTGTAATTTTAGGTAGCTGATCCAGTTTCCTTATTTATAAAATGGAGTATTTATTAAAGGAAACAAAAATGGGATTGTTTGTGTTAAAGCAAGTTAAAAATAACAAAGCATCATATTCATGTAAGGCATTATTCTTTGAGAGCAAGAGACTGTTTCTTGTCTACTCTCTAATGTTTGGAATTACATTGGCTGTAATGTTTTTATTCATTGTAATTCTATTTGACTAGATAAGGGAGTAATTGAAAATGGAAGTCTTCCAACCTGGCCTTTTGATAACAAGTTGATATGTTTGATGTCAGGGACATGCATAGGAGAATATCATTTCACCTAAGGGAAACCAGGAGAATACTCTGACTTACAGCAGTAATCCTATTCGGTATTCAGCTTGTTAGCTATGTTGCAATTGGGAATATTTTAAACTGATTTTATATTAAATTCAAATGCACGATGTAGTACATAAATATTTATCCAAGCGATCAAATAAACCAAATTCTCAAAGTGACAGTAAATATATATGTATATATTTTAAAAGATTAAACCGACTATGGTTCCATTTTTACTGTGTGTTCATAATCCTTCTTGTTTAACTTGGTTTGTCGGTCTACATTTGGAGATAAATTCAGTGTTTGGTCCAGTCACTCTCTCTAGCCTGAGTGTGATCGACACACGCACACACACACACACACATCTGCCTTGATTCTGTTTATTTTTCCCCCTTGGAAAGAAAGTGAAGATCTTGGGCTTGGAGTGGAGGGCTCTTGGGTATCAGCATCTTCACCTTGCAAACTGTACTTGCTAAATGAAGCAGATCGGGAAACAAAGAAGTCAGAGAAGAGTCTCATAAAGGATTATGGAGACTCTGAAGACTTTACTGAGTGTGTCAAAATTCACTAAGCATTTGTAGGACATTACCTAGGATTTCTTTCCTTACTGCACTTGTCATGATTAATGTATTGAGATCTCATTTTCTCTCCTAGCTGCTCATGAACCTTCCTGGGGAGTCTTGTGTTGAACTTTAGTTGTGTTACTTATTCCCATAAGATTAGGTGAATCTATATACTCTCTGGATTTCATCTATAAAATTATAATAACACTAAGCATAGGAATGCTGAGAAGATTTTTATTATTGTCTGTGAAAACATACATTGAAATTTAAATGGATGAATAATTTGTACCTTCTATATGTTTACTTTCTTCATATGAACAAACTTTATTCCCTGGAAACCACCAGAAACAGCATGCTGCGTTTACATGTGCAGCTGTGGGACTTTTTGTGCTCTTTGTCACTTGAACGGCATATGTAGTTACAGTTTTACTTTCCTGAGAAACAAAATAGGATGGCAAAGCAATAATCTTGCCAGCACTCAAGGGAAATACAGGTCAAGATGACTACCTTTCTGGGTTATTTTAAAGAGAATATCCAGGAGCTGCTCCAAGATGGCCAACTAGACATAGTCAAGAGGAACATCTTCCACCAAGGGAATGGGACATTGGAAAGACCGGTGCACTTCTAGCACATCTTCAGAGGAAAGGCATTGAGACTGAATGGAGGGAAGACACAGATACTGGGCTGAGGTGGGAGGAAGCTGGGAATGTTTCATGGGGATTCCACACACCAGGACTCATTCCTGGGCCCCAGTGACTCCCGGAGAAGGGGTGAGTTGAGCAAATAAGGAGCAACCTGCTCTCACGACAGGTCTCTGGAATCCCGACGGGAGGCTGGGGTCCCATGACCCCCACAGAAACTTGAGCTGACAGGGAGAGCTACTTAGAGAAGTGGGAGGGGCAGAACTCCAGCCCCTGCAAAGCCCAGAGGGCTTGGAACAGGAGCATCTGTAGGGAAGCATGGCCAGGGATACTCAACCCCCAGACTCAGCTTCCTCCAATATGAGACTTTAGCCCTAGGGGAAAAGTTGAACCTGAACTCTGCAGGACAATCTTGCCCATGAGATGGGGCCAGTCTGACTTGAGCACTACTTGGTCTGCTGGCGTCTCCTGTGCATGCTTGTACTGCAGCCCCCAGATACCTCCTGGGGGCCCACATCACAGCTCCTGTGCTAGTGGACTGTGCCTGACTGACAGAATGCTCCAGCAGAGCAGCCCCAATGGAAATAAACCAGCTCACCCCTACTATCCCCTCCACTGCAGCCTCACCCATGCTGCTTTGCTTGCATGCGACCACCCATGACAACCCCTCAAGAAGCTTTGGGATGTTCTTGCCTTCCCTTCCCCACCAGCGTGCATGTTGCCACTTTTGCCAACAGGAGTGCACCCATTCTCCAACACATCACCATTGTTGTCAGTGCATTGGAGGGTGCCCTGTCTGCCAGTCCCACACCCACCAGCATCCTGCCCCTGTGCTGACACTGCCACTGGCGTGAAACTAGACATGGAATACAAAGGACCTGCCCCGGCCTGAGTGGCCCCGACTACCGGTATGAATGTGCACAGAGAGCACAAACCATCCTGCAGCCGCCAGTGCCCTGCCCCCATGCTAACACCACCACGACACCAGCTAGAATGCATACAGTTGCTGATGGCATCCCCCAACCCCCTGAGCTGCACTGCCACTGCTGCTGCTGCAAACGTCTGCATGGAGGCCTACACCCAGCACCCACTAGCACCCTGTCTCAGCTAACAAGGGGTACCCCTGCTGTGCTGGTGCCGCTGCTGCTGCTGCTGCTGCCGCTGCTGCTGCTGCTGCTGCTGCTGCAGGCAGATGTGAAGAAGGACAGATCCTGCTGCCACTGGCAGAACTATGAAGTTCTTTGGCTGACACCACCCATTAGAATGTTGTGACCTGTGGTTGGGGAGCAACTCAGTTTCTTCAGCGCAGCAGGTCCTAACCTTGAGGGGCCAGATAACAAAGGCAAGGCCTGATACCAGTTTCCCAGAGTTACAGCACACAGTCCAGGAGTTATGAGCTGAGCCATGGCCCCCTAAAATTTTCCACAAATGAAGCCAGTCAACTAAAGCCCCCTTATACCACAATCAAACCCCCAACGTCATCAAATGGTATGAAAGAAAAAATAAGATAGCAACCTCAAAGATTGAACATCAAGCCACAAAGATGAGAAAGAAGCTGTGCAAAAACTGACAGTTCAAAAAGTCAGTGTCTTCTTTCCTCCAAACAACTGCACTAGCTCTCTAGCAAGGGTCCTTGACTGGGCTTAGATGGCTAAAATGTCACAAATATAATTCAGAATATGGATATGAATGAAGATCATTGAGATTCAGGAGAACAACAAAACCCAGTCTAAGGAAGCTAGAATCACAATGAAATGATACAAGAGCTAACAGACAAAATAGCCAATGTAGAAAATAATGTAACCATCCTGACAGAGCTGGAAAACACACTACAAGAATTTCATAATGAAATCGCAAGTATTAATAGCAGAATAGACCCAGTGGAGAAAAAAATCGCAGAGCTTGAATTGAGACTGACTTTCTGAAATAAGAGAGTCATATAAGAATAAAGAAAAAAAGAATAAAAAGGGTGAACAAAACCTCCAAGAAATATGTGATTATGTAAAGAGACCAAATCAATGACTCACTGGCATCCTTGAAAGAGATGGGGAGAATGGAAGCAACATGGAAAACATATTTAAGGGTATCATACATGAGAATTTCCCCAAACTAACTATAGAGGCCAAGATTCACATTCAGGAAATTCAGAGAGTACCTACAAAGCACTTCATGAGATCATCTCCCAGACACATAATCATTAGATTCTTTAAGATTGAAATGAAAGAAAATATGTTAAAGGCAGCTAGAGAGAAAGAACAGGTCACCTACGGAGGGAAGCCCTTTATACACTAACAGCAGACTCTCAGCAGAAACCCTAAAAGCACAAGATATCAGAGGCCTATATTTAACATCCTTAAAGAAAATAAATTCTAACAAGGAATTTCATATGCAGCCAAGCTAAGCTTCATAAGCAAAGGAGAAATAAGACCCTTTTCAGACAATGAAATGCTGAGGGAATTTGTTACCGCCAGACCTGCCTTAAAACAGGTCCTGAAAAAAGCACTAACTATGAAAGGGAAAGACCATTACCAGCCACTACAAAAAACACTAAGTACACAGAACACTAACACTATAAAGCAACCACAAAAGCAAGGTGGCATAATAAACCGGTGACAACATGATGAAAGTATCAAATCTACACATATCCATACTATCTTTGAATTTAAATAGGCTGCACACCCCAATGAAGAGTGACAGAGTGACAAGCTGAATAAAGATGCAAGACCCAGTGGTATGCTGTCTTCAGAGACCCATCTCACATGCAATGACAAATACAGGCTCAAAAAAAGGGATGGAGAAAAATCTACCAAGCAAGTGAAAAATAGAAAAAAGGAGTGGTTACAATCCTAATTTCAGACAAAACAGAATTTAAACCAACAAAGATTTAAAAAGACAAAGGATGGCATTACATAATGGTAAGAGGTTCAATTTCATAGGAATACCTAATTATCCTAAATATATATGTACCCAATGCAGGAGCACCCAGATTCATACAGCAAGTTCTTAGAGACCTTCCAAGAGACTTAGATTCCCACGCAATAATAGCGGGAGACTTCAACATCCCACTGACAGTATTAGATAGATAATCGAGGCAGAAAATTCACAAAGAACTCAACACTGTACCAAATGGACCTGACATGTATCTGCAGAACCCTCCACCCCCAAACTAAAGAATATACATTCTTCTCATTGCCACATGGTGCATACTCTAAAATCAACCACACAATTAGACATAAAATAATCCTCAGCAAATGCAAAAAAAAACCCAAAAAACAAAAAATTGAAAGCATACTAACCACTCTCTAAGATCACAGTGCAAAAAAATAAAAAATAAGTAAAACTCAAGACTAAGAAAATCATTCAAAACCATACAGTTACGTGAAAAGTAGACAAGCTTATCCTAAATAACTTTTGGGTAAATACGAAATTGAGCCAGAAATCAAGAAGTTCTTTGAAATTAATGAGAAAAAAGATAAACATTACCAGAGTCTCGAGACATACATAAAGCAGTGATAAGAGGGAATTTTACAGTGCTAAATGCCCACATCCAAAAGTTAGAAAGATTGCACATTAACAACCTGACCACAACTAAAAAAAAACTAGGAAGCAAGAGCAAACCAACCCCAAAACTAGCAGAAGACAAGAAATAACCAAAATTAGAGCTGAGCTGAAGGAGCTTGAGACACAAAAAAACTTTCAAATAATCAATGAATCCAGGAGCTGGTGTTTCGGAAAAAAAAAAAAAAAAATTAACAAAATAGATAGACTGCTAGCTACACTGATAAAGATGAAAAGAAAGAATATCCAAATAAACACAATTAGAAACAACAAAACGAATGTTACCACTGACCCCAGGGAAATACAAATAACCATCAGAGACAACTCGAACATCTCTATGCACATAAACTAAAAAATCTAGAAGAAATGGATAAATTTCTGGACCCATACACCCTCCCAAGACTGAACCAGAAAGAAATTGATTATCTGAATAGACCAATTATTAGCTCCAATATTGAATCAGTAATAAATAGCCTACCAATCAATAAAAGCCCAGGACCAGACGAATTCACAGCTGAATTCTCCCAGATGCACAAAGAAGAACTGGTTTCATTCCTACTGAAACTATTCCAAAAAATTGAGCAGGAAGGACTCCTCCTCAACTCATTCTATGAAGCCAGCATCATTCTGATACCAAAACCTGGTAGAGACACAACAAAAACAGAAAACTTCAGGCCAATATCCTTGATGAACATTGAAGCAAAAATCCTCACCTAAATACTGGCAAAGTGAATCCAGCAGCACATCATAAAGCTAATCCAGCACGATCAAGTAGGCTTTATCCCTGGGATGCAAGGTGAGTTCAACATATGCAAATCAATAAATGTGATTCATCACATAAACAGAGCTAAAGACAAGAACCACATGATCATCTCAATAATGCAGAAAGGCTTTCGATAAAATTCAACATCCCTGCATGTCAAAAATTCTCAATAAACTAGGAATTGAAGAAACACACCTCAAAATAGTAAAGGCCATCTATGACAACCTGAAAACAAACAAAATACTGAATAGAAAAAAAGCCTGAAGCATTATCCTTGAAAACTGGCACAAGACAAGAATGCCCTCTCTCACCCCTCCCATTCAACATAGTATTGAAAGTCCTGGTGAAAGTATCAGGCAAGAGAAAGAAATAATGGGCATCCAAATAAGAAGCAAGGAAGTCGAACTATCCCTGTTTGCAGAAGACATGATTCTATACCAAGAACACTCCATAGTCTCAGTGCAAAATATCCTTAAACTGATAACTTCAGTAAAGTTTCAGAATAAACAAATTAATGTGCAAAAATCATTAGCATTCTTATACATCAACAACACACAAGCTGATAGTGAAATCAAGAATGCAATCTAATTCACAATAGCCACATAAACAATAAAATATCTAGGAATACAGGTAACCAGGGAGGTGAAACCTCTCTACAACTAGAATTACAAAACATTGCTCAAAGAAATCAGAGATGACACGAACAAATGAAAAAGCATTCCACGCTCATGGATAAAAAGAATCAATATTGTTAAAATGGCAATACTGCTCAAAGCAATTTATAGATTCAATACTATTCCTATCAAACTACCAAAGAAATTCTTCATAGAACCAGAAAAATCTATTTTGAAATTCATATGGAACTAAAAAGAGCCCAGATAGCCAAGGCAATCCTAAGCGAAAAGAACAAAGCTGGAGGCATCACACTACCTAACTTCAAACTATACTATAGGGCTACAGTAAACAAAAGAGCATGGTACTGGTACAAAACAGACACACAGACCAATGGAATAGAATAGAGAGCCCAGAAATAAGGCCACACACCTACAACCATCTGATCTTCGACACAGCTTACAAAAACAAGCAATGGGGAAAGGCATCCTTATTCAACAAATGGTCCTGGGATAACTGGCTAGCACTATGTGGAACATTGAAGCTGGACTACTTCCTTACATCATACACAAAAATCAACTCAAGACGGATTCAAGACTTAAATGTAAAACCCAAAACTATAAAAGCCCTGGAAGACAACCTAGGCAATACTATTCTGGACAAAGGAACTGGCAAAGATTTTGTAACAAAGATGCCAAAAGCGATTGCACAAAAGCAAAAATTGACAAATGAAGCTAATTAAACTAAAGAGCTTCTGCACAGCCAAAGAAACTATCAAGAGTAAACAGATAATCTACAGAATGGGAAAAATATTTGCAAACTACACATCTGATAGAGGTCTCATATCCAGCATCTATAAGTAACAAATTTACAAGAAAAAAACAACCCCATTAAAAAGTGGGCAAAGGACATGAACAGACAATTTTCAAAAGAAGACATACAAGCAGCTAACAAGCATATGATGAAAACCTCAATATTACTGAGCATTAGAGAAATGCAAATCAAACCATGATGAGATACCATCTCACATCAATCAGAATAGCTATTATTAAAGAGTAAAATATAGCAGATGCTGTTGAGGTTGCAGATAAAAAGGAATGCTTATATACTGCTGGTGGGAGTGTAAATTAGTTCAACCATTGTGGAAAGCATTGTGGTGATTCCTCAAAGGTTAAAAACAGAATTACCATTCAATCCAGCAATCTCATTACTGTTGTATACCCAAAGGATTATAAACTGTTCTATTATAAAGACACATGCACATGTATGTTCATTGGAGCCCTATTCACAATAGCAAAGTCATGGAATCAAGTTAAATGCCCATCATTGGTAGACTGGATAAAGAAAATGTGGTACATATACACCACAGAATACTATGCAGTCATAAGAAAGAATGAGGTTATGTTCTTTGCAGGAACATGGATGGAGCTGGAGGCCATTATCCTTTGCAAACTAACACAGGAGCAAAATAGCAAATACTGCATGTTCTCATTTATAAGTGGGAGCTAAATGATGAGAACACATGAAGACAAACAGGGGAACAACAGACACTAGGGCCTATCCGAGGATGGAGGGTTGGAGGAAGAAGAGGGCTGAAAAGTACCTATTGGATACTATGTTCATAACCTGGGTGATGAAATAATATGTACAATGAACTCCATGAAATGAGTTTATTATATAACAAACCTGCACATGTACCCTTGAACCTAAAATAAAAATTAAAAATAAAGTGAATATCTATTGTTACAACTGCACTTTCTGGCTTTGTGTGATAATAACAAGAACACACACTGTCTTCACCCCTCTCCTGGAAGAGTTTTCCGTCATGGTGTGAACCATGACCCATTCACAAGTTGGTCAATAAGAAATACTACATTTGCTTCAGTCTAATTGGTTAGTTGAGGCTTGTAAGTAGGATATAAGCTAGATAAAACAGATCTCCTTAAGACAGACGATTAAAATATGACTGATTAGAATGCATTCTTTTACCCCATATTCACATTTTCAGAAATTGTTCATCAGCCTCCATACCGTAAAAAAAATAGGAGAAGATTTAGAAAGAGAGAAATGCCTGACAATATTGGCATCAACAACGAGAAACAGTGGTCACAGAAGGATACTCTGCTAGTAATTTTAATACCCCATTTGTAACATTTCAAAGTTTTATTTACATATCAGATATGGTTCATTGTGCTAATTTATTTTAATTAACAAAATTAAATTCATTAAACAGATATAGTCTAAGCTGTTTGCATCAAGGTTGCCGAAGTTAGAGAAATAGTCCTTGGCTTCACAGTCACATGGGAAAAAGAAAGGTCATCTACCAAAAAGAAGAGACAGAAGGGTCATTCTTGTCCTGAAAGAACAGGTCCTTCTATAACAGGTGGAAGAGGAAGGCAGTCCATGTTAAAGTTAGCTAGCATTTTATCTGCTTTGCAATCTCTATCCACAAATGAGTATCCTCAAACTTAAGTAATGCCTTCATTTTCTGCAGGGAGACTTTCTTGTTTATGCCTCAGGTACACTCTTGGATTGCACTTGGTAATGGAAGGGAAGGAATGAGGTTTGAGTTTCTCTAATAGCAGTTATTTTCTTCAAATAATAATCTCTTCCTTGTATATTCTCAGCCAAAGTACTGAATGATATCTCTACGTACACTTTTTCTCTAGGTGAACTTATTAGTACCCTTGTTTCAAGTCTTACCTTTATGCTGATGTTGCTAAAATTTATAATTTCAGCCTATAAATTTTCCCTACATTACATACTTGTGTATCCAGATTTCTATATTTCTACTTGGATTTCTACTTGGATAGTTTCTAGTTATTCTTTGTTCTTGGATAGTTAATTTCTATTTCTACTTGGATAGTTAATATTATGTGAATGGAGAACCCTTGTTCTCCCAAATTTCCCTTTGCAAAGTAACTACTTTTCTGTTAATACATACAACTTGAGAAAAATTTTTATTTATCCTTTTTAATCCATTACCCATATTGATTCTATATCCAAAATTTTCTATTTCATTATATCTCTCCCTCACTTGGTGATCAACCCAATAAAAGAGACACTATCCTCATTTAGATTTCTGCAAGCTTTCCACATGCTTTCATTCAAGCCAGTTTTCCTCACATAGCAATCAGTTAGATCGTTCTCACATCCATATGCATAATCTAGCCATAACAAAGAGTATCCATTACCCGTAAAGTGATATGTCTTTTCCATATTTTAAAAATTGTTCCTGGAGTTACCATATCCCCACCCATTTTTTTTACTCGGAGGATTTCCATCCATCTTTTTTGATTCAACTCAAGCCTCACCTCCTCTCTGAACTGGTCCCGAAAAGGACCTGCCATTAGAGCTGCATTCTCTTGAACTTCAACAATATAAAGCTGTTTCTCTCCTCTCTGCCCCAATAGACTATGAAGTCTTTGAAGTCAAGGATTTTCTTTTTCTTTTTATCTTGCTTATCTTTAAATCCACCAGAGCCTAGCAGAAAACCTGGCAAACGTTGTTGTTCAATCAATATTTTATGGAAGAATAAATGTTACCACATAAAAGGAATGATTTTACCCATTTAAGATACATCTTTTGAGAATTATTGAACATTACTGTGTTAACTAATCTATCAGGTATTTTATAGTTATATTTCATTGCCAAATTTTGTAGTTACATTTTATTACCAACATCATCTTCACCAATAAGTAACTGACAAACATGTTTGCAACCTAAAATACTTTCTTATCTTTTATTACACTGTGAATACATAAAATAATTTGTATGAAAACTGCCTTTAAAGAGAGAGTGATCAAATCTCTGATACAGTTTCAATGCCTGATACTTTTATCTGTGAGTTGACATTTATGGCATTTTCATCAGAGGAGATTTGAAGTCTGCATTTACAATGATGTTACAAGGGGCATCCCTACAAGTGGTGAGATGTTTTAATCATCTATAGGTAGGTAAGGAAGAAAGCTGCAGGGCTTAAAGAAAATAAGCAGCTCTGGCTCCAGATATATAGAGGTCACAATCCCTATGCAAAATTAATGTTGATAACTATAAATCTGGAAGAGGTCTACATGTTTAAAAAAATTTTAATGTTAGTGAGAGAAAGGAAAAAGCGTTTTTCACAGAAGAACATAAGGCTGGAAGTCAGTAGGCCTTGGCTCTGCATTTTGCTTATTGGGGGAACTTACGCAAATCCCCTGTTGCTTAACAGAACAGATACAATGAGATATGTCTGCCTTCACTTTCTACCTCATAATTAGCAAAGGATAAGATGGGGAAATAAATGATGAAACAGTTCTAAGAAATGAAGATGCTCTATTAATTTAGGCAACCATTATTATTTTTATTAATACTGTTATTGATAACAATAAAGAGATTAAAAACACAAGCAATATGAATTAAACGAGATGACTAGTGATGGTTGTTCAGGTTTAGGAAGCCTGCCAACAGATAGCTTTGAAGGGCCAAGTTGTTCCCCAGATAACTGAAACTATCTTTGTCATCTTCTTCACCAATTTACATTGTCATTCCTTCAAAACTCAAATCAAATCAGATAATTTTAGAGATACTGGGCATTTCAGAAGTCATTAAGCTAATTCTTTCTCTATTTCCTACCAGAGGAAGCATATGAGGCCCAGATAGTTTGCATAATTCGCCTCAAGTCACACTACCAAAGCATTTATTTGTTAATTACCAATTTGATATCCTTTCTGCCCTATCTCCTCTCCACCTCCAGCAGGAAGCCTGACCACCTGAGTTCACATAGCAGAAGACTGCAAATAATAATTAAATCCCATCTCTGCCATTAACTATTTTTTTTTTATTTTTTTATTTTTTGAGATGGAGTCTCGCTCTGTCGCCCAGGCTGGAGTGCAGTGGCGCAATCTCGGCTCACTGTAAGCTTCGCCTCCTGAGTTCACGCCATTCTCCTGTCTCAGCCTCTCCAAGTAGCTGGGACTACAGGCGCCCGCCACCACGCCCGGCTAATTTTTTGTATTTTTTAGTAGAGACGGGGTTTCACCGTGGTCTCGATCTCCTGACCTCGTGATCCGCCTGCCTCGGCCTCCCAAAGTGCTGGGATTACAAGCGTGAGCCACTGCACCTGGCCTGCCATTAACTATTTGATATGGGCATAAAATGTTGTTTTTATTTGCTGTTGTTTTTTTAAAAAATCTGTGATCTTGGTTCTGAAGATAGAGATTTGATTGAAGCACAGGCCATACACCTAAAGACCTCAAAACCTTTCAGTGTAAACACTTTCTAAGCTGTGTTCTGTGGAATTCCGGACCCATGGAAGGTTAATAATGCTTGAAGGGAAATGAATGAGAAATGATTAAGTTTATAACATCTCTTAGAGATTTGTAATGCACATTAGCATACTGAAGGCTTTTTAGAAATTCTGTTGTGCTACTGAATTAGTTTAGTATTAAATAAAAGGTCTGAGATAATATTGAGGAAAGTGCCTTAAATGTAAAATAGAAGGCAGATGTCACATTCATCAAGCACTTTTCCAAATTTTTATTAATTAGACTTTGTACTACTTGTCTTTTTACTTTACTATTTTTTTCTAGGCTTAGCTCATGTCTCCTAAGAAGTTTGTCTAGTTTTGAGACATTCATTTGTCTAGAGATAAATTCAGATTCGACTAACATCAGTGGCCAGCCACTGAGGTAAGCACATTCTCTATGCTTTCTGGACCAGCACATACTAATCAGTTTAAAAATATTGGCTGTTGCTGTGATGATCGTGTCGTACTGCAGATTTCTCTGGTTACCTGTGAGCTGTAGGCCGGTATCTGTGATATGCTAGATGAATTAAGCAGTGTTGTCAACACCTCTCAGAAGTACACTACCTCTCGCTCATTTCATCAACTCCTATGAGGATTGGTCCTTGATTTAATCTCTATGATTTTGTTTTGAAAGTCATATTAAAATAAGAACAATAAGAAATTGGCTTCCAAATAGTAACATCAGTAAAAATTATTAGTAACTGCTGACACTAACCTAGCACCTCCATGTGCCCTGTTGTGTATTACATGCTTGATGTATGTATTACGACATTCGCTCCTCTCCACAATCCTATCAAGGAAGTTTTTGTTGTTTTGCCCGTTCTACAGATGAAAGAATTGGATCTTAGGTCAGCTGTGTAAGTGGTTCAAGACAATATATGAAATAAACATCGCAGTTAGTAATCAGTTACGATCCTATTGAATTCCATGCTGACTTTCTTACACTCTGGAAATATTATTCTGTTAGTTGTGGCTCCATTCCAGTGAAAACAATAATAACAACAATAAATAAACAAGCAAAAATAAAGAAATAAGAATAGTTGTGAGCTAGGAGAATAGGGCCTGGGGGCAGGGAAACTAAGGACTTCCTAGAACTAAATCAAATGGAAACACTTCAGCTATGACAGGTAATATCCTCTTCATTTACATAAGGTGTACACCAAATAACCAATGGAAACCTCTAGAAGATATTTAAACCCCGGAAAATTCTGTAATTGGTCTCTTGAGTCCGTATGCTTGGGCCTGCTCCCACACTGTGGAGTATCCTTTTGTTTCTAATAAATCTCTGCTTTTGTTGCTTCATACTTTCCTTGCTTTGTTTGTGTGTTTTGTCCAATTCTTTTTTCCAAGACATCAAGAACCTGGACACCCTCCACCAGTAACATACTTTGGCAAGCTAACCAGGAGGCAAGCCCAAAGTTTGGGATTTATTTTTCTCCTTTTTCTTTCTGCTTCATACAGAGGAATCTCTCCCTCTCTCTTTTCCTTTCCAACTTGGGGCCCTTGGTGGGTAGCACCTAAACATGGCGGCAACTGCAGATTTCTAGCCAGGGGCCGTTCTGAAGGACTCTTTCTATCTTTTCCAGTTGTGATCCCTGATCCGTAGTGTGGTGCAGCTCAGAGCAAACTCCCACGTGTTTCAGGAGACTTAAACCTTCTTTTTTATGCTAAATTCTTCCCTTCCCCTACTCAACTGGCTAAAGACAAAAGAAGACTACTCACCCTTCAATTCCTATCACTGTAGTTCACGGCTATCACTCTAGTGGAATGGGAAGTAGAGTAAAGTGTAGCCTTACCAAATTATAAGGATGCTGAAAGTCGGGGATTATACCCAGGAACCAAAGGAAGCTCATAGTAGGCCATCACCCCTGGAGGAAAGCATGCCAGGCAGCACTGGTGCCCACCTAAGGTCAGAGGTGTCGGGCACTCTAAGATTGGACCTCACAAGGGGACGCCCCAGGGAATCCTGTGGCTCAACCTCTCCAAAAGGGACATCCTTGGCAAAGGTTCTGAGGTTTAGCACCAAACCCTCCTTAGATCTTTCTCTCACAGTTTCAATACTGTTAGGCCCCAATGTTGTTTGGAATCTGGAGTTTACTGTCGAATGGGGAAGTGGGAAGGCATTGGATATATCCAGGCTTTTGTGCTGCTACTCTAAGCAGTGGGGCTGGTTAACGTGTGATGCTCTTCTTTGGTGCTGTTTGGCCTCCGTGTTCTCTGGAGTCTGGGGAGGTTTGGTCTTTAAAAATCAAACTGCCATGGAAACTGCTTTCCCCAAAATTTTGGTTCCTGGCCTTCGTTGGATTATCTATTAAGGCAAACAAAGTAAAACTGGTGAGCTTGTGCTGCTATCTCATGGCTAAGGTTCAAAGCTATCAGGTCTTTGTGTGTGTGTGTGTACATGTCTAGATGTGTTTATTTGTATGTACACTTATTGTTATATGTTGTGGCTACCAAATTGGCTTATAAGCAAAAGAGTGCCCATAAATTAAGCAAATAAGTCTAAGCAATTTTCAAGTTCACGCTGCTTAAGCATAACTTTACTAAACAAGCCGGCTTTAAAATTTTTGGTAAAATAAAAATAGAAATGCCTTCAGAATTGTCAGCATACATTCTTTTTTCTAGATTTTAAGTTTGTCTTTGCTAGTTATTTTGAGATGTCAGCATTTGGCATAGAAGGTTATAAAATTATAAATCCAGCCAAAACAAAATGATCTTGGTTTGCATGCCTATTTTTTTTTTGACAAATGAGAGTAATTTAATGTTAGCTAAGTCTTCTGAGTTATTGGTAAAATACCTATGTATTTAACTTTGAGGCTCTTAGTTAGGTTTAGGTGAGCACCTGATGTTTACTGACTATTAAAAATGTGATTAACAAAAGAAGTAATTAACTTTAAATGATAGTGTCTAATATCTTAGTTTACAGAGGTAATCTAGATAAACTGTTAAAAGTGAAAGAATTGAGTACAATGAATGGGATAAATGTTTTAGGTAAACTTTTGTGTAAATTAAATCTTAAAATTATTTTTGACACTCATTGAATATCTGGATCATTTCCTGTTAAGAAAGGGTTATGATTTGGGGAAATATCTTTCTAAAAATTGTGGAATTCTTACCTAAATGCCCAATACTGACAGTTCCGGATTTTTTGCTGTTTAGGGTTTCACTAAAGTTTTAGGTTACTGAGGATAAGAATTCTAGTTAACACATAATTCTGTATACAAAATGTGCCAGAAAGGGTTGTGTTATTAATGAGTAAAATAATAATTTTGTCTAATTCAGATGTTATCTAAAAGTTAGTTCAAATTACAGATTTGAAAAGCTTATTTATGAAACAATATAGTAAGGAACCAGTAAGTAGCAAAGAAAGATGTAAAAAATAAGTTTAGATAATAAAATCTTCTTTAAAACCTGATATAGAATTGGAGACATTTGGCTAATTAACATTTTCATAATTAAAGCTCTTAGTCTTGATTAAAGTAAAATAAGAAGTAAAGAAATTCATTGGCAGTTTGGCAATTCTTTTTGTTTGTTTATTTTACTACAGTTAAGCATGAAGCTGGATTTAGTGTGGAACCAAATTTCACATCCATGCTTGCATTGCTTCACACTATGTTTACTGTTTTGCATGGATAGTGCTGGCACTGGAGTACTTATTGGTCATGTGCCTAGAGTGAATTTCTTGATTACACAGGATGTTTGATGATACTGGTGGACTTAAGGTCATTGAATGTGTATCAGGAATAAAATATTCATTATGTGGGTTTTTTGTGGTCTCTGGGTAACACTGTAATCTCCAGAGTAGATTGAGATTGAGTAAAAAACAATTAGTGTTGGTTTCTTTTTTATTTGTTTTTGCTTCTAATTTTAATTCATTTACTGTTTATTCTCTGTGCTCTGCTTATGTATGCATATACGGAAAACCATAATATTTTTATTTTCAGTTTCTAGTGAAAGGCTTTTATTTGGTTCTGTGAATAGTTACTTCATTTCCTATACATTTATAGCAAGTTAGCATGTGTTGTATTTATCTGGAATTCCTAGGCTACCTCTGTTGGCTGGGAAGAATTGATGGAGCACACCAGCTTTTTAACCTTACACTAACTTTTTGGAGTTTAGGCTTCCTGATACTTTAAGTGTGTTGAGTATACTTTCATAAATAGAATTTCAGTCATATTTCTCTCTCTGCCTAATTTGTCCAAAATTTGTAAACTATTTGAGACTATTCTTAATTCATGGCAATGTATGTGTTTGCATACAGACAGAACAGGGTTGCAAGGGTTGCTCAGGGAAAGGGAACCCAGAAGCCTGGCATGCCAGCAAAGGGTAAGAATTATTTCTCACCATTCAGACTCTGACACCTCTCTCTGTACAAAATGGTTAAATGAGTGGTAAAAGTCACTGTTTATCTCCTCTGTAAAGTTCTGATTAATGCAAAAAAGAATTCTGAGGCTGGTCTTAAGCTGTAGTGAATCTGGTGTGCTTTGTGTGTCTTTCTGTATTATTCTGTCATAAAGAGGGGTATCTTAGGATAAAATGCATACCTAGGACCCCATAGACCCACACTGTTTAAGATGGCCCAGCAAACTGGTCAGCCATGTCCTTGAGATCTTGACCTTGTAACCATGTGGCTGTGTTTTCTCTTTTCACAATGGCAGCCTGGGTTTAGGGTTCGATTCCTGGCTTAGGGAATGAGTTCTTCATCACCTGTCTATGTATTTATCTGTGTTGTGTAAAAAAGCTTTAATTAATTGGTTTAATAATAAGAAGAACTTCATCAAATATTTTGTCAGAAAAGTAAAAAGTATAATAGCTTTTATTTAGTTCATGTCACTTAACTAATCTTTGGGAAATAAAGACAGTTTTAAAGATTATTGGTAAAATAAGAATATCTTCAAAAATGTAAACATTTGGTCTAAATTATGTGGGTCAGATACGAGGTTTGCTAAATACTTTAAGGTCATAAACTGCTTTTTTGATTTTTAAAAATTGTTTTAAGTTATTTTACACCAGAGAAAGAACCAAATGTCATGTATAAAACTACTAACCCAAGTAGGGCAAAAAAATTAATTGAATACCAATAAAATACTTTGCCAGATTTTCATGTTAAGCCAACTGATACTGAAATTGTTTATACCATTTGAATGAACTCCACAGTCTAAGTCAAATTATCTATGATAACCCATCAGTTATCAGTGCTATTCACCTAATTTGGAGAAACAACTGGTATTCAAGAGGATGTAAGTTGAATGTTAATTAAGCATGCCTTCATGGAGAACAAGGATGGCCACCTTGTCATTCCTGAGTCCTTAAAGCTTTTGTAATTAAGAGTTCTGCATTCCATGACTCACCATGGAAAAGATAAGATGATACAAATTGAATATATTGGTTTGGTGGCTAATAAATTGCTAAAGCAGTTTGTAACCAATGTTTGGTCCCATATTCCTGGGAAAACAATCAAAGCGTCGGGTACATTGAGTCACCTGATGGGCGATTTGTACATTTTATAAACAGATTTGTTATTTGTCAAATGCATGGTTTCTGGTTATATAAAAGCTCTCCTATTCAAGAATATGCCATGAATTAAGAATAGTCGCAAATAGTTTACAAATTTTGGACAAATTAGGCAGAGAGAGAAATATGACTCAAATTCTATTTATGAAAGTACACTCAACACACTTAAATAACATATAACTAAGTTATTATCATGCAGTGTATTTTCACCAGGTAAAGAGAGCTTTTTATGGTTCACTGAGGACAATCAACCTATTCACAATCTAGAACCCTAAGATTAGATCTTCTGAGAACATCGGAGAAAGATTGCCCTTGCCATCCACACTGAAGCAAAACTTTGGAACCTTGAACTTTGGGTTCATAGTGTCACAACTGAGCAGAGTCCCTCCATACTGTTGGAATTGTACACCCCTTGGAACCCTTAAGGTAAAGCTAACCAAGGAAGTTTCTCCCCAGAAGCATGATGTGAATAGTTTTTCCCATGATCATGGATCAGGACTTCTCTAATATCATAGGACCCTTATCTTTAAATATTTTTCCCTTGCTTATTCCTCTATGAGCAATAGAAGTGAAAAAGGGGTCTGTTGTGTACACTTATGGGTATACTTTTATTTATGAAGGATATTGCAGCCGGCCTTATGTCCTTTTTCCATGATTTGGAATAAAAGAGGCAACGATTAGAAATGTATCCCTCATAATAGGCTCTATACCAGATTCTCCTATACAGGCTATGGTTCCACAATAGACTTTAAATTCTCTTGTGAAAGTTATGATAGAATTGGCTGAACAGAGAAGTATCTGTGCAGCTGCTGGCACTTGTGGCCTATGGAGAAACACATCCAATGAAGATTATAGAGATTCAGTAGTAGGGGATTAATAAAGAGATTGCTTAATTAAGTGAGTAGACTCTTTATCTAGCTCATTCTTTGATGTCTTTGATTTTAGGAGGCTTAGTTTATGGGGACCCTGGGTAAGAAGTGTGCTCCAAACTCTTGGTATTATCCTCCCGATAGTCATAATAATGGTCTCTCTGGAGTGCTGTATTCTCCCAAGTGTTTTATATGTTTACATGCAGCCATCTCTAGAATCTCAAATGATATCTCTTCAACTGAAAAGAGCAGAAAGAAATGTGTGACCATGAGGATGCTGTAACCCAGGAGTGACACGCTGAGACCAGAAACCCAAAATGACGTTAACTGAGAGTGGTACTAAGGCCCTAAGTTTTGGTCACACTCTCACCTAAGTGAGAACCTGACCAAAAAGGGGGAATTTTTTAAAACAAAATTATGGTAGTTCACTGCTGTGGACTGAGTTCATGCATTAGGTTTCAACAGACCAGACCAAACCAAACCAAACCAAAATGAAGTCATTTATGCTAACACTTTAAGGAAACACATAGATCCTAGAACAGACCAGGTTTTGTTTTTCTCCTGCAAATCTCTATAACAAATATTCCTGACAGCATAGGTATCCATCCCCTTGAAGTTCCCATTAAATCTTTTAACCAAATTCATTTCCCCTCTCCTAGACACTATCAAGCTTCAGTTGACCATGCCACGAGGGTTCCAGCCCATTCTACACCTGGCCATCAAGGAGCTACCTTGCCTCCACTAGACAAAGCAGGGCAAGAGTTCCATGATCTCCAAGAAGTAGGGGCTATGCCCCAAGCCAGCATGAAGCAGTTACAGAAGAAAGACCAGTGGTCCCTCTGCCTTCCATAAAGATTTATGGGGATCACATCTTTCAGGGAGTAAATCAGGAGAATAGGGCATGGAGGCAGAGAACCTAAGGACTTCCTAGAACTAAATCAAATGGAAACACTTCAGCTATGACTGGAAATATCCTCTTTATTTATATAAGGTGTACACCAAATAACCAATGGAAACCTCTAGAAGATATTTAAACTCCAGAAAATTCCATAACTGGGCACTTGAACCCCTATGCTCAGGCCTGCCCCCACACTGATTTTGTTGCTTCATTCTTTCCTTGCCTTGTTTGTGCATTTTGTTCAATTCTTTGTTCAAGATGCCAAGAACTTGGCTACCCTTCCACTGGCAACAGTTGGAACAAGGTAAAGTCTGATTTTCTGCCACAGTCAGAAGTAGTATGGTCAGTCTTAGGTTAATATGGCATATGCCACAATTTAGGAGCCTGACCTATCTTGTTGCTTTATTAAAAGTGGATTCCATTCCCAAGACCATCCCATGGTTCAAGATGGCTGCAGAACTGCAGTAATTACGTCCACATTCCAGAGAGGAGCAGAAAGACAATTCATTTGTTTCTCACTAGGCAGCATTTACTTGCTTCTATACTTAGTTCCAAGGGAGGCAATACAAAGTAGTATTTATTCCAGTTGGTCTGTGTCCAATTTCATAGTAAAAGTAACTGTAGATAAAGGAAAGAACAGATACTGGAGAAGAGCTAGCACTTTCCCACAATTCTTCCTAAAAAACAACTCCAAGAGTGCCAAGAAATCCTAATAGTTTATTGTATTTTTACTTTGTTTAATAATAATATTATGTAAAAATATTCAAAAATTAAGATAAAATATTAAGTATTAATTTTGGAAACCAATAAATCTTATAAAAATTTAATACAAAACAAATTATTTCACGGTAACATGAGCTAGACTTCTGTAACACCATTATGATTATTTTGTACATTAAATTTGAGTCCTTGTTATTCCAAGTCAACAAAATTCAGAAAGGGCTTAGTGAAATGTACCTAAGTACTGGAAACCATATAAAGATAAATTAAAACTAATTTTCACCTTCAAAGACTTACACAGTCATGAACTACATACTGACATTTCAGTCAACAATGGACCGTATACATGACAGTAGTCCCACAAAATTATAATGGAGGGGAAAAATTCCTATTGTCTAATGACATTGTAGGTGTAATGCCATAGCATTGCTCACATTTGTGGTGATTCTGATGTAAACAAACCTGCTGTTCTTTCAGTCCTATAGAAGTTCAGCACATAGATTATGCACGTAATACTGAGGTAGAAGGTGGGACTTGACTCTAGATGTGGGGCTTGGACACTGGACCAAATTGAGGACGAGCTAAACAGTGCAGGAATGGAAGCAGCTTTCCATAAGGCATGTCCACCAGTGTGCCATGTCCATTTACCACTGCCATGGCAACATCCAGAAGCTAACACCCCTTTCCACGGCAATGCTCTGACAACCCAAAAGTTACTACCTTTATCCTAGAAATTTTTGCATAAATTGCCTCTTAATAATTACCTTAATTAAAAGTAGGTATAAATATGACTGCAAAATGGCTTTTGAGCTGCTACCCTGGGCACACTACCTATGGGGTAGCCCTGCTTCACAAGGAGCAGTATGTCTACCGCTGCTATATACTGCTGCTTAAATAAAAGTTGCTGTTGAACATTACCAGCTCGCCCTTGAATTCTTTCCTGGGTGAGGCCAAGAACCCTCCTGCGGTAAGCCCCAATTTGGGGGTTCACCTGCCTGCATCAACACTTCATAATGATAATAAGTACGTTAACTGGTTTATGCCTTTGCTATACTATACTTGTATCACTTTAGAGTGTACTCCTTCTACTTGTAAAAACAAAACAAAAAAAGGTAGTCATAGCCTCAGGTAGGTCCTTCACGAGGTATTTCACCAGAAGGTATTGCTATTAGGAGATGACAGCTCCATGTGTGTTATTGCCGCTGAACATCTTCCAGTGGGACAAGATGTGGAGGTGAAAGACAGTGTTATTGATGGCCTAGGCTAATGTGTGTGTGTTTTAGTTTTTAAAAAATAGAAAAAGTTTATAGAAGAACGATATACATGTTTTTATACAGCTGTACAATATGTTTGTGTTTTAAGCTGTGTTCATACGAGAGTCAAAACTATTTTAACAATTAAAAGCTTATAAAGCAAAAAGTTACAGTAAGCTGAGGTTAATTTATTGCTGAAGTAAGAGAATTTTTAAAAAATAAATTTACTGTACTGTAAGTGGAAAGTGTTTATAAAGTCTATAGTAGTGAACAGAAAAGCCCTAGATATTCACATTCACTCAACACTCACTCACCAACTCATCCAGAGTAATTTTCAGTCCTGCTAGCTCCATTCATGGTCAGTGCCCTATACAAGTATATATTTTTGTACCTTTTGTGCTGTATTTTACTGTCTCTTCTATATTTGTATTCATGGATAGCAGCCATTCTGTTATAATTGCCTACAGTATTCACTACAGTAGCATTCCATACAGGTTTAAAGTCTAGGAGCAACAGGCTATATTATATAGCCCAGGTGGGTCATAGGGTATACCATCTAGGTTTGTGTAAGTACACACTGTGATGTTCACACAAGGAGGAAATCACCTAACAATGCATTTTTCAGATGCATCCCCGTTGTTAAGTGACATATGACTGTAGCTTACAAGAGAAAAGCAAATGTCCAGATTCATTTAAATGAATATCTATGTAAGATAAATGTCCTACAACTGGCATGATTCTAATGTTGATTTAAAGCGAGGAGGAGATTGCGTTTAGTTAGTGAATTAAAAATGCTTCGCAGAGTAGATTACATTTTAGAAGAGCCTAAAAGCATAAGTAAGACTTCTAGGAATAGGAGTGTGTGCGTGTGCGCGTGTGTGCGTGTGTGTGTATGCATGTGCGCATGTGTGTGTGTGTTTGTGTGTGTGTAAAATGAGTGAATAACAAGAAAAAGATGGGACTTTTAGGGAAGACCTAATAGTCCAGATTGACTGGTGTGTATGAAAATGGACCTCCCAGTTGTGTACATGATTCAGGATTCATGCATGCATGCTTGCATGCAACAAATGTTTATTGAGTGTTTACTATGGCCAGGTATTATTTGAGACAGTAATGGATATAAAACAAAGTTGCTGTTTTATATGGAATGTGTAGTATAGGAAACACAGCAGAAATAAACAAAAAATAAATAAGTGAAATAACACTAGAGACTCATGCTATAAAAAGTAAAATAGGGGCCGGGTGCAGTGGCTCATGCCAGTAATCTCAGCTCTTTGGGAAGCCGAGGCAGTGGATTATCTCAGGTCAGGAGTTCGAGACCAGCCTGACCAACGTGGAGAAACCCCATCTCTAGTAAAAATGCAAAATTAGCCAGGCATAGTGGCATATGCCTGTAATCTCAGCTACTGGGGAGGCTGAGGCGGGAGAATCGCTTGAACCCGGGAGGCAGAGGTTGCAGTGAGCCGAGATCATGCCACTGCACTCCAGCCTAGGCAACAAGAGTGAAACTCCGTCTCAAGAAAAAACAAAAAAGTAAAATAGGGTAATGTAATAGTGACAGAGGCTTGGACGGAGGGTTATATTAGAATGATACTTTGAGGAAGTGGCATTTCTGCTAAGTCATGAATGATAAAAAGAAGTCGCTTGTGATGATTAGAGAAAAAGTAATCCAGGCAGAAGGACAGGAAATAAAACATCCCGTTAAAAATAAGCTTAGTGTGAATTATTGATTCACAAAGACAATATGAGCAAATCATAGCGAAGTAAACATAGAGTGACAGAAGATGAGCTTAAAGTGGTAGGCAAGGGCCAGGAGAGGAAGTCCTTTAAATATCATACTGAAGATTAAGTGTCTTATTTTATGAGCAATGGGAAGTCACTGGAAGATTTCGAGCCACAGAATAATATGATCTGGTTTATGTTTTTGACCATTACTTTGGATGATGTTTGGAAAATAAATTTTAATGGCATTAGTGGCAGCTTGGGGTTACTGAAGTAACTAAAGGTCAAAATATTTTTCAAAATTGTTAACCTCAATGAGAGTCTAAATCAAGTGCTGGGAAACTTTGGTCTACTGGCCAAATCCAGCCTACAACCAGTTTTGGTAAATAAAGTTTAATGGAACACAGCCATGCTCACTTGTTTGTAGATTGTCTATATCAGATGTCTTTTGTGCTACAGAGGCAGAGTTGAGTCTTTGCAACAGGAATAGTATGGCTTGAAGAGCCCAAAGTATTTACTATTTGATCCTTTGCAGAAAAAGCATAATCACCTTTGGTCTAAATTAAAATGTTGATATGAGATAAAAAATAACTCTGAAAAGGAGGCTGGATTTGGCCACAACAGGCTTGAAAGAAAGAGATTTAGAGAAGATAAATCGAATGTTCCAGGCTCTTACTGACAGGGAGAAGAATGTTGCCATTGTCAGAAATGATATGAAAAACAAGAAGAACTGGTTTATAAGAGTAGAGAGGAGGAGGTTGAATGTAGTTGACTTTTCATTAGGTGAGGCAGAGGGATTCTATAGATACTTGAAAAATGAGCACTTGAACTTTAACAATAGTTTTGAGATGGTTTATCATGGTCATTATTTTGCGTTAAAATGTACATATGGTAAAATGTAAGAATTGTAAGGATACAATTTGATATATTTTAGCAAAATTATGTAACACACACTCAAATCAACATATAAAATTTCGCTATTATCTCAGAAAATTCCCTTGTGCCTTCTTCCAACCAGTCACTTCATCCAGACCCCAGCCATAGGTTCTCATTTCTATCAACATACATTAATTTTATACTATTCTTGTACTTCATATAACATAATCCTATGATATGTACTCCATGGTGCCTGGCTTCTCCTGTTCTACATAATATTTTTGAGATTCATCCATTTTGCTGTGTCTATCAGTAGTTCAGTTGTTTTTTTATTGCTGAATTTCTGAGTATGTTTATTCATTATCTCATTAATGGACATTTGCTTTGTTTCCAGTTTTTTATTATTATAAGTAACACTGCTATAAACATTCTCATATTGTGGATAAATATATATGTTTAAACATATAAACATTCATATAAACTTTCTCTTTTGTGGATATGTTTTCATTTCTCTTGGGGAAACACCTAGGAGTGTATGAAAGTTTTCATTTTCACTGGGTAAATACGTAAGGATATTACTGAATCATAATGTAGGTTGTCTTAACATTATAAGAAACTGCCACTGTGCTTGGTGGCTCACATTTGTAATCCTAGCACTTTGGGAGGCCGAGGCAGGAGGATCATCTGAGGTCAGGAGTTTGAGACCAGCCTGGCTAACATGGTGAAACCCTGTCTCTACTAAAAATACAAAAAATTTTCTGGGCGTGGTGTCCCATGCCTGTGATCCCAGCTACTTGGGAGGCTGAGGGAGGAGAATTGCTTGAGCCCAGGAGATGGAGGCTGCAGTGAGCTGAGACCAGGCCACTGCACTCCAGCCTGGCCGACAGAGCGAGACAGTGTCTCAAAAAAAAAAAAAAAAAAAAAAAAAAACTGCCAGAGAGTTTTCCAAAGTGGTTATACTATTTTACACTTTCTTCCTAATAGACAACAAAGTATAAGATTTCCATTTGCTTCACCTGCTCATCAACATTTAACATTGCCACATTGCCATATTTTTAAATTTTATCCTCTCTAGTGTAAATTGGTATTGCATTGTGATTTAAATTTTCATTTTCTTTATGACTAAATGAGTTGAGTATTTCTACATCTCTTTTTGTGAAATGTTTTTTAAGACTTATAGTGTTGTTTCCTTTTTACTACTTATCTTCAAAATTTTTTAATACTAGATGCAAGTCTTTAGTCATATATGTGTTTTGCAAAATATTATTCCATCTGCAGCTCCTGATTTTACTTGTCTTTTGATGAGCAGTTTTTAATATTGATGATGTATGAGTTATTAATTATCTTTCTTATGTTAGTACTTTCTGTATCCTGTCTAAAAGTTGGTACTTACCCTAAGGTCACAAAGATATTCTTCTGCGTTTTCTCTTATAAGCAGTATACATTCATCTTTTACATTTAATTCTATAATCTGTCAAAAATTAAATTTTGGGCTGGGCACAGTGGCTCACACCTGTAATCTCAGCACTTTGGGAGCCAATGCAGGAGGATTGCTTGAGCCTAGGAGTCTGAGACCAGCCTGGGCAACATAATATGGTGAGACTCTCTCTACAAAAAATACAAAAATTAGCCAGGCATGGTGGCATACACCTATAGTCCCAGCTACTCAGAAGGCTGAGGTGGAAGGATCACTTGTGCCCAGCAGGTTGAGGCTGAAGTGAGCCAAGGTTGTGCCACTGCATTCCAGCCTGGGCAACAAAGCAAGCTTCCTTCTCTAAAAAATAATAAATTAAATTTTGGATATTACGTGAGCTAGGAGGTCAAGGTTTATTTTTGTCTATCCATTTATTGAGATGCACAATCTGTGAAAAGACTTTCTTTTCCCTGTTCAGTTACCTTGGTGCCTTTGATTAAAATCTAATTCTGAACTACAAATTCTGTTCAGTTGGTCTGTTCTTATTTTAACAATGTATCTTCCAATCATTGAATATGATATATCACTACTCAATTAAACCTTCTTAATTTACCTCAGCAAAGTATTGTGGTTTAAATGTAGAAGTCCTACATTGTTTTTGTTCAATTTATTTCTAATAGTTTAGGTTTTGGTGTTGGAGAAATGCTGACCTTATAAAATAAATTGGGAAGTGTTCTTGGGTACTCTATTTTCTAAAATAATTTGTGAAGATGATTATTGTTTTCATTCGTCAATGTTTCATAGAATTCACAAGAACATCTTGTGGGCTTGCGTGTTACTTTGGGAGGATTTTGATGATGAATTCTTTTAATATATAATTGTTAATTATATTTTTTAGTTTATCATCTTTTCTCAGTTTTTTTGAGTCATGTAGTTTAAGGAATTTGTTCAGTTCATCTAAGTCATCAAATGTATTGGCTTTATATCGTCCATAATATTTCCTTTTGATCATTTTAGTATATAGTAAGATCTATAGATTTATCTCATATTTTATTCTAGATATTGGTAATTTATATTTTCTTCCCTTTTGCTCCTTATCATTTTATCTACAGTATTAAACATTGTATTGATTTTATCAATGGAGCAACTTTGCCTTTGCTATTTTCCTCTATTATATGTTTTCCATTTTATTGATTTCTATTCTTCGTCCTATTTTTCATGCTTCTACTTGACTTAGTTTCCTTGCTTTCCTACCCTCTCATGCTAAAAAATTAAAACATTGAATTTACATTTTTCTTCTTTTCTAACATGAGAAATTAGAACTATAAATTTCCTTTTAAGCACTGCTGTAGCTATTTCCCACAATGTTTGCTATGTTGTTTTTTCATTATCATTGCTTGCTATAAATTCTAATTCCCCTTGTCATTTCTTTATTGAGCCTTGGCTCATGTAAAAGTGTCTTGTTTAGTTTTCAAATAACTGGATATTTTCTAGATATCTCAGCTATCTTAATTTATTGATTACCAACTTAATTTTATTCTTTTGTGATCAAAGGACATACTCTAGAAGAATCAATGTTTTGAAACCAATGAGAAGAATTTTGTGATCCAGTAGGTGGCCTACCTTGGTAAATGTTCCATGTACACTTCGGAAAAGACTGTGGTTTTTGTAGTTCTTGGGTACAGTATTCTACATCAGTTGGATTGTGTTGGTTGATTGTAATCTAGTTGTTCTATCAATTGCTGACTGTGCAGTGTTAAAATCTCCAACTATGATTATATATTTGTTTTATTTCTCTATTTATGCCATTTTTGCCTCCTGTATTTTGAAGTCTGACACATATATAATACATGTAATTATATACAATATATACACACATATAGACACACATATGTAGTACACACGTGTGTGTATATGTGTACACACTGACGTACACTGACACACACATATGTAATCACTCTGACTTCTGATGAATTGACACTTTTGTCATTTTGAAGCAAAGTTCATCTCTGATACTACTTGTCTTGAGGTATATTTTGTCTAATATTAATATAGCCGTACTTACCTTTTTAAAGTGACCATCTGCATGATATATATTTTCTATATATTTACTTATCTAAAAAGTCATAAAGAATTGACCTTATGTTTGAAGTACGTCTCTTGTAGACAGTATGTAGTTGGGATGTGCGTTTCTGTTCAGCTTGAGAATCTGGCTTTTAATTAGAGTGCCTAATTCAGCTATATTTAATGGAATCTTTATATTGTTTTAATTCAAAAATCTTGATAGTTGTACAATTTTTGCTCTATATGGGTCTGCCCCCACTTTCATTTCTTCTTTTTTGTTTTCTGTTCAATTAGATAAATATTTTTGAGTATTCCATTGTTATTATTCTAGTGGGTTTTTTCACTTTAATGTCTATTTTTGTATTCCAGTATGCTTCTGTGACTTACGAGGTCTTCCTAGGGTTAGCATCGTGTATTTCACATTAAATTTGAACAAAAATACACCTTACAATTAAATAACTCCATTTTCCCTCTCCTTTCACTGTTACATTGTCATATATTTTACTTCTATAAACATTATAAAGTTTATGAGACAATGCTATTATTTTTTAACTTAAACCATCAATTATCTCTTAAAAAAAGAAAAGGAAAAAACGCACAGTAGTCTGTTATATTTATCCAGCTATTTATACCTTTTAGTATTCCTTATCCTTGTTTTTTAAGGGTTACAGTATGTCCCCTTTAAATTTATATGTTGAAGTTCTAATTCCCAGAACCTCAAAATTTAACATTTCTTGAAAGAGTCTTTGTGGATTTAATTAATGAAGATGAGGTAAACAGAATGGGCCCTAATCCAATATGACTAATGTCCTATATAAAGAGGAAATTTGGACACAGAGACACCCACAGGGAAAATGACACATGGAGATAAAGGCAGAGATCAGGTGACGCTTCAACAACCCCCAAAATACTAAAGGTTGCCAGTAAAACCCCAGAAACTATGAAAGAGGCATGGAACACGCTTTCCTTCACAGCCTCCAGAATTAGAAGGAACCAACCCTGCCAACACCTGGAACTCAGATTCTAGCCTTCAGAATAGTGAGACAATATATTTTTGTTGTTTAAATCATCCAGTGTGTGGTCCTTTGCTATAGTACCTATAGCAAACTAATACATTATTTATAAATCCATGTTTTTATTTAGTATAATTTCCTTTTAGCCTTAAAAAATTCTTTAGCATTTATTGTAGTGTTGGTTTACTAAAAATGAAGTCCTTTAGCTTTTGTTTACCTGAAAATGCCCTTATTTTCACTACATGTAGAATTCTTGTGGATGACTTGGTGAATCATGTGTTGAAGAGAGTCTAGATTATGATGTCTTCTTTTAATTGACACTGCATTTTGTTCTGGCAGATAATTAACTTACTAGCAAATACCTTTGATCCCATCAACTTTGAGTTTATTCTTTACTGGAAAAATAATCTATTTTAGTGTTTTACTTCAGTTCTAGGATATGGCTTTTACTCTAGGCTGTTATTTTGGTCCTTACTCTTTCTTATTTACTGAACGTCAGAGGTTCTTCATTCAGTGAGGTCTCTAGCCCACAGCTAGATTAGAACCCCAATGCCTCTCAGCAATGTGTGTCTATTGGCATATGATTCCACTCTCAGACCCACAACACTTGCTTTCTGCAAGGTATTGCAGAATCTTGCCCTGTGATGTGCAGTACTGTCCTTGGCAATGAATTTCATGGCACCCTCTCCTGACTTCTGATAGTTTCTTCCGCAGCTACCCTTTGTCTGATTCTCTGCCCTGGAAATTACAAGTGTTTCAGCAGCTTTGAGCTCCAGTCTCTGCTTCTCACTGTACTCTACTGGGTGTCCACCTTCTGTTGCCATGGTCAGGGGATTGCTTCCATCTAAATGGAAAGGGTTGAACAGGGAGTTCACCACCCCTTGTGTTAACTTCTCTCAAGTATCTGGTCCTGCACTGCAGGTTTTCCAGTGCCTAAATCAGTTGCCTTGTATATTTTGTGTAGTGTTACAGCTGTTTAAAGCAGGATGGCAATTTCAGTCCACTTACTCTATAACTTCCTGTAGTGGCTGGAAGCAGAATTTCCAATGATCATTTGTATTTTATGTCCCTAAACGTTGACATTTTAAATTAATTCTCAGAAAGTCTGGGTTAACAGTATAGCCAGAATCTTCTAGCTTCTAAAATGTTAATTAGAAAATCTAGATGATTTCAAATTTGATTAATTTTTGTCATTAACAGTAAAAGAAACCTATTGATTTAATTGCTAGACATCTGACAATGGACTTATGTTTTAAAAAATAGATGCTGCGAATGTCAAGTCATACATGAAACTCTAGGTTTTGTTTGATTTAACTAAAGGAGCCATCTAGTTTTCTTATGTTAAGCATATTCATCCTGGATTTTGACTGCATGTTTTGTCTGACAATGTTTTTATCAACACATACAATTTGATACCTACATTTTGTATTAAATTCAAGCTTCCTCCTTTCTTTTCAAAATCTTTCAAAATCTCTTTCAATCTAATGTGATCAATTTTACATCTCCCTGTTCCCTCATCCTCTTCATATTTTCTTACTCTGTAATCCTCCCAATACTTTTGTATTTATTTTTCAGAACTGTGTGTAGTCTGCATGTTTGGAATGACGTTCCCCTCTCTGCCTACAAATCTTGTCTCACCAACAACCTCACACATTTTCCTTGCTGACTCAAAATACTCGGAGCTCCCGCTCTGTATTTCTGTGGGTATACCAAGCCCTTTAGAATCAGTTCAAGGCAAGTTTTTTTTTACTGTCCCTAATGTCCCAGACTTGACTCATTCCTTCTTTTCTACAGTTGTCTCTGATCTCCTTTTGGGAATATTCCTGACATAAATGAACTAATCCATGAAAGTTTAAGAAAGTCATCTGAGGAAACTGGCCAGTGTTCCAGATTCAAACTAGCTTTCTGACAACTTAACTTACAAATGAATATTTAAAATAAGAAAGCCCAAACTGGAGGAAATAAACAATCTTCTGAAATGGGTCTTACAAATAATAATAATAATGATAATAATAAAAGACTTCTGTTTCCAGTTCCTTTATGTAGCATTCATGCAGGCATTCAAATTACTGCTGTTAACTTAGGGTACCACATTAATTTTCAAGAATGTTTCATTTATAACAAGGCAGAAAAAGTCCTGCTTTCTGATAAGTACTTCATATTTTTATTTCAGGTGAACAGAAATTGAATGGAAATAGAGTTTATAAAAAATGTAAGCTGAAAATAAGCTCCTGACATTCAGTAGAAATGGCACTTTGCAAGGGAGAAGAGAATTTGGCTCACGCCGGGCATCAAATTTAGCTGCAAGATTATTGGAGAAGTAATGAAAATTTATCTCCTGAGGTCATGTAATGTCTGTTACTAAAGGAGTTCTCAATTATTTGTGCTGTAGATACATACACACTTGAGACTTCACTGCATACACCAAAAGATACATTGTAATTATGTTCATCTTATTTTCTAAGCCTAACATCATGTCACATGGTTTGGCAACTGTATATAACACTACAATCAAGATTCTTTTAGAAAATCTAGAATGTTATGATTACCTTATATATAACAGAGATCTGAAAGAGACATCTAACATTAAATGAATATTTACTATTATACATTAGGCATATCACATTGCCTATTTGTTTCTAACAACATTGTTATTGGTAGATAAGAAATATTAGTTTCTTCTTTCTTCTTATTATTATACTTTAAGTTCTGGGATACATGTGCAGAACGTGCTGGTTTGTTACATAGGTATATACGTGCCATGGTGGTTTGCTCACCCATCAACCCATCATCTACATTAGGTTTTTCTCGTAATGCTATCCCTCCCCTAGCCCCCAACACCCTGGCAGGCCCCAGTGTTTGATGTTCCCATCCCTGTGTCCATGTATTCTCATCGTTCGTTACCCACTTATGAGTGAGAACATGTGGTGTTTGGTTTTCTGTTCCTGTGTTAGTTTGCTGAGAATGATGGTTTCCAGCTTCATCCATGTTCCTGCAAAGGACATGAACTCATCATTTTTTATGGCTGCATAGTATTCCACAGTGTATATATGCCACATTTTCTTTATCCAGTCTATCATTGATGGGGAATTGGGTTGGTTTCAAGTCTTTGCTATTGTGAACATTGCTGCAATAAACATACATGTCAATGTGTCTTTATAGTAGAATGAACTATAATCCTTTGAGTATATACACAGTAGTGGGATTGCTGGGTCAAATGGTATTTCTAGTTCTTTATCATTGAAGAATTGCCACATCATCTTCCACAATGGTTGAACTAATTTATACTTCCACTAACGGTGTAAAAACGTTCCTATTTCTCTATATCATCTCCAGTTTCTGCTGTTTTTTGACTTGTTAAAGATAGCCATTCTAACTGGCATGAGATGGTGTCTCATTGTGTTTTTGATTTGCATTTCTCTGATGACCAGGGATGATGAGCTTTTAATTTCATATAAAACCAAAAACGAGCCCGTATAGCCCAGACAATCCTAAGCAAAAAGAGCAAAACTGGAGGCATCACATTACCTGACTTCAAACTATACTATAAGGCTACAGTAACCAAAACAGCATAGTACTGGTACCAAAACAGACATATAGACCAATGGAACAGAACAGAGCCCTCAGAAATAATGCCACATATCTACAACCATCTGATCTTTGACAAACCTGACCAAAAACAGCAATGGGGAAAGGATTCCCTATTTAATAAATGGTGTTGGGAAAACTAGCCACATGCAGAAAACTGGAACTGGACCCCTTCCTTAAACCTTATACAACAATCAACTCAAGATGGATTAAAGACTTAAACCTAAGACCTAAAACCATAAAAACCTTAGAAGAAAACCTAGGCAATACCATTCAGGACATAGGCATGGGCAAAGTCTTCATGACCAAAACACCAAAAGCAATGGCAACAAAAGCCAGAACTGACAAATAGGATCTAATTAAACAAGTGAGTTTTTGCATAGCAAAAGAAATTATCATCAGACTGAACAGGCAACCTACAGCATGGGAGAAAATTTTTGCAATCTATCTGACAAAGGGCTAATATCCAGAATATACAAAAAACTTGAACAAATTTACAAGAAAAAGACAACCCCATCAAAAATTGGGCAAAGGATATGAACAGTTTCTTCTTAAATATAAATCAATTAAGCTATAGTAAATGAAAAGATAAAATATAAATCTATGTCATTCTGATTCCAAAGCCTATATTTTAAAAACCTATATAACCTAAACTTTCAAAGAAACAAAGTTAATTAGGAAGCCTTTGAGCATTTAGATGAAGAGCATGTAAACTGAAATTAAGAATAGTAATGTGTGAAAAAACAGGTAAGAATAGTAATGAGGAGGCAAGGATTGAAAGACTTTTGGGGCACTATGCTCACTATGTAGCTGATGGGACAATTATAACGCAACCTTAGCATCACACCATGTAACAAACCTGCACATGTACTCCCTGAATCTAAAATAAAAGTTAAAATTATTAAAAATAGAATATTAATGAAACTACATTTATAGAATTTGGGAATATTTTTATGATAGTAGAGGAGAGAGGGAAAATTTACAAAGCACTCTAAGTTAATAGTTCTCAATTCTATGAGACCACTAAACTCCCTTTATATAAAAATACTACTAACAACTTCCCTTTGTTTACCCTGCAAAGTAATTTTTATATACCCAAAACAAAGTGATTAAATTTTTAAAATGTGACATATAAAAGAGAAATTAAAGAAAAATAATTTATAGCAAATACTAAGGTATATAAACCCTCAACATAAGTAACCTGTGAGGAAAATAAAGTCAATAAGTTTTGAATGAGTAAATAAATGAAAAAGTGATTCTTCAGATCTTTGCATCCACATGAATAATCACTATAAATTCAAACAGCTGCAAATGCAAACTTATGGCCTGCTTGTGTACTTGCTGACTCAAACACCATGAGCTGTGTTGCCAACAATGATATACTTTTCTATAATGGTGAAAAACTCTTGGCAATGTTTGAGGAAAAAGGACAATTTACATAGTGTATGAATTTCTGGAAATTCAATATATATTAAAACTGCCAAAAATTCTTTATGTTTTATGTAAAACAGTTAGATTCTGTGCTGAGGAAATTTCTAAAATAGGTTTTTCTTTTTCACCTATCTAAATGTCTAGTAGGACATTTTAAATTCATTCAAAATGTAGAACAATTCGTTGGTGCTTGGGCAGCTTGATCTGCAAGATGTGTAGCATTCTTACCCTCTGCATACTTAGTGGTACTAGCAAACTTCAACTGTTATGACAGTCCCAACTCAACAGGCCTTACAAATGTTAAAAATGTGCTAATCAGGAAAGATTTATCTGAGAGGTTGAGAACTGCAGCACTAAGGTTTTGTGTTTGGGTGTTGGGCATAATGTTGATGCCTTTAATTATTAACAAGAAATGTGAGAATGGCCAATTTTGGGGCAGAAGCTAATTAGATCAGTTATAGATTATACTAAGAATAGATGTGGGATATGTGTGTAAGGCTACTTATAACAAGTTGGAAGTGGGGAATAAGAATTCAAAAGAGAGGTTAGACAATAGTTCAGAATTATAGGAATGGGTTAGTCAACAGGAGGTTGCGTGGAAATTACAAAAAAAATACGAAGGCAAATCATTTGAAATTATATTTAGGAAAAAGGAAGTAGAATGGCAACCAGCAAATGAGATAAACAAGTAAGATACAGAATAATAATAGGAGAACCAGGAGATACTCATTTTAAGAAAAAAGAAAATGAGAGATTTAGAAATATTGGTTGGTATTTTCAAATACAGTCATGAGTCACTTAATGATGGGGATATGTTCTGAGAAGTGGATCATTAGGTGATGTCATCTTTGTGAAACAACATAGAGATTACATACACAAACCTAGTTGGTATAGCCTACCACACATCTAGGCTATATGATATAGCCTTGTGTACCTAGACTACAAGCCTGCACAGCATGTTACTGTACTGAGTACTGTAGGCAACTGGAACACAACGGTCACTACTTCTGCATTTAAACATATCCAAACATAGAAAAGGTACAATAAAATATGATTTTATAATATTATGGAACCACTGTTGTATTATTACCCATTGTTGACAGAAACAATGTAATGCAATGCATGACAATATTTGAAAAAATAAAGGAAAATGGGCTGAAGAACTAAGATAATGGGGAAAATTTGGTAAAGTGTTAAAACTAAAGACCACATTTACAAGAGAAGGGGGAAGTAGAAACTGAAGGCATAGAAACAGGAATATGCCCTGCTTTCTTCACCGGCTCTACTTGGCATCAGACTGTGAAACATTTAAACTTCAAGTGTCATCTGTGGCAGACAATTGCTGAGAATTTAGAGGGAAAAAAAAATCTATTAGTGTCTTAGGAGATACTTTCCATGAATACTTGGAATCTGGAATGAGTCCTATTTCCTTTGCAGTGTCCAGGGGATCACAGATGAGCTCCATGCATGACACCTACTGTATTAGACTGTTCTCATGCTGCTAATAAAGACATGTTCAAGACTGGGTAATTTATAAAGGAAAGAGGTTTAACTGACTCACAATTCCACATGGCTGGTGAGGTCTCACAATTATAGCAGAAGGTGAAGGAGGAGCAAAGTCACATTTTACATGGTGCCAGGCAAGAGAGCACATTCAGGGGAACTCCCCTTTATAAAACCATCAGATCTCATGAAACTTATTCACCATCACGAGAACGGCAAAGGAAAGACCCATCCCCATGATTCAATTACGTCCCACCAGATGTCTCCCATGACATGTGGGAATTATGGGAGCTACCATTCAAGGTGAGATGTGGATGGGGACACAACCAAACCATATGATTCTGCCCCCGGCCCCTCCCAAATCTCATGTCCTCATATTTCAAAACTAATCATGCCTTCCCTACAGTCCCTCAAAATCTTAATTCATTTCAGCATTAACTCAAAAGTCCATAGTTTGAAGTCTCATCTGAGACAGGGCAAGCCCCTTCTGCCTATGAGGCTGTAAAATCAAAAGCAAGCTAGTTACTCCCTAGATACAATGGAAGTACAGGCATTGGGTAAATACAGCTATTCCAAATGGGAAAAATTGGCCGAAACAAACGGGCTATAGGACCCATGCAAGTCAAAATCCAGCGAGGCAGTCAAATCTTAAAGCTCCACAATGATATCCCTTGACTCCATGTCTCACATCCAGGTCACATTGATGCAAGAGTTGGATTCCCATGGTCTTGGGCAGCTCTACCCCTGTGGCTTCGCAGCATACAGCCCCCCCACCCCCATGGCTGATTTCATGGGCTGGCACTGAGTGTCTGCAGCTTTTCCAGGCACATGGTGCAAGCTGTTGGTGGATCTACCATTCTGGGGTCTGGAGGACAGTGGCCCTCTTTTCACAGCTCCACTAGGCAGTGCCCAAGTGGGGACTCTGTGTGCAGGCTCCCACCTCATATTTCCCTACTGCACTGCCCTATCAGAGGTTCTCCAAGAGGGTTTCACTCCTGCAGCACACCTCTGCCTGAACATCCAGGCATTTCCATACATCTTCTGAAATCTAGGCAGAGGTTCCCAAACCTCAGTTCTTGACTTCTGTGCACCCACGGGCACAACACTATATGGAGGCTTCCAAGGCTTTGGGCTTGCACTCTCTGAAACAATGGCCTGAGCCGCACATCGGTCCCTTTTAGCTACAGCTAGAAAATAGGGAACCAAGTCCCGAGACTGCACAAAGCAAGGGTGCTCTGAGCCCAGCCCATGATACCATTTTTCCCTCCTAGGCCTCCAGGCCTGTGATGGGAGGGGCTGCCACAAGGTCTCTGACATGCCCTGGAGACATTTTCTCCATTGTCTTGGTAATTAACATTTAGCTCCTTGTTACTTATGCAAATTTCTGCAGCAGGCTTGAATTTCTCCCCAGAAAATGGGGTTTTCTTTTCCATTGCGGCATCAGCCTGCAAATTTTTTAAACTTTAAAGCTCTGCTTGGTCTTGAACAATTTGCCACTTAGAAATTTCTTCCACCAGATACCCTAAGTCATCTCTCTCGGGTTCAAAGTTCCACAGACTTCTAGGGCAGGGGTACAATGCTGCCAGTCTCTTTGCATAGCAAGAGTGACCTTTACTCCAGTTCCCAACAAGTTCCTCATCTCCATCTGAGACCACCTCAGCCTGAACTTTATTGTCTATATCACTCTCAGCTTTTGGTCAAAGCTATTCAACAAGTCTCTAGGAAGTTTTGAACTTTCCCACACTTTCCTATCTTTTTCTGAGCCCTCCAAACTGTTCCAACCTCTAACTGTTATCCAGTTCCAAAGTCACTTCCACATTTTTGTGTATCTTTACAGCCATGCCCCACTATCCTGTTCATTTTCATACTGCTATAAGAAATACCCAAGACTGGGTAATTTATAAAGGAAAGAAGGTTTAATGGACTCACAGTTCCACATGGCTGGGGAGGCCTCACAATCATGGCAGAAGGTGAAGGAAGAGCAAAGTTACATCTCACACTGGCGGCAGGCAAGACAGCATGTTCAGGGGAACTCTCCTTTATAAAAGCCATCAGATATCATGAGATTTATTCACTATCACAAAAACCATGATTCAATTACCTCCCACTGGGTCCCTCCCACAACACATGGGTATTATGACAGCTACAATTCAAAATGAAATTTGGATGGGGACACAACCAAACCATATGAGCCACTAGGACTTTGATAGCTAGAGAGGTCTTAATCTCTTGGCCTCAATCGATTTGCCTCCCTTGGCTTCCCAAAGTGCTAAGATTATAGGCATGAGACATTGCACCTGGCCTGTGTAGTGTTTTACAGGCAGTGGTCATGTTTTATTTCTTAAAATGGGTAGTGGGTAGGTGTTTGTTTTATGATTATTCATAATAAATATATTATTTGCATGTCATAAATATTTAACATGTATAATAAGGTATATTTTTTATGGGACAGTAGCAATATGATCAACAACAACTCAATTATTTGTTAATTGTACATCATGGTCCAGCTGCTGTGATAGATAATTTCACAGAAACTCTGTTAGATAGTGATTGTTACTTTAATGCTATAGAAAATCTGATAATAGTGAATTACAAGCAAGTGCTATGGAGTCAAAGGGCTTGGGTTGAAGTCTACGATCTTCTACCTACTAGCTGTGTATTCTGGGGTAATTCATGTGATGTCTTTATGCATCCATTTCTTCACCTGTAAAATGACGATAAGAAAGGTATCTACCTCAGAGACTGAGTATGAAATAATCCATGTACAACAGAGTTACTATAATCCTTATTCCTTTTATTGTTCCTTTCTTTTTGTGTTGTTTTGTTTTGTTTTTGAGACAGAATCTCACTCTGTTGCCCAGGCTGGAGTGCAATGGTGTAATCTAAGCTCACTGCAGCCTTAACCTCCCAGGCTCAAGCGATCCTCCCACCTTATCCTCCTGGTAGCTGGGACTACTGTCACATGCCATCATGCCCAGTTAATTTTTTTTGGTAGAGATGGGGTCTCCCTATTTTGCTCAGCCTGGTTCAAACACCTGAGTTCAAGCAATCCTTTATCCTGGGCCTCCTAAAATGCTGGGATTACAGGTGTGAACCACTGCACTGGCCCCTTATATTATTCTTATTTAATGGCATCATTCTGCATGGTTCCAAAGTCTGTGGTGTTCCATTGTTTAATTTAAAGGAAGAGATAAGCAGATATGGAAAAGTAGACTAAGAGAGTAAGGAAAATTAATAGATCAAGGTCTCAGCTATAGGAAAGAATGGAGCAATTTCATCTTTTTTGTAGTTTAGGCTAACAATAAGAATTTGTAGTAGTTAATTACCTTTCAGAAGTAAACATGCCTTTTGAAACAAGAGATTTCAAATGAAATACATCTAGAGGGTTCTGTTTTGTACCAGCTATGAACGTATTTGATTAGCTTTCATAGAAAGACTAGCAATGCTTTTGCTGGGGTATCCATCAGATCATATTTTTCCTTTCTTCAAATATTATACTTGATACATTATCCCACAAGGAGAAAGATGTCCAGTTTTCCATATTTTAAAACAGTATACATAAAACATCTTATACATGAAACCCTAAGGGCCAGATCAATGGCTATTACTTTCACCTGAAAACATTTTAATCTAAAATAAGTCTGTAAGCACTTTTAAAAAATTGGCCATAGTTTCCATGAAGTATATGCTAGAGGTTGCCAATTGCCAATCAATAGAAAATAGATTATTCAGGTTATTCATATCTCAATTGCTATATTAGAGACACTGCAACATGATGATTAATGATACAGATTCTGGAGCCAGAGTACTTAGCTTTGTCACTCACTATCTCTCTTACCATGAACATATTACTTCTTTGTGACTGTTTCTTCACTTTTAAAATGGGAAAACTAATAGTATTGACCACATAGGAGTTGCAAAATTAAGTGAGTTAACACACTATAGCATGCTGGTCTTAGGAGCATGCCAGATGTTAGTTAGCACTCAGTCAGTACTGAATATGATTATAATTGTAGTTATTTCTTTATACTATTGATACTGTCTTATATCAGAGGAGTTCATTACAATTCATAAGTGGTTGTAAAACAAATGTTGTGAGGTAAGGCAAATTGCTTATTCAATTTATAGTGATTTTTTAAAAATACCATGAAACAAATACTTCTATAATTAAGTTGGGAGAAGACAATGGAAGCTGAAACAATCTTTTAGGTGACGTTTGGCTTAAATACATATACTCTGAAACAACAATCCACTTATGTTTTTGTCTACCAATAAATTGCAGATTTGTGTGCAAAAACAGAAGAGGCTGGGCATGGTGGCTCACGCCTGTAATCCTGGCATTTTGAGAGGCCAAGGCGGGTGGATCACGAGGTCAGGAGTTCAACGCCAGCCTGGCCACGATGGTGAAACCCCGTCTCTACTAAAAATACAAAAATTAGCCAGGCGTGGTGGTGCACGCCTGTAATCCCAGTTACTCTGGAGGCTGAGGCAGAGAATTGCTTGAACCCGGGAGGTGGAGGTTGCAGTGAGCCGAGATCATGCCCCTGCACTCCAGCCTGGGCGACAGAGTAAGACTCTGTCTCAAAAAACAAAACAAAACAAAACAAAAACAGATATAAGAAGGTTTAGGACATTATATTTAATAATACTAGCAACATGGCAATACCTAAATGTTCAACAATGAGGAATTAATTTATTAAATCATAGTTAAATAATGTATGATGTTAAAAATAATGTTATTAAAATATTTATTGCCTGGTTGGTAAATGTTATGTAAAACATAAAATGGCTATAAAACAGTAAGTACATTATTATAATGTATAAATGTAAACAAATGTAATGCTACTTACATATGAATTGCATTACAACAACATACTTATAAATGGGGCATTTCATTCATGGAATTATGGGTTACTTTTTCCTTTGTACTTTTCTGTAGTTTTCAAGTGTTTGTAATTAAACAATATTAGTTTCATATTTATATAAGATTGTTAAAGTAAAATATGACTATGAATATAGAAACATGTAAAATTCAAGTCACAAATATAGTAAGAATATTCATGGTGACATAATCATTCCAAAATGAAAAAAAAAAGTCAGTTTAAACACATTTTCCCTCTGATAGATTCAACAAACACACCTTAGTTGATTAAATGGCTTCAAAGAGGGATGGAAATTTTAAAATAAACCATTAGTTATTCCATAATGTATATATATTTCAAAAAACTGTATTGAACTCAATAAATACATATGATCTTTTCTTTCAATATAAACAAAACAATAAAAACATTAAAAAATGTATCCCAGGCCTAAACTTTTAGGTGATTTTTTTTTAATTAACATTAGCCAGTTACTAACTTAAACTTAATTGTGATTTGATTATTTATAATAAAAGATAATGCAACTATAAGCAAATCATTATGTGGATTAATTTATATGCTGAAAACATTGATATTCATTTCATTACTAGAAACTTCATCTATTAAAACATAGAACTCCTGTACATTTATTGATTTGTTTTCAAAAATCATTTATCAAATATTTTGTTATTAAAGCCGTAGGCTAAGCAGTGAACTAGTGAAATGAATTGCATAGTTCTTGCTCTATACGAAAGTACACAACAAATTATAATACAGTGTGTTATACTACACTGTATCATGTGTGTTACAAATAATGTGTTAAATGTTGTTGTCTATAGTTATAATAAACCCTTGTATTACATATCAGCACTTAAAAGTGAAGTGAATTATACTGTGCTGTATTAACTTTCTAAAGACTTGCAACCTTAGTATTGAGAAATTTCACTCAGCAACTCAATCAATACTCTACATCCAAACAGAAAAAATAGACACCATATTCCAAATTGTGATGGAAAGTTTTTAAAAACCTTAAAGTCAAATATTGTCTTATCAATCTAATTTTATGAAAATCAGCATAAACCTACTTCAGTAGTTATTAATCACTCACAGATGTGGTATATATTGCTGGATTGCTAAAGATAGTAGCACCTGAAATTTGAGAACTGATATAAAGGTATAATACTTGTCCAATCAAATGTTTTTAACACTTTTCAAGCTCTCTATTTGGCAAACAGATGTTTAGACGCTTGACATAATCAGAATTAAATGTTTAAGGTATGAAAGGATGAGAGCATATTTGGATTTTCACGTCATTGCCATTCTATAGGATGAGTGTAACATCAGTCAGTCATTGAGTTGAAAAGAGATTTTTATAATTCAAATCAGAAAAAGAAATATTCACTGAATATTCACAAATATAGAAGTGGTTTTAACTTTGATGCCACTCAAAATTAGTGAGAAAAATAATGTCAAAATCATGAGATAGGAAGGGCCAGGGAAACAAGTCCATAACTACAATTCCCGTAAGGTGTCTAGGAGAGAACACTGCAGTTCAGGAGAGAAGTGACAAAAGTCCTCTAAAGCACAGAAGTTCAGGATGACAGCACAGAGAGGAGAGTGAAGCACCTAGCTGGGATTTGCTCAAAGACAAGATGAACTCCTCACTGTAGGGAAAAGGCAGGCATGAGATCACTGGTGGTCCCCCTTGCCACTGTGGATGCCTGCTATTCTAGCTACAGGAGAGACCTGAAGTCCTCAAAGACCATGAGCTCAGCATAAGGAGCTGCCTGAAGTCCATGCAGCTGCATTGCTCAAGAGAAGGAAGTCACACTGGGTACCCCCAACTGCCAAGTACACAAGATGCTGTAGCACAGCACCATTTGAGAACAGAGTCACTGCTGGAGTGTATTCTGTACTAGGAGCGAATGTCCCTGGGCATCTCCACATCTCTGAGGTCCCACTATCATCCCACCACACCCATATGAAAGGCTGCAGTGCCATGACCCCAACTACACTCAGAGGTACAATCATGAACCTGGCACCTGAGCTCACCCAGCACCATTCACGCTAAAAAATGAGTGGCCGTTACTCTCACAAATGGGTGAAGCATGGCATGTGTCCCCAGGGCCCAAGGATCAGCTATCTAACCACACTGCCACTGCTGATCCTGAACACCACATGCATTTCCTGGGACCAAAGACTGGCCGGCCCAGCACCTGCTGCAACAGGCAAACTTGCTCTTTTGACCAATGGAGCTGCTGTGTGCCACACTCACATAGAATCAAAGCCAGAAATGCCTTATCCCAACTTATTCTATAGGGCATATCTACAGGAAAGTCTTTTCTTATGAAGGCTACTCCATAAAATTGGAATTGGCTACTATCCCACCAGATTTGCAGATACCAATGTAGGAACACAAAAACATGAAAAAGCAAGGAAACATAATACCTGTAAAGGACCACAATGATTTTCCAGTAACAGAACCCACAGAAAAGGAAATCTATGAAATGCCTGAAAAAATAATTCAAAACAATGATTTTGAGGAAAGTTTAGTAAGATACAACAGAAAACAAATAGATAATTTAACAAAATTCACTATCAGAATGAGAAATTCAACAGAGATAATTATTATTGAACCTAACAAAAAGAACATAACAGAAAATGTGAAGTTGAAGAATTCAACGATTGAAATAAAAAATAAAAGCAAGAGCATCAAAAACAGACAAGTTTAAACAGAAGAATTTGTAAACTTTCAGACAGGTCTTTTGAAATAGCTTAGTGAGAGAAAAAAGAAATTAAAAAAAAGAAGAAAACTTAAGAGACTTGTGAGACAAAAATGTGAATACATACATTATGGGAATTTCAGAAAAAGAATATATAAAGAAAAATCATAGAAAATCTATTTAATAAAATAGTAACTGAAAATTTATCTCATCTCTGAAAATATATGAACATTTAGATCCAGGGAACCCAAAAGTTTCCAAATAGTTTCAACCCACAAAGGTCCCCTCTGAGGCATATTATAGTTAAAGAAGTTTAAAGACAGCAAAAGTGTCAAGTCACATGTTAAGTAATCCCTGTTTGGCTAAGAGCAGATTTCTCAGCATAAATCTTACAAGCAAGAAGAGAATGGGGTGATATAAGTGCTGAAAACAAAACAAAACAAACAAAACAAAACCTACTAGCCAAGAATATTATACCCAGTAAAACTATCCTTCAGACATGAAGGAGAAATAACATCTTTCCTAAATAAGCAAAAATTGAGGAAATTCATCACCATTAGACTGTCCTTACAAGAAATATTTAAGGGAGTCCTGCATTGGAAAGAAAAAGGGAAATAACTGCCATCATGGAAGCACACAAAATGATAAAAACCACTTGTAGATCAGATACTAATGGGCATAAGAAATTAAACTTTATCACCACAGAAAACCAACAAATTTCAAGGAAAACAATAAAGAAAGGAACGAAGAAACATTCAAAACAACTACAAACCAATTACTAAATGAAAGAAGTTAGGCTTCACTTCTTAATAATAACTTTGAATGTAAACAAATAAACTTCCCAATTAAAAGATACAGACTGGCTAAGTAAAAAAAATAAAAATAAAAAGACCCAATGATATGATACCTATAAGAAACTCATTTCATCTCTAAAGGCACACATAGGCTGAAAGTAAATAAATGGAAAAAGATATCCCACAATGATATGGTTTGGCTGTGTGTCTCCACTCAAATTTCATGTTGAGTTGTAATCACCACATGTCAGGGGAGGGACCGGGTGGGAGGTAATTGGATCATGGGGGCTGATTTCCCCACACTGTTCTCATGATAGTGAATGAGTTCTCATGAGATCTGATGGTTTAAAAGTGTCACACTTCCCCTCTCTCCTGCCACCATGTAAGATGTGCCTTGCTTCCCCTTCCCCTTCTGCCCTGATTGTGAGTTTCCTGAGGCCTCCCCAACAATGCAGAAATGTGAGTCAATTAAACATCCTTTCTTTGTAAATTATCCAGTCACAGGCAGTTCTTTATAGCAGTGTGAAAACAAACTAATATAGAAAATGAGTACCAAGAGAAGTGGGACATTGCTATAAAGATGCCTGAAAAAGTGGAAGAGACTTTGGAACTAGGTAAAAAGCACAGGTTTGAACAGTTTGGAGGACTCAGAAAAATACAGGAAGAGAAGGAAAAGTTTGAAACTTCCTAGAGACTTGTTGAATGGTTGTGACACAAATGCTAATAGTGATATGGTCCAGGCTGAGGTGGTCTCAGATGAAGATGAGGAACTTATTGGGAACTGTATAAAAGGTCACTCTTGTTATGCTTTAGAACAGAGATTGGTGGCATTTTGACCCTGCCCTACAGATCTGTGGAACTTTGAACTTGAGAGAGATGATTTAAGGTATCTGGTGGAAAAAATTTCTAAGCAGCAAAGCATTCAAGAGGTAATCTGGCTATTACTAAAAGTGTACACTCATATGCACAAAGACAGAAATGGTCTGAAGTTGGAACTTACATGTAAAATGGAAGCAGAGCATAAAAGTTTGGAAAATGTGTAGCCTGACCATGTGGGAGAAAAGAAAAACTCATTTTCTGGGGAGAAATTCAAGCCAGATGCAGAAATTAGCATAAGTAACAAGGAACCAAATGTTAATTGCCAAAACATTGGGGAAACTGTCTCCAGGGCATTTCAGAGATCTTCACAGCAGCCTCTCTCATCACAAGCCTGGAGGCCTAGGAGGGAAAAACGGTTCTGTGGGCTGGGCCCAGGGCCCTGCTGCTCTGTGCAGCCTTGGGACATGACACCCTGCATCCCAGCTGCTCCAGCTCCAGCCGTGGATAAAAGCAGCCAAGGTACATTTTGGGCCATTACTTGCACCACTGCTTCAGATGGTGCTAGCTCCAAGTCTTGACAGCTTCCACGTGGTGTTGGGTTTGTGGATACACAGAAGACAAAAACTGAGATTTGGGAACCTCTGCCTAGATTTCAAAGAATGTATGGAAATGCCTGGATGACCAGGCAAAATTCTGCTGCAGGGGCAGAGCCCTCATGGATAACCTCTACTAGGGCAGTGCAGAGGAGAATGTGGGGTTGGGGTCCTCACACAGAGTCCCCACTGGGGCGCTGCCTAGCAGAGCTGTGAGAAAAGGGCCACCACCCTCTAGGCCTCAGAATGGTAGGTCCACCAACAACTCACATTGTGTGCCTGGAAAAGCCACAGGCACTCAAAGCCAGCTTGTGAAAGCAGCTGCAGGGGCTGTACCCTCCAGAGCCACAGGAGTGGAACTGCCCAAGTCCCTGGGAGCCCATCCCTTGGATGAGCATGCCCCAGATGTGATGTGAGACACAGAATCAAAGGAGATTATTTTGGAGCTTTAATCTGTAATGGTTACCCTGCTGGATCTTGGACTTGCATAGGGCCTGTAGTCCCTTTGTTTTGGCCAATTTCTTCCATTTGGAATGGAAGAATTTATCCAATGCCTGTACTCCTATTGTACCTTGGAAGTAACTAACTTGCTTTTTATTTTACAGGCTCATAGTTGGAAGGGACTTGCCTTATCTCAGATGAGACTTTGAATCTTGACTTTTGGATTAATGCTGGAATGACTTAAGACTTTAGGGGACTGCTGAGAAGGAAGAATAGTAATTTGCAATGTAAGAATGACAGGAGATTTGGGAGAGGCCAGTGGTGAAATGATATGGTTTGGCTCTCCGTTCCTACACGAATCTCATGTTAAATTTTCATCCCCACATGTCAGGGGGTTGGGGGGAACCTGATGAGAGATGACTGGATCATAAGGGTGAATTTCCCCATGCTGTTCTCCTGATAGAAAGTGAATTCTCATGACATCTGATGCACTTGCCCCCTCTCTCTCCCCCACTGCCATGTAAGATATTCCTTGCTTCCCCTTCGCCTTCTGCCATGATGTAAGCTTCCTGAGGTCTCCCAATTTATGCAGAACTATGAGTCAATTAAACCTTTTCTCTTTATAAATTACACAGTCTCAGGTAGTTCTTTAAAGCAGTGTGAAAACAAACTAATACATACACAAACAGAAACCAAGAGTGAGCAGAAGTACCTATACTTATATCAAATAAAAAGACTTTAAATCAAAAGCTACCAAAAGAGAAAAAAGAAGTCATTATGTAATGATAAAGGGATCAATTCAGCAAGAGGATATAACAATTGTAAATACATAGGCACCCCAAATCAGAGCATATTGATATATGAATAAAATATTATTAGCTCTAAAGAGAGAGATCGATTCCAATGCAATAGTAGCTGGGGACTTTAACATTCAATGCTCAAATTTTTTTTTCAGCTTTTTTTTTCTTTTCCAAACAAGAAGAACTTTGGAAACCATACAAATACATGAAAATTAAACAACGTGCTCCTGATCAACCAGTGAGTCAATGAAAAAATTAAGAAAGAAATTGAAAAGTTTCCTTAAACAAATAAAAATAGAAACATAATATACATAACCCATGGAATACAGCAAAAGCAGTACTAAGGGAGAAGCTGCAATAAATGTCTACATCAAAAAAGTAGAAAGATTTTAAATAAATAACCTAACAATGCATCTCAAGGAACTAATAAAGCCAGAACAAACCAAACCTAAAATTAATAGATAGAAATAGTAAGAGCAGAAAACAAATAAACAAAATAGAGACTTAAACAGAAATTTAAAAGCTTTATTTTTAAATAAAATAAAAATGTTTTTTGAGAAGGTAAACCAAATCAACAAAACATTAGCTAGACTAAGATAAAAGAAAAGAAGACCCAAATATATAAAATCAAAAACAATAAGACATTACAACCATACCACAGAAGTGCAACGGATCATTAGAGAATAATTTGAACAACTATACACTAACATACTGAAAAACCTAGAGGAAATGGATAAGTTCCTGGACACATAGAACATATCCTGACTGAACTATAAAGAGAGACTCTGAGCAGATCAATAATGAGTAATGAGATAGAATCAGTAACAAAAAGTATCCCCAACAAGAAGGGCTAGGAATAGATGACTTCAATGCTGAATTCTATAAAACTTTTAAAGAACTAACAAACAGTTTTCAAAATATAATTCCAAAAAAAGTAGAGTAGAGAGAATTCATCCAAACTCATTCTATGAGGCCTGCATTAGCCTGATACCAAAATCAGACCAGAACACATAAACAAAATAAAACTATAGGCCGATACCCCGATTAACATAGATGTAAAAATTTTCAACAAAATACTAGCAAATCAAATCCAACAGTACATCAAAAACAGTATGCACCATGATCAAGTGGGATTTTTCCTGGGAATGCAAGAATGGTTGAACATATGCAAATCTATAAATGACATACATCACATCTAACAGAATTAAAAACAAAATCCATATGCTCATCTCGATGGATGCAGAAAAAGCACTTGACAAAACTTCTCTTCAAGAAAAGATCTCAATGAATTAGGTTTAGAAGGAATGTATTTCAACATAATAAAGGCCATATATGACAAACCTAAAGCTAACATCATACTGAATGAAGAAAAATTGAAAGCCTTTTGTCTAAGAGCTGAAAGAAAGCAATGATGCCCACTTTTTCCAACTTTTGTGAAACATAGTGTTAAAAGTCCTAGCCAGGGCATTAGGCAATAGAAAGAAATAAAGAGCATTTAAATTGGAAAGGAGGAAGTCAAATTGGTTTTGTTTGCAGATGACATAATCTTATATATAAAAAACTGAAAGACTCCACCAGCAACCTACCACTTAAAGCTGACAAATGAAATCAATAAAGTTGCAGAATACAAAATTAATATACAAAAACAGTAGCATTTCCATCCACCCATACTGAGACGAGCTGAAACAGAAATGAAGAAAGCAATCTCATTTACAACAGCTACAAAAACAAAAAAAGATACCTAGGAATAAACTTAACCAAAGAAGTAAAAGATCTCTACAACGAAACCTATAAACCACTGATGAAATAAATTGAAGAGGACACAAGCAAATGAAAAGACATCCACACTATCCCCACAAAAAGGTGATACACTTTTGTTAGAATTCTCGGGAAAGAAGCACTTTGTGTCCGTTGTGGTTACTAGGCTGGGATGAGGTAAGTTTGAGATTACCACAGGCCACCTCATGTAGAGACTGCCTCGAGGGAAGCAGAGCTAAGGAATGAAGAGAGACAAATTCCTAATGGTATTTGCAATCCGTGGTATGCATCTTCACCTAAGCAAAAGAAAATATTATTATAAAAAATGACAGAAGTTGAGGAGAGCAGGCTGCATACCATCAGAATTTATACATTTCCTTTATGTTTTTCTTTTTGCTTAAGCAGGTTTGAATTAGATTTTTATATCTGAAAGAATCCTGATTAATATGGTAGGCATTTTCTAATTGCTAGATGGAGAAAGGCTTGCTAAGCAAAAAAGAAAGGAAAGAAATTTCAAAAGAAAAGATGTAAAGATGATACCGATGTCAGCAGATAAAGCCACTGAGATGGTTCCCATAAGACCCTTTAAATTAGGAAAATAAGATTTCTCTGTGTAAATTTAACCAAGAAATCAACACTTAATGAATAAGAATTAAATATGCAAAATCACATTAAAGATAGAACGTGAATTTTATTCCGGCATATAATCTTCTGAATTTTAAAGGAAATATATGGCTTTTTCTTTGTCAGGCCTGATATTTTAAAAGGTTCCTTAGAATTCCAGACAAAACATCTTCAATGGGTCATTTTGTTATTATTATTTTTGATCCAAGGAATTAAACCCAGACCATTTGATCCAAATGCCACACCAGTAGTTATATCTTCTTCCCTTCTGTGCTTTATGATGAGGCATTCAATTTGTAAAACTCTGTGCCGAGTGGAGAAGCTCAGAAAAAAAGAGACATTCCTCTAACCTGTTGAAAATCCACCAGGGCTTCTGTATCCACACGAGGGGAGAAAGGTTGAATGAGATTATTTTTAGTGAGCTGAAAACATTGTACGTTAATTATAAAATTGCAGGTTAAATAAGCTAACAAAAAGGAGGACAGGAAGTTAAGACAGGCGGTTTTGAAACCAAGGGATTTCTCCTGTTGCTCTAGCAGATGCTGGATTTCCTGCTGTGTTCCCTCAGAGAGATGTCAGCATATTCTAAAGTCAGATTTCTTGAGTATGTTCAGGAATTTCATTGTATGGGTTTTAAAAATACACTCTAGCACAGAAGTCATTTAAGTGCATCCTGGAAAAACACAGTATGTTTGTCTAATCAAGTCTTTGGTCTATAAAGTATTGAATAATTGGTTTGATTAAAAACAAAATATAACTATTTCAACTTGTTATTTTACTGTCACATACAGCTCAAGTATTTGGTCTCTGAACCAAAGTAATTCAATAAGTTCAGTAAACAACCACAAGACGTGAGTGTCTTACAATCTCCCTACCAAACCTCCACTGCTTGCTTCACCAAATATGCAGTTGATTTTATGGAATTAATCAGCCTAGTAAGTCAAAATGTTTTATTCAGTCACTTTGTGTTAAGCCAGCTAACTATTAAGATAAATAGCTATAGCACCGCACTGAAATTAAAATAAGAACAATAGGATTTTTTCCTGGAAAAGAAAATAACAGGAAATGCCCACTATTAACTGCCTCCATTTCAGGATGCAAAGATTAAAAACAAGCTGGGCTACACAGGTAACATCAGAAAAGGATTTATTTCCATTCCATGTCAATTATTGCCCTGGGGTTTTGCAAAATTTATCCCAGCTTTAAAATGCTGGTTGGCAAACCATTTTTAGAACTTGCCAACAGAAGCACTTTAGCGTCCTTCAGACCCTCTTTGCTCTTTGAAGTCTGCACGGTGGCCATATCCAGTGCCCACAGTACTGTTTCCAGTCTGTTTTCTCTGACCCCTGGGAACTTCTCTAATAATGATGCTGGTCCTTTGATATGTTCTTTCAAAATTTTTTATCTTGAAAGTAGAAAATAAATATATCTGCTTAGTTCTAAAACCATTCTCACAGAAGAAATCTGTACTCACCTGCTGTTTCTTTCCTTGAATGGTTTTGTTTTCTATTGAATCCTTTTTATTTACAAAATATAATAGAATATAAGAACCGTGTTATGATATTTTAGGTTTCCTTTGGCACCCCAGTTAACTGGCCAGCAGCAATAGCAAGATATTTGTATAGTGGAAGTGAAGGGGCCGGAAGGTAAAATCAAAAGGCCTGCTTTGGCAAGAAATGTTAACATAACAGTAATCAAAACAGCATCAACATGGAAACGTAACAGGAAGCTGATGGTTGGGGGCAGCCTGGAAGCCACATTTATAATGGTCCAGTTTGAACCTTCAAGGGCCATGTCAGCTGATTATCTTCATTCTATTCTAGTAGTTGGTTCCTCTGTCAGGAAGTCCAGGAAATCAGATGAGATTAGTGCCTAAGCAAAAACAGTGTGGACTCACAGAAGGGGCCTTCTTTTCCTCATTTTGGAGAATCCTTTTAATTTCATAATCTGTGGAGAATTAGTGAGTTACGTTTGCAGAAGCACTTGCCATGCAGTCTAAAGGCTTAGAATTCAAGCAGAATTGGAATGGAACAACAAAAAATAATTTTCAGAAGGTACAATTTTGACCCTCGTACAAACGTAAAATCAACATATGCCCAAAATTTATTCATCTCACTAATTAATGAGGATAATTGAATGATAGTTAAGATGGTTCAAAGACTATTTAGGAACCAGATTATTTACAGGATAATTGACAAAGGAATATCAGAAGAAGATTACTAGGTTAAAGTAAAAAAAAAAAAAAGATTAGTGTCCTATAGTTAAACTGTAAGGTTAACTTGTCTACAACAGAAACTATTTCTATTTTTACCCAATAAAAAATCTCAAAATTCACATATAACTTTACAGTCTTAACTCTTAATAAGTAGTAAATAACAAAGTCAAACAGTAATATATTCTTCTAAAAAAGTAACTGTTGGTTCTGTGATTCTGTTAAACAATGCTTTAGTGTGACATTGAAAAGATATGCAAACATCCTTTTGCGTATTTACAAGTTTTGAATCCTGTTTCCTACCAACACTAAGCAAAGAGGAAAGTAACATTTCTTTGTCTTTATAAATAAGATGCACCATTATCTCCTCAACGTGTAATAAATGATTAGTCTCATTTTCCCCATTGTGCCCACTAATTGTTTTTAAAATATTGAACCTATTTCTTACCTATTTAGCTCCTTGAGAGAAACTCATCTATGTAGATTTATAATATTTAAAATCTTCAAAGGCACAATGGCTAAACTTGGTGCTAGAAGATTTTTAAAATATATATAACATGTGATTTCAGACAAAAGACAAGGACTGGATAGACATTACCTGGTTTGGTGGATGTAACAGAAGGAAAAAGATTAGAAGGGACACTGGAGAAAAACTCTAATATTGAAACCCAAAGAGCTTGATGAAATGTCTTTCTCTGAGTTGGATGTGGATTGGGATATTGTGACTTCTAATAGCTAAAAAATGTTCCAAGTGCCTGTGAGCTAACCAGTCTTTGCTTTATCTAATTTCCCTTTAGTCCTACGAGGCCATGGGCAGTACACAGAAAAATCTGGGGACCAATTATAGCTAGATACTGATTGACAGTGATGTCTTGTATAGCTGATTAATTTAGGGATTTGTCTCAAGAAATTATCAATCTCACCTTTGAATCTCTTTGGGATTAAACATGACAATAAGCCTGACTTAATCTCATCCTTATTAAAAAAAATCATCTAGTAAGTCTTGCCCTCATGCTATTGAAAGCAATGGAAATAGACATTATCTCTGCTTCTGTAATAAAGTTAACTCTTGGTAGCCAATGGCACAGGCAAAAAATTTCGGGACATTTAACAAGTATGCAAATTAAGACGATAGTAGGCTGTATCTGTATAAATAATTGATCATTTCAAATTTTACATACTGCTGTATAAACATGACCCTTACTTTAAAAAACACATTAATTGGTCATCCACATGAAGCAGTATTTAATCCTCTAGAAATAGCTTATCGATCCCTAGTCTTTTCTGAGAGTTAGTTTCTGTGTGTGATTGTGTATATTAAGTGTATCTGTCAGACAGAAAGATAATATTTTTAATTTTCACTTTTCAAAGTAAGAATCAGTCTGGGTGATGCCAGACAGATAATATAGTCAAGAAAGCCAGGAAGACAGAACATGTGTGCCCTGAGGTCCCTGATCTGTGACCTATGATTTAGAGAAGAGTCCCTCAAAAGACCGTGTGATCCAGTAAGTCTCCAGTGAGAATGTAAGTTCTTGAAGGGCAGATATGAAGAATACAAAGATGGAAGCATGGTTTAGTGTCGCCAGATTGCCACTATGCAGGGAAATCAGTTCAGCAGTATGCAGGGTACCAAGTGTAAATGTTCATAAACGGAAGAAAGATTCTAAAAAGTAATATAGTAAAATGACTTCAGTGAGATCATTATTTTTGCACATTAGATGGTAGACTTAAAAATACTAAACTAGTCTGAGTAACTGCTGTAGCAAAAGTCATTCTATACTCTTCACAGCGAACCCTGTGATGACAATTTGGACTCAAGGAGGAAAGACATAAGTCTGCCCATTTAGGCTGACATAATCTTAGAGGAAGAAGAAGCCTAGCAGGGGACAGGGATGGGTCAGTAGTAGACAAAGAGAGGCAGGGTAACATGGTGTTGAAAGAGCAGAGGAAGGAATGAAAACAGGAGGTGAAACCAGCATAGAGGATCTGGATATACTCACAGATTAGCCCTGTGGAAGACCAGACAATGAAGTCATAAATGTGGAGACACCTGTAAACTCAGACACTTCTTGGGGGAGAGGCATCAGATTGGCCAAAATATTTGAGAAAAGATTCATCACAGTAGAAGTGCATCTTCAGGTTTGGAAAATTATCAAGACTTTACTAGGCTGAGTAGGGAAACTGCTATAAAACAATTAATGTTGAGAACTTTGTTAAAAAATTAGTAAGTATGAAAAGCAATAAACTTGACAAATTAAAAATAAAATCTAAGAGGAAATAGAAAAATAGGAAAGTATAAAATAAGACTTTTTCCCTCAGTTCTATTGTACATTTCTTTGCTCCTACTAAGGGCCAACCAGTAATAATCCAGGGGCCACATCTATTGTATTTGTAGTGGGTGCCCCTCAGGGTTGAGGACATTTTTCAAATGCCAAAAATAAATTATCTAATCTGATTGCTAAGTGTGTCATGACTATATATAGGAAGGTCGAAACTAATAAAAGAGAAAAAAATGCGGACACTCTCTATTTGATCTAAATGATGACTATAAGCATTGATTAGCCAAACAAGCCCAATCGTAACTATCCATCTGGATTGTGGCACAGTTGCCCTTCAAGATATTTTTGTTTCATTGTGGTTATTTAACACGTGTAAGAATTGTTAAGGTAATATTTCTGGTGAATGAGATTAATTTTCTGAAATTCCCAATGAGATCGAAGAAAAATTCCACAAAGCTATGAAAAATCCATTATTTGGATTATAAGCATGGTAGAAAATAGTGTGGCTCTACTAAAACCCATAATAAAATCTATTATATTGACTAAATAGGGGGAGAATTACTTAATAACATTTTACCTGGGATTTTGAAGGGATTAAATATTGAGAATTAAGGCTCACTTAAATTCTAATCCCCCAATTATGCATATATAAAGAAAAATATGTAAACAAATACAAACAATTGATGACCATTGCAAGATATAATCATTTTTCTATCTACAAACTTCAGATTAAACAGGCGGACCATGAAAGAGAAGAAATAATGACACTTTCTTTGGGGCGGTGGTTCTTTTTGCCCATTAACTATCTTTAAATTTCATGATTCTTCAATAAGGCCAGGTGAGCATGTATTTAAAGTTTTAAAAACTATGTGAGACAAAATTAAATTTAAGAAGAATTAAATTACATAGGCAGTACCACTTTATAATAATAATGCAGAAACCCACAATAAGGACATAGTTGTCCCTGATACTTGAATGTCCTAGTATCAAAATAGTGAAAGCCAAATCTTATATGCATCTCCATTTTCCATGTTAGAATAAATAGAAAAAACATATAAGAACAGAAGGGATTTTAATGGAGCTTATAAGAAAGGTGAATAAATATAGGTCCATAGAGAAGTGCAGAAAAAAAAGAACTCACCCATGAAGCAGTTATAGAAGCAAACTACATATTAAACTGCAAAGAAAAAGTCATTCAATTCCAAATTTGAATTAGTATAGACTGCGTTATCAGATGACAATACAATTCAACTGGAAATTAAGAGCAAATATAAACCCCCCCAAAATCACCCGTCTCAGGCTATGAAGAGGCTGCCCTTTTAGGAAGTGTGCAGAAATAACAACTGTTCCTGTTGGTGTGGATTCAGAAGCCCAGGATTGCTCTGGGTGGAATGGCCACCGGCAGCTACCGGGCAGATTTTCTAGGAACAGTTTCCTTAAAATCCTAGAAGGCATCAAGACTATTTGATTCCGGTCAATTTCACAAGAAATTAAAACGTATCCAAACACATAGATCTTAAACCTGAAAAACCTTATCTACTAGCTGTTGGCATTTTTCTCTATCCACTTCTCAATTTGGAAAACAGCCACAAGAAAAGAAACATCATTTTTAATCCCACCCTTGCCTGATGGTGCATGGCCCTTGTTTGGCAGAGAATGTTTAAAAAGAAGTTCCAGAGAAATTCCTGGAATGTCAGTGTCATCAATCTCACGCTTGCTAATTTTATTGCTTCAATATTCTATAGGATAAGTTAATGTTCATATAACAGAAATCACTCCGGGTAGACTAAATAAAAAGGAATTTAACAGAGGGAATTTGGTGCTTACAAAATCACTGAGAGAGCTGGAGGTCAGTCTGACAGGCTTTAGGCTGAACTTCTAGAAGTGATTCACAGAACAGCCCTGCAGAATTGGCCCACCAGAGAGGCCACCTCTGCTGCACACAGGAAGGTGGGGAATTGGAAACCACCATTACAGCAGGTGGCTGCAGGGTCCTGCTGTTTCTTTCACAAACCAGGTCAGCCTTAGGTAGCTACTCTCTTTCCTCTCAATGCTTACCAAGAGGCTAACTAGTGAAAATACCATCATGCTACATTTTTGACGACTAGATGTTAGATTCTAAATTAAGCAGCCATCATCTACATAACAATGAAGATTTCTTTATAAATAGTAGTCAGGTAACCCTTATCAAATAGCAACAAAAAATTTCAATAACCAACAGGAAAATTTAAAAGCACCATTGCTTTGATTCATTTTACGTTACTTTTTGTTGTTCCTGCAGGATATGCAGTGCAGTTGTGTGGCTAAGCACAAGGCTTTGATGTCAGACTATCTGAGTTCAAACACTAGCATAACTAACCGTGAAAGCCTGGGGAAAATTAATCATGCTGAAGTTTAATTTCCTCATCTGTAAAACGGGCATGATAATAACGGTGACTATTCATAGGGTCATTATGCAGATTAAATGAAGTAGTTCCCTGAAGTGCTTAAAGCACTACCTGGCACATCATAAACTCTCAATGTTGATACGTTTTATTATCACCATCTTAATAGTTTCTGTTCCCCTTTTTCTTCAAGCACACCACCTCTTTAAATCATAATCTCACATCTGTCACCATCACTCTAGAGGAAACAATTGACTTCCTACACACCAAAATCCATTGATCTTTTCTTAGTCCACATTCATCTTTATTTCTCTGCTGACTTTGACATTGTTCATGATTCTTATCAATTCTCAGTACCATTGATGCTGTGAGCACATACCAGCTTTCACTCTTTCCCCCAATTCTACCTTGCATGCACAATCCGTTAGAGAACTGCGGCAATATCTGTGGTCATATTTTCTCTCCCCATTTATCATCCTAGTGCTAATTAACCCTCATTATCTTACGCCTGTGTTAATTTTTTAGTCACTTACTGATAGTTGCCTTTTTTAAAAAATGTTGCTTTGCTTCAATTTATTTTGCACACCAATTGGCAAAGGAATGTTTCTAAAATACTGATCATGTCATTCTCATGCTCAGAAGTTTTCAGTGAATTTCAATTGCCTACCAAATTAAGTTCAAACACACTGGTCTGGTTTTAAAAAAACTTCTCAGTGTTTCTCCTCCCATGTTTTTCAGCCTTATAACTAAACATTTCCTAAAATCATAGTGTTTGTCACATACTATGCTTCAACTAAGGCCTTTCTCTATGTAAATTTGCCTGGAATGCCCTCTCCCCAATGATTTCCACCTCCGAAATTCTTATTTATCTTTCAAAGTCCACTTCAAATATTTTCTCCCCTAGGAAGATATCTCTGACAATCAGGAGCAATCTCTCCTCTTATACAACAAAAATGATTTATATCCATCACTGGATGTGTCATAATAGCCCTATGTTAGATCTAATTATTTGTAAATACAGCATAACTAGAACACCAGATCAGGAGTTAGAAAACTTTTTTAAAAGCCAGATAAGAAAATTTTAGGCTTGGGAGCCATATGGTCTTTGTTGTAACTACTCAACCCTGTTTTTGTGGCAAGAAAGCAACTCTAGATAGCATATAAACAAACAGGCGTGATTGTTTATAAAAACCCAAAAACCTTCATTTACAGAAACTTTACTTACAATAACACTTTATTTACAAAATAAAACAAAAACAATTGGTCAGCCCAAGGACTGTCCATTTCTGACAGCTGTATTAAACCATTGGCTACTAAATGCCAAAATCATGCTATATTTATTTGAATACTGATACTACTACCAATGAGTGATTGAGTACTTGCCTACATTTTATTCCAGGCACTATGCAAGTACTTTTACGTGTATTATTTATAATCATTACTGTGACTTTAGAGGGTGTATTAGTCCATTCTCACACTGCTATAAAGAACTACCTGAAACTGGGTAATTTATGAAGAAGAGAGGTTTAATTGACTCATATTTCCCATGGCTGTACAGGAAGCATGGTTGGGAGGGCTCAGGAAACTTACAATCATGGCAGAAGGCAGAGGGGAAGCAGGTAGGTCTTCACATGTCAGAGCAGGACAGTAAGAGCTAAGGGAGAAGTGCTACACACTTTTAAACAACCAGATGTCCTGAGAACTCACTCACTATCATGAGAAGAGAACGGGGAAATCCACTCCTATGATCCAGTCATCTCCCACCAGGTCCCTCCTCCAACATTGGGAATTACAATTCAACATGAGATTTGGGTGGGGACAAAGAGACAAACCATATCAGAGGGTAAGTATTGCTATATTCCACCTGAAGATGAGAGAATTGGGATGCTTACCACAAACTGAAATTCTTCTTATTGTGTATTTGTTCACATGCTTGCTGTTGTCTTTTCCTCTAAAGATAAATTCTGTAAAAACAAAGAACAGATCTGTCTCATTTTCTACTGTATCTGGCACAAAATAGATATTCAGTAAGCGCTTATTTAATAAGTGAATGAATAAACACAGCATGGATCAGTTAACCCATTAGCCCGGGATCACAAAAATCATGAATAACAGAGCAGGAATTCATATTCATATTTTTTTCTTTTTCAGCATTTCTTCATCTTTTTTCAGCAAATATTGTTTGAGAACCTACCATGTGCCATAGGTTATGAGCTCTCTACCATAAAAAACTGCTTATAATATTGTGTATGATAATAACTAATGTTTACAGAGTAGCTACTATGTGTCGTACTCTGTTCTGAGTACTTTATACATATCAACTAATTAATAATCCCACAGAGTAAATTGTATTACTCTTTGTATTTCACAGATAAAATGTAGGTACAGAAAGTTCCAGCAGCTCACCCGAGGTCAACCCTCCAACGCCCCAGTGCTTAATGACATTTTACTGTCTTCTAATGAGTAGTTTCTAAATAATGATAAATATTTGCTTCTCCTCACTTTTTCTTTGTTCTTGTTAATGGTTTATGTTTTATAATAAGGCTGCTTTCCCTAGCATTAAGATCCATGTTTCTTAAGACCTGCTCCTCCTTAAAAATTCAGTCTTAATTCTGGTCAGGTAGGGAATCTCCTTTTCACTTTTTCATTCGTTCCTACTGTTTCCCCAGCCTGAAATACCTGCCATTCCCTCTGTGTCACTCTAAACACAAGGTTGGAAGCCTTTAATACCTTCTTTTTTAGTTTAATAACACTATGTTCAAGAAGATAAAAGAAAGTCATTTCACTTTTTTTGTTTTGTTTTGAGATATATATATTTCTATTTTTAAAAACTATTATTTTAGGTTCAGGGGATACATATGAAGGTTTGTTACATAAAGTAACTAGTATTCCTAGAGTGAATATGCCTATGGGTCATACCCTAATTTTCGAAATCAATGTTTCATATTACATAATAATGAGCTAGTAATGTCTATAATACTCTATTTTCCAGTTTTTTCCAAGTCTTGTTACACTTTATAGATCAAGTTTCTGACGGTGAGATATTAATCACATTTTACTTTCCCTTTCAGGTATTTAAATATGCCATTTCTTTATTTCTCACCTGTGATTTCGCTCGGTAGGAACTGTAACTGATCTATTATGGTATTTTACATAAAGACCGCACAACAGACATTTTTGAAACGAATGAATGAATCAGTATACACATGAATATACACACATATGCATTAACTACTTCGAATTAGAAATCATCCGAAGTTTACCTCCTAAATACTTATCAAATCTCTCTCTGTTCCAATCATTGTTTTACCACAACTGCTTTCGTTCAGACCCTCAGAACTTTTCACTCATTTTTATAACCGTTATGGGACCTGGCTTCCTTACCTCTTAACTTGCCCAAGTTCTCAGTTCATCCTTTTCTTTGTTACAAAACCAGGAAATTTGGTTTTATTCATGGATTGTACACTCTTCAGCGTCCTCCTATTGTCCATACTATAGATATAGGTCAAAGCTCCCTAGTGTAGCCCCTCTTCCAAGCTGTCCTGGTATATCTCCTGGACACATGCATGCTGTACTCCAGTCACCTTGAGCACAAGACTTGCAGCTTCTGGAACATATCTGGAGCACATTCTTTCTTCCCCCCATTCATGGCTGTGTACATATATATTCCATGCTACTGAGTGGAAGATTCTTTCTCCCCATTTGTGTGGAATATCCTTTTCTTTCAGGGCAGAACTCTTTCTTCACCTTCAAGACCCTAAATATCAGTCACTTTGTGAATCCTTTCTCCAAAAATTGAAATTTGTGAGTTCTCTTCTCTACGCCTGTAGCCCCTTATTTTTCTTTCTGAATATATTAACATTGATTACAATAATTTGTTTATAAAGCTATGTTTCCCCCTGAACTAGAAAATCCTTGATGGCAGCAACTCTCAAACATGTCCTGCCTTTACCAGCGTGTTCCATGTACTCAGCCTATAATAAATATGCCTAGTGAATAACTTAAGCAGTCAATCAGTCAATAGGTCTATGCTGACATTAAAGTGGTACATTTGTGCTGTATACCTAAGAATCTTTCAAAACAAAATTTTGATCCTGTGTAACACAGATAAAAAGATTTAGAGTATAGCATTACTTAAAATCATGATATGTGGTTACATATGCATGTCGTTATACTTTATTTGGAGAGAAAATGTCACACATAGGGATTAAACTGCCTAAGCAAATAATATCTGGCATTTGAAAATGGACATCCTGCCAACTGAGCTCTAAAAGTTCCTAATTTAAAAAGGACACATGGGGCTTCATGATGGCTGACTAGATGCACCGGACACCTGCCTCCTCCACAAAGGAGAACCAAAATAGCGAGTGGATAATCACACTGTGTATAGAATATCCAAGAGAGAATGCTGGAATCCATCAGAGAAATGACACAAAACACGTGAGGTACTGAAGAAAAGGGAGGCAAAGTGGACAGCTGGCTGGGATCAGTCAGGAGCCTGGAGAGCTGCCCCAGTGCAAGAGAAAGGGCAAATGAGGCATCCCCAGTTGTCCACATTCTCACTGTGAACGGCAATACTAGCAACAAGGGAGCCCTTTGCCCTCTGTGGTTCCTGAAACTACCATACAGAGCTCCCTGGAGTCCTCATGATGGTGCTGCTCCAGAGAGCGGCATGTTGGGCCCACGCACTCCCCAAATTCTGGGCAGCTGCAGCATGATGCCATTTGGAAATCCCACCTGCACCAGACTGCATCCCGTTCTGGACCAAACAGCGCCTGCATCTCCTTGTCCCTGGAGCCCCACTGGTATCTCCCCACATCTGCCTCAAAGGCTGCAGTGGTGCAACTCAGGTTCAACCCAGCAGAGTGGCTGGCTCGCCAGCATTCCAGCCCACACAGCAACCTGCACGCTGGGGAAAGGGCAGCACAGCACACTAGGGGGGCTGCCCTCATGACAAAGGGAGCTGAAGCATTTACAGCCAAATAAATGCTCTCTAGGGCCTGAAACCTGCCTGCCTAGGGCCACTGTCATCAATACCAACCCTGCCCCAGGGACAGGCTGAGTCACAGTGCACTTGCATGCACTCTGAGGACCGCCACTGCCAGGAGCAAAGCATGTGCTTCCCGGAGCCTGACAGCCATCTGCCTGGCACAGCTACCACAGACAGACCCTGCCCCTCCCCATCAGCAAAGCTGTCAAGCACTTGAATTCACCCTGAGGACAAGCTCTCCCTGTGTGCTGCTGCTGCTGCCACCACCAATGCTAAAGATTGAAGAGCGCCCTCCCCAGAGCCTGAAACCAGCTTGGTTAGTGTGGTTACCACAGACAGAAAACCCACCCCCTCAGCATGGAAGAAGGGCCACTGCATACTTGCTCGTGCCCTGAGGATGGGCTTGCCTCACCTACTGCTGCCTCTGCTGCGTCCACCCAAGCTGGCTGCACAGGACCTAGAGAACATCCTGCCCTGCTCACCACAGCCTGTGCCCATGCACACCACTCCCGGGACTGAGGACAAACCTGCCTGGTTAGACACCGCCCCGACTTCAGTGCCTGAACATGGCATCCAGGGGCCTGAATATTGCCCTGCCTTGTCAATCACCCCAGGTGCACATACACAGTACCAGAGACCTAATAACAACCCCAGAACACATGCCTCTGCCAGTGCCCTAGCACACTGACCAGAGGCCTGGAGCTTGCCCTGCCCTGCTTATATACCCCATGCTCATGTGTGCCATCAGAGGGATCTGAGAATAGGCCTACACCACCTGACACTACCCCCACCACCAGAAACCATGCATTCTACCTGGGTTCGTGCAGATAACATTACTTTGTCAGTTGCCACAGGCTTGCATGTGCGAGTACCAGGGTATCTAACTACAGGCCTAGAAAACCTGCTTCCAGTATCCAAGCAAGCTGTCTGAAGGCCTGGGGATTACTCACCCCGTCCACCACTGCTGGCATCTGGGCACTCCTCCAGGGGCCTGATGAAGGGTTCATTCAGCATGCCACCACTACCACTGCTGACGCCACCCACATGTGCCACCTGGGAACCTAGGGACTGGCCCTTTCATCCCACTGCAGCCACTGCTAACACGAAGTAATGCCTTAGAGGTCTAGGGTTGTCCTGTTGTTGCTACTACCATCACCCATAGCACATATGCTGCCCAGCTGCCCAAAGACTTGTCTACTCACCCACCCCACTGCTGCCACTACTGGCACCTAAACAAGCAGACGGGACATCAAAGAATTGGCCCTCCTTGACCTGTAAACAATGGTGCCTGTGTACATCACCTGGGGGCCCCAAGGACAGGCACAGCCAGCCACTGCTGTCACTCTTGGGGCTTGAGTACTGACTGATCAGGTTTCACCAGCAAAACCTCACCACAGCATCCAATAAAAACCATACCATAAACCACTGAGGAAATCTCATATACCACTGATGCTATTTACAGCCAAAAACGGATGTGAAATTTATATTACTTCACATACCCATAATCAAAGCTAATGTGCTCTACCCAACGAACACCATAAATACATCTACAGGAAAATTTCTTCCTCTTGCAAAAGCCAATTCAAAAAATTGAAAGAAGAAACTATTATGCCAGATGAACTTATATATCAACAAAAGATCACAATAACCATGAAAAAGCAGGGAAATATGACACTCCAAAGGAACACAATAATTCTTCAGCAACCAATCTCAATGAAATAAAATGTATGAAATGCCTGAAAAAAAAATTCAAAATCATGACATTAAAGATGCTCACTGGCATACATGATAACACGGATAAATAATACAAAGTAATTAGAAAAACAATTCAGGATATGAATGAGAAATTTACCAAAGAGATAGATATTATACATAAAAAAAGAAACAGAAATCCTGAAACTGAATAATTCAATGAATGAAATACCAAATGCAGTCAAGGACTTCAACATATAATCCAGCAATCCCACTTTTAGATATTTACTCTGAAGAATTGAAATTAGGATCTATAGGATCTAGAAGAGAGATGAGCACTCCTATGTTCACTAAAGCATTATTTACAATGGTCAACATATGGAAACAAACTAAATGTCCTTGATCAGAAAATGGATTACAAATGTGGAATAGGGTCTTTCCCTTCTTTTCTCTTTCTTCTGCCTATTAAACCCCTGCTGCTAAAACGGAAAAAAAAAAAAAAAAAGTGGAATATACATACAATCGAATATCTTTCAGCCTTAAAAAGGAAAAAAATTCTGCAAAATGCAACAGCATTGATGAAACTTGAAGACATTATGATAAGTGAAATAAACCAGTCACACACACACAAAATTGCATGATTCTGCTTATATGAACAATCTAAAATAGTCATGTTCTTAGAATCAGAGTGGAAAGTGGTTACCAGGAGCCAGGGGCGCCCGGAAATGGGGAGTTACTAATAAATGGTTATAAAATGTAAGGTAAGCAAGATGTGTACGTTCTAGACATCTGCTGCACACATTGTATCTCTAGTCAACAATGCTGTATTGTACATTTACAATTTGTTAAAAGGATATATCTAATGCTAAGTATTCTTATAACAATAGAATAAAAACTTAAAAATAAAGTATAAGGTGGGGCCAAGATAGCCAACTAGAAACAGCAGCGTGTGGCTCCCATTGGAAAAAAACATAATAAGAGTGTTAATCCTTCACCAGCAACCACCATATCCAGGTTCTCTCATCAGAACTGACTAGAAGGCTGGCGTGACGCACAGAGGGAAGGAAGAACAGTGTGGTCCTGCAGCCTATCTGAGAGCCACATGGGGCAGGGGAGTCCCGTCCCCCCAGCCAAGGGAGACAGTGAGTGAGTATGCTACACAGGAGGGGAAACCCTGCTTTTTTCATGAAACTGTGCAACCCACAGATCAGAAGACCCCCACTCGCTGTAATGCCCAACCTGGTTTTTACTCACCCTGTTTTTAGACTCTCCCTTTCCTTTAATCACCGAGCCTTGTTTCCACCTGAATTGACTCTCCCTCAGCTCAGAGCGCCGGACAGACTCCATCTTGGCTCTTTCACCGGCAGCCCCTTCCTCAAGGCCTTACCTTGTGCAAGCTGACTCCCAGCACATCCAAGAACGCAATTAACTGATGAGATACTGTGGCGAGCTGTATCTGCAGTTCCCAGGAATTCGTCCGGCTGATAACGCCCAAAGGCCCGCGTCTATCACCTTGTAATAGTCTTCAAGCCCCTGCACCTGGAACTCTTTACTTTCCTGTAACCATTTATCCTTTTAACTTTTTGCCTACTTTACTTCTGTAAAATTGTTTTAACTAGATCCACGCCCCCCCCCTCCCCTTTCTAAACCAAAGTATAAAAGAAAATCTAGTGCCTTCTTCGGGGCCGAGAGAATTTTGAGCGTTAGCGTTGGCCATCTCTTGGCCGCCGGCTAAATAAACGGACTCTTAATTCGTCTCAAAGTGTGGCGCGCTCTCTAACTGGCTCAGGTGCAACATCGCGAACCCACGCCACCAGGGCCTAGCGTTCCAACCCCGGAACACGCAGATCCTCATCAGCCTCTCTCACCTGGAATCTGCTTAAGCCCTGCTGAGTTCTGGGAGGAGGGGCAGCCAGCACCACGCTGTGGCTGCGGGTCCTCTAAGCCCTTGGAGCTCCTTGTGGGAGGGGCAGCAGCCAGCACTGGGACTAGCAACTGCCTAACATGCTAAGCTCTTTGGGCGGGAAAAGGGCGACATCCGTCTCTATAGCTCCAGGCTGTGCTTTTCCCCTGCTGGAGCCAGGGAGACTGGAGGGCTTGGTCCCAAGGCTTGTGCCCCACAGCCCAACACACTGGATGTGGCAGTCTGCAGCCAGAGTGCCTCTTCAGGCCTGCCCCTGACCCATCTGTCCTCACTGGGTGGGGATTCCCTACAGTAACTCCAATAATTCCAGCCAGAGGCTCAGGGACAGAACCCAGATCTCCCTGGGCCTGAGCCCCTAGGGGGAAGGGTGGCCACAGTCTCTGCAGACCAGCAGTTCTAGCCTTTCCTCCTGGTATTTCTGAGGAATCCAGGCAGCCCAGACAAGTGTATTTCCCCCCAGCAAGGCACACCCCCTCCACCAAGGGACAAAGTACTTCATTAGATGGGTCCTGCTCCCCATGCCACCCAACTGGGTGAGATCGTCCAACAGGACTTGTCAGAGACCCTATACAGGAGTGATCCTACTGGCATCAGATTGGTGCCCCTAGAGGTCAGAGGTCCCAGAAGAAGGAGCAGACACCCATCTTTACTGTTCTCCAGGCCCCTTAAGTGATATCTCCAGGCTTGGGAGAGAATCAGATGAATAGGGCCTGAAGTGAATCCCCAGCAAACTGTAGCAACCCTGAGGAAGAGGGAGCTGACCATTGAAAGAAAAACAAGCAGAAAGCAACAACAACAGCATTAACGACGACAACCAAAAAGCCCCACAAAAAACCCATCCAAGGGTCAGCAGCCTCAAAGACTGAAACTAGACAAACTCATGACGAGAAAGACTCAATGAAAAAATGCTGAAAACCCAAAAGATCAGAGCACCTCTTCTCCAAACAATCACAACGTATCTCCATCGGGGCACAGAACTGGACAGAGGATGAGACAGAAGAATTGACAGAAGTATGCTTCAGAAGATGGGTAACAAAAAACTATGCAGAGCTAAAGGAGCATGTTCTAACCCAAAGCAAAGAAGTTAAGAACTTGGATAAAAGTTTACAGGGATTGCTAACTAGAATACCCAGTTTAGAGAGGAACTTACATGACCTGCTGGTGCTGAAAAATGCAGCACGAGAACTTTGTGAAGCATACACAAGTATCAGTAGCTGAATCAACCAAGTGGAAGAAAGAATATCAGAATTTGAAGACCCCCCTGCTGAAATAAGGCATGCAAACAAGTATAGATGGAGAAAAAAGAAATGAAATGAACAAAGCCTCCAAGAAATATGAGACTTCATAAAAAGACTGGACTTGCGATTGATTGGAGTACCAGAGGGTGATGGGGAGAATGGAAACAAGCTGGAAAACACACTTCAGAATATTATCCAGGAGAACTTCCCCAACCTAGCAAGACAGGCCAATATGCAAATTCAGGAAATACTGACAACACTATTAAGATACTCCATGAGAAGATCAACCCCAAGAAACAGAATCATCAGATTCTCCAAAGTCAAAATGAAGGAAAAACTGTTAAGGACAGACAGAGAGAAAGGCCATGTCAGCTACAAAGGGAAGCCCAGACTAACAGTGGACCTCTCAGCAGAAATTCTACAAGCCAGAAGAGATTGGGGGCCAATAGTCAACATTCTTGAAGAAAATATATTTATAGCCAGAATTTCATATCCAGCCAAACTAAGCTTCACAAGCAAAGAAGAAATAAAATTCTTTCCAGAAAAGCAAATACTGAGGGATTTTGATACCACCAGGCCTGCCCTGCAAGAGCTCCTGAAAGAAGCACTAAATATGGAAAGGAAAAACTGTTACCAGCCACTGCAAAAACACACCAAAATATAAAGACCGATGACACGATGAAGAAACTGCATGAACTAATGTGCAAAATAACCAAATAGCATCATAATGATAGGATCAAATTCACACATAACAATAGTAACCTTAAATGTAAATGGGCTAAAAGCCCCGATTAAAAGACACAGACTGGCAAATTGGATAAAGAATCAAGACCCCTTGGTGTGCTGTATTCAGGAGACCCATCTCATGTGCAAAGACACACAGGCTCAAAATAAAGGGATAGAGAAATATTTACCAAGAAAATGGGAAGAAAAAAAAAGAAAAGAAGAAAAGCAGGGGTTGCAATCCAGTCTCTGAATAACAGACTTTAAACCAACAAAGATCAAAACAACAACAACCAAAAAAACCCAAAAAAAACAAAAAACAAAAACAAACACAAGAGCATTACATAATGGTAAATGTAAAGGTAAACAGTAAATTCAACAAGAAGAGCTAACTATTCTAAATATATATGCACCCAATACAGGAGCACTCAGATTCATAAAACAAGTTCTTAAAGACCTGCAAAGAGACTTAGACTCCCACACAATAATAGTGGGAGACTTTAACACCCCACTGTCAGGATTAGATCAACAAGACAGAAAGTTAACAAGGATATTCAGAACTTGAACTCTGCTGTGGATCAAGTGAATCTAATAGATGTCTACAGAACTCTCTACACCAAATCAATAGAATATACATTCTTCTCAGTGCCACAGGGCACTTATTCTAAAATTGACCACATAATTGGAAGTAAAACATTCCTCAGCAAATGCAAAAGAACTGAAATCATAACAAACAGTCTCTCAGACCACAGTGCAAACAAAGTAAAACTCAGGATTAAGAAACTCTTTCAAAACCACTCAATTACATGGAAATTGAACAACCTCCTCCTGAATGACTCCTGGGTAAATAATGCAATTAAGGCAGAAATCAAGAAGTTCTTTGAAACCAATCAGAACAAAGATACAATGTACCAGAATCTCTGTGACATAGCTAAAGCAATGTTAAGAGGGAAATTTATAGCACAAAATGCCCACATCAGACAGCTAGAAAGATCTCTAATTGACACCCTAACATCACAAGTAAAACAGGGAGTCAAGAACAGACTAATCCAAAAGTTAGCAGAAGACAAGAAATAACTAAGATTAGAGAAGAATTGAAGGAGTTAGAGACACAAAAAATCCTCCCAAAAAAAATCAATGAATCCAGGAGCTGGTTTTTTGAAAAACAAAACAAAACAACAACACAAAAAACGGACCACTAGCTAGACTAATAAAGAAGAAAAGGGACAATAATCAAATAGATACAATAAAAAATGATAAAGGGGATATTACCATTGGCCCCATGGAAACACAAACTACCATCAGAAAATACTATAAACACCTCTATGCAAATAAACTAGAAAATCTAGAAAAAAAAAAAAAGATAAATTTCTATATGCATACACCCTCTCAAGACTAAACCAGAAAGAAGCGGGATCCCTGAGTAGACAAATAACAATTTCTGAAATTGAGGCAGTAGTTAATAGCCTGCCAACCAAAAAAAGCCCAGGACCAGATGAATTTGCAGCTGAATTCTAACAGAAATACAAAGAGGAGTTGGTACCATTCCTTCTGAAACTATTCCAAACAATTGAAAATGAGGGACTCCTCCCTAACTCATTTTATTCAGCCAGCATCATCCTGATAAGAAAACTTGGAAGAGAAACAACAAAAAAAGAAAACTTCAGGCCAATATTGCTGATGAACATTGATGCAAAAATCCTCAATAAAATACTGGCAAACCCAATCCAGCAGCACATCAAAAAGCTTACCCACCATGATCAAATCAGCTTCATCCATGGATGCAAGGCTGGTTTAACATATGCAAATCAATAACTGTAATCCATCCCATTAACATAACCAAAGAAAAAAACACATGATTGTCTCAACAGGTGCAGAGAAAGCCTCTGATAAAATTCAACATCCCTTCATTTTATAAACTCTCATAAACTAGGTATTGATGGAACATATCTCAAAATAATAAGAGCTATTTATGACAAACCCACAACCAATATCATACTGAATGGGCAAAAGCTGGAAACATTTCCTTTGAAAACCAGTACAAGACAAAGATGCCCTCTCTCTTCACTCCTATTCAACATAGTATTAGAAGTTCTAGCCAGGGCAGTCAGGCAAGAGAACTAAATAAAGGGTATTCAAATAAGAAGAGAGGAAGTCAAAGTGTCTCTATTTGCAGGTGACATAATTTTATATTTAGCAAACCCCACCAACTCAGCCTCAAAACTCCTTAACCTGATAAGTAATTTCAGCAAAGTCTCAGGATAAAAAATCAATGTGCAAAAATCACAAGCATTCCTTTACACCAACAATAGATAAGCAGAGAGCCAAATCATGAATGAACTCTCATTCACAATAACTACAAAGAGAATAAAATACCTAGACTACAGCTAACAAGGGATGTGAAGGACCTCTTCAAGGTGAACTACAAACCACTACTCAAGGAAATAAGAGAGGACACAAACAAATGAAAAAAGATTTCATCCTCATGGATATGAAGAATCAATATCATGAAAATGGTCATATTGCCCAGAGTAATTTATAGATTCAATGCTATTCCCTCCAAACTATCATTAACGTTCTTCACAGAATTAGAAAAAACTATTTTAAATTTCATGTGGAATCAAAGAAGACCCCATATAGCCAAGACAATCCTAGGCAAAAAGAGCAAAGCAGGAAGTATCATGCTACATGACTTTGAACTATACTACAAGGCTACGGTAACCAAAATAGCATGGTACTGGTCCAAAAACAGACATAGAGACCAGTGGAGCAGAACAGAGACCTCAGAAATAACACCACACATCTGCAACCATCTGATCTTCAGCAAATACGCCAAAAACAAGCAATGGTGAAAGGATCTCTTATTCAATAAATGGTGCTGGGAAAACTGGCTAGCTATATGCAGAAAACAGAAACTGGACCCCTTCCTTACAACTTATACAAAAATTAACTCAAGATGGATTAAAGACTTATATAAAACTCAAAACCATAAAAACCCTAGAAGAAAAAACCTAGGCAATACCATTCAAGACATAGGCATGGGCAAAAACTTCATGATGACAACACCAAAAGCAATTGCAACAAAAACCAGAATGACAAACAGGATTTAATTAAAGTAAAGTGCTTCTGCACAACAAAGGAAGCTATTATCAGAATGAATAGGCAACCTACACGATGGGAGAAAATTTTTGCAATCAATCCATCTGACAAAGGTCTAATATCTAGAATCTACAAGGAACTTAAACAAATGTACAAGAAGAAATCAAACAACCCTATAAAAAGTGGGCAAATAATATGGACAGACACTTCTCAAAAGAAGACATTTATGTGGCCAACAAACATACAAAGAAAAGCTCAACATCACTGATCATCAGAGAAATCCAAATCAAAACCATAATGAGGTATCATTTCATGCCAGTGAGAATGACGATTAATAAGTCAGGAAACAATAGATGCTGGTGAGGCTGTGGAGAAATAGGAAGGTTTTTACACTATTGGTGGGAATGTAAATTAGTTCGAACATTGTGGAAAACAGTATGGCCATTTCTCAAGGACCTAGAACCAGAAATACCATTGACCCAGTAATTCAGTTACTGGGTATATACCCAAAGGAATATAAATCATTCTGCTATGAAGACACATGCACACATATGTTTATTGCAGCACTATTTACAATAGCAAAGACATGGAACCAACCCAAATGTCCATCAATGATAGACTGGATTAAGAAAACGAGGGGGGCTGGCCTCCTATATGACTTGCACCCAGATCAAGAAATGGCATTCGCAGCATCCCTGAAGCCCCCCTTGTATTCCTAGACACAGTCACTAACTGTCATCCAAAGGAGCCCTCTATCTGATTTCTAACACCATAGATTAACTTTTCTTGGGTTTGATCTTTATGTGAACTGATTCCATGATGATTTATGCATCTGGATTCTTCCACTCAACTTTTTTGTGTGTGTGGGCTTTATCCATACTTTTGTATATAGATGCAATTTCTCATTCATTCTCATTTCTGTATTATACCCCGTTGTGTGATTATGATACGGGAGGGGGCAGGGGAGTGCTGGGTAGAAAAGGGCGGGTCCCTGACTAGGGTTCAACCCCCAGGCCTGTGCTCACGGACCTAGGTAAGGACAGGCATTTCTGGTTTTGCGCCCAAATGTCGCATTTTCCAAGACCATCCTGGCCCTCCATGCCCCCATCCTATGCCTATAACAACCCTGAGATCCTAGCAGGCACAGACACAAGTGGCTGGATGTCGAGAGGAACACACCGGCAGAAGAGCACACCGACAGGCACCGGTAAATGTCAGCAGGCCATCGACTGGTGGAACGATGGGGACTTTGGCCAGGGTGGTCGGAGGGGAGCCCAGCTGCCGGGTGGCCTGACTCCAGGGAAAACCACCTTCCCACTCCATCCTGCTTCTGGCCTCCCCATCCACCTCGCTGAGAGCTACCAGCACTCATCCTCCAAGCCCACATGTGATCCAATTTTTCTGGTACACCAAGGCAAGAACCCAGGATACAGAAAGCCCTCTCTCCTTGTGATAAGGCACAGGGTCTAATTGAGCTGATAAATACAACGACTAAACTGAATCAGAGCACACTGTAACACACACACACTGTAAGCATTCATCGCTAGATGCTGCCGTGTGGTCCGAGCCCCACAACCTGCCTGTCTGCATGCTCCCGCAGAGGTCTGAGCTGCGAGGCACTGAAGAAGTTAGCCACACCCACCATCGCATGCTCTGTGGGAGGGATAAAGGACCTTTTCTGATTTCAATTATTTCACAATTTATATTCTACTGCTGATGGGCATTGGGAAATTTCCAGTTTGTGGTTTTTACAAATAGTGATTTTTGAACATTCTTGTGTATGTCTTTCAGTAGACCCCTATATACATATCTATTAGATTTGTATCTAGAAGTAAAATTATGAAATCACAGGGTAAACATATGTTGAGTTTAGTAGATTCTGCTAAATTAGTGGTCATAAGTAGAAAAAAGTGGTCATATTAATTTACACCACCACCGGCAATGTATATGAATTTGAGTGACTCCATATCCTCACTAACATTTGCAATTACATATATTTTTTATTTGCTATTCTAATGGCTATACCTTAGTATAGTTTTAATTTGAATTTCTCTTAATATAAATGACAATAAACTTTTAATATATTAATACTTATTTGTATTTCTTTTTCTGAAATTTATTGACTGCCCCTTCAAAGTATAGAAATAGTATAACCACTTCCCATTTCTGCTACTGTCACACGGGAAGAGCCACTGACATTTCTTACTCGGATGTATTAGTCCATTCTCACACTGCCATAAAGAAATAGCTGAGACTGGATGATTAATAAACAAAGAGGTATAATTGACTCATTGTTCTGCAGGCTGGACAGAAAGCATGGCAGCATCTGCTCCTGGGGAGGCCTCAGGGAGCTTTAATTCATGCAGAAGGCAAAGATGGAGCAGGAATCTTCATGGCAAGTGCACGACCAAGAGAGAGGAGGGAGCTGCTGTATACTTTTAAACAACCAAATCTCATGAAAACGCACTCTCACAATTGACAGAAACAAGGGGGAAATCTGTCCCCCATGATCCGATCACCTCCCATCAGGTCCCTCCCTTGAAACATGGGGATCACAATTAGAATGCGATTTGGGTGGGGACACAGAGCCAAGCCATATCAGATAGGGATACAGATTCAAACCATATCACTGGGCAATTGGAAAGTCCTCCTGACTTGATCTCTTTGCTTTCATTATCACTCTCCTACAGTCTAATCTCAACATAACAAACAGAGTCATTTTGCCAAATTGCGATTCAGATCATGTGTCACTATTCTGTACAAACCCTCCAATGCTGGTTTTATTTACACCTGCAGTTCCCTACATGATCTGGCCCATATTCATTCACAGACTTAATCACCAGTTACTCTTCTTCTTGCTTATTCTACTCTAAATCCACTGATCTTGTACTTCTTCAAATATTGCAAGTGTGTTATTGCCTTAAGATATTCCTGTTAGCACTTCCTTATAATATTCTTATGAAGTCCTTAAAATATTCTTATAAAACCCTTACAATATTCTTATAACTAACTGCCTAAATGTCTACAAGATTTTGCTCAAATGTCACCTTCTGCATGAAGCTCATACTGACCATTCTTACCCCTGACTCTGGTACTCCTGATGTGTTACTGAAATGCCAGGGGTTTGGTCTAGGTCCTGCTCTTCACCACACAGAAAGCCATTCACTGAAACAATGGGCATTGCCAGGGAAGAAGGCTTTAATCAGGTGCTGCACTTGAGGAGATAGGAAATAATTCTCATATCCATCTCCCTGACCAACTAAAATTAGGGGTTTTTATGGCAGGGAAGAAATGTAGCTATGTATGGGAAAACAGGAATGTTGAAGGGATAAAGAAGAGGAGTTTGTCAATAGGAAGCAGGTGGTTGGTTGGGCAATCATGACAGGTGAGGGGGGCAATCATGACAGGTGAGAGGTCCTGCATCTCAATGTCCAGACGCAGTGATCTGGCAAGATTCAGTTCCTTGATCCTATCTGGGAGGACTGATGGCTGGTTTCCTGGGAGGGGAACTCAGATAAGACAAATAAAACTTTCTCAAGTTTTAAGACTGGGAGAGTCAATTTCTATGTTTATTCGGATGAAACCACAAACATCAGTTCTATGAGAAAATTGGGTGGGTTTTAGTCTCTCCTTTTCAATTTATCATTTCCTCAACCATGGGGAATGTGGTCACCGATCCTTCTGGCTGCTACATGTTGAGGATGGACATTGTCGGCAGTTTCATACATACCAGGGGTGACTGCACGGCCACCCAGGAATCAAATATTAAACACTACGGGTTTCTTCTCAAACGTAATCTTTTTCTCTTCAGTCCCCCACTTGCACCAAAGACAAATCACAGCAGTACCAACCTACCTGCAAAATAAGCTTCAGTCCCACTATACTTGCTCTGACTACCCCACACACAGTACAGCAAGAATCATTGTCCAACTGGGCTCCCTAAATGGGCTTTGCTGGAATCTCTCACTAGGAATCTCAGACTTGACTTCCAAAGGCCTCTTGAGCCCAGCCAAGGATCCATCTGCACCTAAAAATACCTGTAAGAATTGAGTGAACCCCTCTCTTCTTGAGGACCCAAAGCAACTTGAGGTTTCTAGGTCTGTCAGAAAGTGACAGTCTCTACTTTCCATTGGCCAGCAACCCTATGGAAAGGAACTTCATAGATCAACTATGAGGCCAGTTTTTCTAAGGGGTTCTCACTGACAAATGAAGATATGACTTTATCTTCCTCTCCTTTCCATGCCCTCTTTTTTCAACTTTAGCTTTGTTTGTTTGTTTGTTTGTTTGTTTTGAGACAGAGTCTCGCTCTTGTTGCCCAGGCTGGAGTGCAATGGTGTGATCTCAGCCCATGGCAACCTCCACCTCCTGGGATCAAGCAATTCTCCTGCCTCAGCCTCCCGAGTAGCTAGGATTACAGGCATGCGCCACCATGCCTGGCTAATTTTGTATTTTTAGTAGAGATGGGGTTTCTCCATGTTGGTCAGGCTGGTCTCGAACTTCCAACCTCAGGTGATCCACCCCTCGGCCTCCCAAAGTGCTGGGATTACAGGCGTGAGCCACTGTCCTGGCCTCAACTTTAGCATTTTTTAAACAGGGATTTATTTTTCACATTTGATATTTAACAGATTTAACAAGATCAATTATGCGATACCAAATTTTGCTAGATAGCCCCTGTTAATTCTTCTACTTCTTGAAATTTATTTTGTTTCATTATTTTGCTTTTTTTTGTGGAATTCTATAATGTGTAGTTCAAATCTCCTTCGTTTATTTTTGATATTTATCATTTTCTCTTTAATCTTGTCAGACATTTATCTCCATTTTATTTTGTTCAGTTTTTCATTCCTGTCTTTAGTATCTATTTTCACTTGTATTTATTCTTGAGCTGCTTCTACTTTTTCTTTATTTCTTCTACGATTCTCAAAATTGCTTCTCTGAACTCATATCTCTGCCTATAGTCTTGTTGAATAACATTATTTCATTCATAATTAAAAATCCAACATATGGTCATATTTGAGTATAATTTTGATTTGTTCATAATACCATCTTTCTGGTGGGTGATTGTAATCTGCAGCTTATTTTTCCTGCTCTTCACTTTTGTTTTTGGTTGTGATATTTTTTCTCCCCAACTAGTTCTTTGCAGCAGATTTATGTTAGCAGAATACCAAGGCCATATTTTGGGTCAGCAGAAATTTTTATTTGGATCGAGTGAAATCTTTTAGCCTTCACCTTTAGCGTGCTAGTGGATCCAGGTAGCTGTAAGATTGCTCACAATGTAGACTTTCTTTTCTATTTTGGTACTTAGAGTCAAACAAAAGTTTAAAAAAGTACCCACTGTTAGGCCAAGATATTCTATTCTCTTTGTTGTAAATATGATATTTTGGTTCTTCCCTTAAGGGCATTTCCTTCATCTTGGAGAGGTTTACTTTGCAGTTTTTCTGAGATCTGTAGCCAGTGGTATTCTGCATCCCCTTTTTATTGTGGTAAAATATATGTAATATACAATATAACATTTTAACGATTTTGAGTGTACAATTCAGTGGTATTAAGTACATTCACAACGTTGTGCAACAATCATCACTATCTATTTCCAGAACATTTTCATTACCCAAAACATAAATTTTGTACCCACTAAACAATAACTCTCCACTCCCCTGGGTAAACTCTATTCTTTCTTTCTCTGTAAATTTGCCTATTCTAGATACCTCACATACATGAAATCATACACTATTTTTTCCTTTTGTGTCTGGCTAACTTCACTTAGCACAATATTTTCAAAGTCTATCTGTGTTGTAGCATGACAACAAAATTGTTATGGCAGAATAGTATATTATTATATGTATACACCACAGTTTCTTTATCCATTAAAGTGTTGATGGAAGAGGTATTACTACCTTTGGGTATTGTGAGTAAAGCTGCTCTATGTCTTGGTGTACAAGTATCTGTTTGAGTCCTTGCTTTCAGTTCTTACAGGTATATAACCAGGACTGAAATTGCTGGACTGACATTCTCTTCTTACTCCTACTTCAGCATTTTTGGTGTTTATTACTTGCAGCCACACTTCTATATATTTTGCATATTGTAGCCATAAGACAGCCCATAGTTATAGTAAAGGGTGTTTATGTTTCTAGTTTTGTTATTCTTGCTGAATGTGATGGTATCTGAGAAGAAAAAGTTGGATAATGTGAACTTTATTCTACCACTTTGAACCAGAAATATTTAATAAATTTTTACTCTCAAAAAAGTGTCCAGTAATACTTATAATATCCTAACTGCTAAACTGAAGTTTCTTTCTTCTATATAAACATGAATAATGAAGTTTAATATTTAAGGGAAAAAAACAAATAAATAACCACTGAGCACCTTCTCTCTTCTGGGCTAGCTGCTTCATGCCTTAAAATTATATTATTGTAACCTAATTTAATTATTAGAGTAAGCCATGTTAAGGTAATTATTTTACTCTTATTTTATAGATAACAATCTGAGACATGCAGCTTGCATAATTTTTCAAAGTCATAGATACAACATGCTAGCCAGTTGGGAGGCACACCCAGATGTTTCTGACTGTAATCCATATTCTTTTCTCTAAAAAAAAAATTTTACCCAATGTAATGACTAAATTAGTTTTCAGCAAAATCAAACGTCTCAACTCATAGCACCAAAATTATGAATATAGACACTAAAAAATTAGAGACTTTTATGTGTGTTTAATCCATTTGGTCCAATTTAGTATATATCCAAAAGCTACTGATTAAGAGGAGGCAAAAGTTTTTGCTTTTGCCATCACATGCTTATGTGTCATCTCAAGAGACTAAACTTATGCTTAAAATAGGAAAAACATAGTTTTCCCAATTACATGGCAATAAAAAGATTACCTCAATAAAAAGATTACCTCAAGCTGTCATTTTTAATGGATCTTTTCTTATGGACATCACAGCAAAATGCTGAATACTGATTAATATCTACAGTAAAGACTAGCAATGCACACGTTTGTGCACCTTTGCTATGAAAATTATGCTTTTCTGGGCTTAAATAAGATCTTATCACTTTCTCTTGATGAAGGCCGTTAATTAGTATGACTAAGTGAAAATATTCTCTCAGTTTCAAAATTACATTTAAATGTTATATACCTTACATTCCGCAATAAATCCCGTAACTCAGTGAAACTTATGATTTTTACAGTCAAGTTACAAGCCGCTAATTTAATATTTACATAAAAATAATAAAGATTTTACTTTAAAATATTTTCATTGTTTTTAAGTTAAACATTAAATATATGTGTTCAGATTTCAGTTTGTTTTGATCTTAAGGAATATACTCTTATTTATATACTGTTTTGTTATTTATATATTTTATATATATATACTATAGATATTAAAACAGTATATATATATTTATATACTGTTTTGTTCCAGAAATGACTGAAAACAACATGTAAGAGAGTATGTAAAATAAAACAAGGTGATATAATTTAAGACTATAGGAAACCAAAGTGAAAAAAAAAAAAAAAGAAATATATACGTGTGTGCGTGCATTTTGTAGATATTGGTATGGTGAAGTGCTTTCCCAAGAATATAACCAAAGATATAAACATAAAGAAACATTCTTGTGAGTTTTAATATATTCCAGAAACAACTTTCAACTACATATGAGATAAAATCAAAATAAGCTGAAAAAACTACAATATATCATAAATCAAACTGTCAAATACCTAAAGAAAAGTATAAACATTTAAATAAGGCACTTTCAGAAATTCCTAGGTAGCTGGCCCAATTGCCAGCTCTCAGTATCCTAACCAAATCTCAATTAACAATACAATTTTTCACAATAGAGATAGATATTCAATATTTTTAAAAACCACACTATGTGAAGGCCAGAAAATGAACAAAAAGAAAAGAAAACAAATATGGAGGTATACTTCGATAAAATATTTCTTAAGGGAAAGTTTGAATTGTGTATGTGGGCTAAATTTTAAAAAAAGATGTCTGAAAATAATTCTAGTTGATAAATTAATTATAATACTTTCAGAATATAAGCTGTTATATAACCACTAAATTACTTTTGCCAAATAGGATTTAAAGATGTAGGAAGGCATTTATGATACACTGATAAGTAAACAGTTAAAATGCAGTGCAGTTCAATTAAAAAATCTATGTCATTATCTTTTTCTATCTAAACATTCTGAATATACAGTATATTCTTATTTGAAAATTGTTTTGAAGTTATTTCTGGGCAATTTATTTTCATATTTGATTTTTTGTTGATATTACTTTTATAAAGTTTTACATATATTATTTATTAAGCAAAAACAACACCATGTCACAAAACAGGGTATATAGAGTGATCTCTTTTTTTGTCAGTAAAAATATTTATTATGAATCTATTATTTGCTGAGAAATATTCTAGATAATTAAATATTTCATATCTGGCCAAACTAAGCTTCATAAACAAAAGAGAAATAAGATCCTTTTCAGACAAGCAAATGCTAAGGGAGTTTGTTACTACCGGACCTGCCTTATAAGAACTCCTGAAGTAAGCACTAAATATGGAAAGGAAAGAGCATTACCAGCCACTACAAAAACACACAGAAGTACACAGACCACTGACACTATAACACCACCACATAAATAAGTCTGCAAAATAACCAGCTAACATCATGATGACAAGATTAAATTTATACCTATAAATATTAACCTTAAATGTAAATGGGCTAAATGCTCCAATAAGAGCACACACAGTGGCAAATTTGATAAAGAACCAAGATCCATTCATATGCTGTCTTCAAGAGGCCCATCTCACATGTAGTGACTCACATAGGCTCAAAATAAAGGGATGGAGGAAAATCCACCAACCAAATGGAAAACAGAAAAAAGCAAGGGTTGCAATCCTAATTTCTGACAAAACAGACTTTAAACCAACAACAACAAAAAATGAATGGCATTACACAATGGTAAATGGTCCAATTCAACCAGAAGATCTAACCATCCTAAATATATATGTATATATGCACCCAACACAGGAGCACTCAGATTCATACAGCAAGCTCTTAGAGACCTTCAAAGAGACTTAGACTTCCACACAATAATAGTGAGAGACTTTATCACCCAACTGACAATATTAGGAGATCATTGAGACAAAAAATTAACAAAGATATTCAGGATCTGAACTCAGCACAGGATCAAATGAACCTGATAGATATCAACAGAACTCTCCACCACCCCAATCCCTCAGCCCCCCAAAAAACAATATACATTCTTCTAATCGCCACAGGGCACTTACTCTAAAATCAGTCACATAATTGGAAATAAAATATTCCTCAGCAAATGCAAAAGAAGTAAAATCATAACAGTCTCTCAGACCACAGTGCAATTATATTAGAAATCAAGTCTAAGAAATTCACTCAAAACCACACAATTATATAGATATTGAATAACCTGTTCCTGAATGACTTTTGGGTAAATAACGGGATTAAGGCAGTAGTCAAGAAGTTATTTGAAATGAATGAGAGCAAAGATAAAACATATCAGAATTTGCCTGGGACACAGGTAAGCTCTAGTGTTAAGAGGGAAATTTATAGCACTAAATGCCCACATCAAAAAGCTAGAAAGATCTCAAGTTAACAACCTAACATCACAACTAAAAGAACTAGAGAACCAAGAACAAACAAATCCCAAAACTAGAAGAAGACAAGAAATAACCAAAATCAGAGCTGAAATGGAGAAGATAAAGACACGAAAACCATTCAAAAGATCAATGAACCCAGGAGTTGGTATTTTGAAAAAAATAATAAAATAGACCACTAGCTGGACTAATAAAGATGAAAAGAGAGAAGATTCAGGTAGACACAATGATAAATGACAAAGGGGATTTTACCACTGATCCCACAGAAATACAAACAACCATCAGTGAATATTATGAATACATCTATGCACATAAACTAGAAAATCTAGAAGAAATGGATAAATTTATAGACATATACATCCTCCTAAGACTGAACCAGAAAGAAACTAAATCCCTGAACAAACCAATAATAAATTCTGAAATTGAGGCAGTAATAAATAGCCTACTAACCAAAAAAAGCCCAGGACCAGAAGGATTCACAGCTGAATTCTACCAGATGTACAAAGAGGAGCTGGTATCATTCCCGCTGAAACTCTTCCAACAAATCGAGGAGGAGGGACTCCTCCCCAACGCATCCTGTGAGGCCAGCATCATCCTGATACCAAAACTTGGCAGAGATACAACAAAAAAGGAAACTTCAGGTCAATATTTTTAATGAATGTCGATGCAAAAATCCTCAACATAATACTGGTAAACTGAATCCAGCAGCACATCAAAAAGCTTATCCACCACGATCAAGTAGGCTTCATACTGGTATACAATATAATATTTTGTTCAACATATGCAAATCAATAAAAGTGATTCATCGCATAAACAGAACTAAGACAAAAACCACATGATTATCTCAATAGATTCAGAAAAGGCTTTCAATAAAATTCAACGCCCTTCCTGTTAAAAACTCTCAATAAACTAGGTATTGAAGGAATGTATCTCAACATAATAGGAGCCGTCTATGACAAACCCACAGCCAACATTATACTGAATGGGCAAAAGCTGGTAGCATTCCCCTTGAAAACTGGCACAAGACAAGGATGCCCTCTCTCACCACTCCTATTCAACATAGTATTGGAAGTCTGGCCAGGGTAATCAGACAAGAGAAAAGTAAAGAGCATCCAAATAAGAAGAGAGAAAGTCAAACTGCCCTTGTTTGCAGGTGACATGATCCTATACCTATAACAGAACCCCATAGCCTCAGCCCCAAAGCTTCTTAAGCTGATAAACAACTTCAGCAAAGTCTCAGGATACAAAATCACTGTAGAAAATTTTAAAATTTTTTACATTGCACATGTACTGCATTAGTAACCAGAAAAATTATTTACAAGAAATAAACTGGTTGAAAAATAAAATAAAAAAGGAATAGAGACATAAGTCATTGCCAGAAACTAGGTAAAACATTTAGCTCACAGCCACCTAACCACTTGATCTGAATTCTTATAAGCTAACAATCATAGTATTAAGGCCAGACCTTATGGCTGCTTTAAAAAAAAAAAAAAGCCAAAAATAGCATTCTGACATTAAAAAACAATATACTTGGAAATATCCTCTTGAGGATATTTCTTGACCAAAGAAGATTTAATGGTGCATGACATTGTCGTTTTCCTTGGCTAACTCTCACACACCCTTCAAATCAGCAGCTGGGATATCACTTTCTGTAGTAAGCCCTTCTTTGGCCACCAGGTTGCCTTCCATGCTCTTCTTTGTGGCTCCCAGAGCACTGTATGTGGCTTCCACCACAGCATTTATCTCTCTGAGTTGTAATTAGCTGGACACTTTTCCAGGCTTCATCAGTGCTGAGACTATCTCTGTTTTGCTTACTGTTGTATTTTTCCCTCAGTCTAATGGTTAGCACATAATAGGTGCTCAATAATTCATTTAACTAAACTGAATTTCACAAGACTATCTCTTAAGACTGTCAGTGTAGGCTGAAGTTATCATCACATCAAAAGACAATCCAGAAGAAGCAACTCTGGAGGGTTTGTAGCCTTTAATATATAATCTGTAGGTTTAGCTCTTCACTGACCTAGCTTGATATTTTAGAATATCTGGAAAAGTGAATGGATAGTTTGCTTTGCATGTAATTTTTTTTGTATATTGTATCTCTCAAATAAACTTTGACAAAATTACATTATAGTTATCTCAAATTTGTTTAGTCATATAAAAGGTACGGTTAAACAGGTATTTTATGCTGTCAATTGTTTAAAGACCCATGTGCCTAAACAGATCACAGGAGACAGGAATAAACATCCATTCTGACAGTTGTCTGAAAACTCATCAGTAGGATCAATTCTTTTTTTTTTTTAGAAAGACGTTTTGATTTCATTGTTGCACATAAGTAAATAGACAATTAAACCTAATTATATTCCTTATGGCACTACCACAATAGTTTTATGCTTAAAATAAAAGTTAAGGAAGTCAAACTCACAGCTGTTCATGACGTAATTCGACATGTGCTCCAGAGCTGTATTTTTTTTTTTAAGGTCATTCAGTTTATGTCATTGCTCTTTATAAAACAGTTGAAACTTTGAAACTGTCTACAAAACATTACTTATAAAATACTTGATTTTAGCTTTGATTTTTGCCCATAATTATGTAGTCAAATGCTCTAGTTTGAACTCTATCATGTGTAGTGCTTGTTAGACTTGAAGCAAAATCAATATTAACATTCTAATTTTAACATTAACTGGATTATAAATCTAGTTAAATAAATCCCCAACCAGTCAGACAGAAACATTAACCCACACTTGAACTGTTAAGATTTGACTGATAGCAACACAAGTGACAGTAATAGTGTAGATATTTCAGATTTTAATTAAAAAATCCAGATAGTGAGGACATTAATTAGAAGTAGAAGTCCTACCTGTAATCAATGTGTATTAAAATATATGTTTGCGATTTTACCAATTTCCATTTGTTTAACCTTTATATAAACACACAGTATATCTTTTATGTAACTAAAATAGGACAATTGGTTCTTTAAGTGTTAACTTTAGCATAACAACAATCATTTTAATTCACTGATATATTTAAATATTTTCTTAAGAATTATTGGCTTTAAGCATCACCACGCAATTCACTATGGTTGATTATTGAATTATTATTATCTGTTAGGTGATAATGTTTATACACTGGAAAGGACTTTTAAAATTTAAAATAAACATAATTTTAAATCAACAAATCAATCATTTTGAGGAATACAAAGTATTGCTCAGCTATTTTTTTCACCTTTAAGATTCTTATTTTCATAAATTTTAGGAAGCGTATTTTGGTAACCGACAAACTGTTAAAATTCATCTTTATATGAGAGCGAGGTACGTTTTTAAAAGTTTGTATAAATGACAGCCACTGCCTAATTTTTACCCCAGAATTTTCAAATGTCTGAATATAATTTGTGATAAATTTCATATAATCTCTGAGAAAGCATTGAATAAATCATTTTTAACTAAAGGCCAAATATAATGTGTTAGTCTCCAAGACGCAAATACTAAATTCTATGCACAGCATCTGCTGGATCATCTCCAGCAATCTGAATTCATTTAGCTTAAAAAACAGTTTCCTGTATCTCTAACCACAGCTTTTCATAATGAAAACTGCCATATTCTTCACATAATTACATCTAAACACATCACTAACCCTCCAACAATTGTTTCCATGCTGTTTCTTTTAAATTCTTACTGTTGAAACCCATAACTTAACTCTGAAATTTTCTTTATGCTCTGACATTTAAAAAGCAATATACTATGCTGTATTTACCACTCTCTAGAAACCTCCCTGAGTTTATGAATTCCCTGCATTTCTTTCTTCTCAACTTGTTCCAGAATTACTTACCTTCAGTCTTCTGTGCTAATGAGTCTATGCCTAGAAAATCCCATTATTTTCTTGTCTTTCTTATAACTTTTTCTATCCATAATAATTTCTGTTTTCATTGATCAGTTCCTCTTCTTGCTGGCTTAATCCTTGAAAACAACTTTCCCCATTACGGAATTTTTATTCTCTTCTTACGTATGCTTAAGACCTGGAGGAGAAGTAATTGACCTCAACTACTCTTTATACTGTGTCTCTTCTTATAGCCATTTGTTCACTGAATGAGCACCTACATAGGTAGTGGCTAAAGATGAATACAACAGGCTGGGTGTGGTGGCTCACGTCTGTAATCCCAGCACTTTGGGAGGCCAAGGCGGGTGGATTACTTGAGGTCAAGAGTTCAAGACCAGCCTGGCCAACATGACGAAACCCTGTCTCTACTAAAAAATACAAAAAATTAGCTGGGCGTGGTGGAGGGTGCCTGTAATCACAACTACTCAGGAGGCCGAGGAAGGAGAATCACTTGAATCTGGAAGGTGGGGGTTGTAGTGAGCCCAGATTGTGCCACTGCACTACAGCCTGGGCAACAGAGCGAGACTCCATCTTTAAAAAACAAAAAAAAAGAAGAAGAAGATGAATAGAACATAGTCTCTTCCCACACTGGGGGATGGTTTAGTAAAGAAAAACAGTTGTAAGTAAATAAGGGCAGCAACATAGATCTCAATCAAATTAATTAATTAAGTCATCTACGTGTATTTCATTGAGGACTGATATGAGACAGGCACTTTGGTAAGTCCTAAGAGATAGTAGAAAACAAACACGGTCTTCTCTCTTGTGGAATTTATACTTCAATGAGGAGCTAGAAGTTGTATGTAGTCATTTAAGTAGTATTTAGGAAACTATTCATTTATCACTTCTGTTTCTTTAGCACCATAACAACATTCTCATGCTTCATGTTCCGACGATAAATATGGCATTAAATAGAATGCTTTGCCCTATATTTTACGTATATCAGGCTTCTGGTAATGGACTGAAAGCCCAGTGATCATCACTCCTGGCTATTATCTGCCACAGCTGCATCTGTGAGCTGGGGTGGGTCACCGGGAGGCGTCCAGCCACAAGGCTATTTGGAACTGTGATTTATCTTCATTTTACACGGTAATATTTCCTCTCGCAAATATCCCCAGATTGATGAAGCTTACAGGGATTTTTTTCCCTTTGCTTATAAATCTCTAAGCACTTGACATGTTGAAAAGAATTTCTACAATCAATAGATATCATGATTTGCCAAAGAACATCAAGGACAGTGAGAGGTCTGGTTTCCTAGAGAAAAGGAATCCCAATGGCTTCAAGCAACAATGCTTCATAAAAATTCTGCTTAGCTTTGAAGTAAAATCAGCCAATGAATCATAAATTAAACAATTTCATATGCATTGTCTCCTTCAATTTTTGTATCAACTCTTTAGGAAAAGTAGGGCAGTTGGTATAAACTGCACACTATAGGGAATCATTAGAATGACTAAAAATCATTGTCAGTAAAAGTCCTTAGTGTCCCAAGGTGGGGGCCCTTCTGCTACATGAGGAGAGAGAAATAAGAATGTATCTGGAGAATGGAGAATGTCTGATTTGTGTCAGGAGCCATGCTGGTGAATTATTCATATTATCATATTGAAGTTCATGGAAGAAATAATAGAAATGCAAAATAACGATGAAGCTGATATCCAAACGAACTATAGAGAATAGGAATATAAGAATTCTCAAAGCAGTTCCAGGTGGTAAGTCTATTTGGTCCTGTGTTTATGTTTGATCATGGCACTTAGAGGCATGCTGTCAGTGAATAAGCCTCAAAAGTTTGATCTCCTACTGTAGTGACGACGATGAACAAGATCA